>NC_045447.1:30896852-31110611 GCF_002776525.5 Piliocolobus tephrosceles | reverse complement strand
GACTGGATTAAGAAAATGTGGCACATATACACCATGGAATACTGTGCAGCCATAAAAAAGGATGAGTTTGCGTCCTTTGTAGGGACATGGATGCAGCTGGAAACCATCATTCTTAGCAAACTATCACAAGAAGAGAAAACCAAACACCGCATGTTCTCACTCATAGGTGGGAACTGAACAATGAGCTCACTTGGACTCGGGAAGGGGAACATCACACAATGGGGCCTATCATGGGGAGGGGGGAGGGGGAGGGATTGCATTGGGGAGTTATACCTGATATAAATGATGAATTGATGGGTGCTGACGAGTTGATGGGTGCAGCACACCAACATGGCATATGTATACATATGTAACAAACCTGCACGTTATGCACATGTACCCTAGAACATAAAGTATAATTAAAAAAAAAAAAAAAAAAAAGAAGAGAGAATTTGGACACAGACAAGTACAGAGGGAAGACCGTGTTAAGACACAGGAAGAATATGATTATCTTAGTCCTTTTGGGCTGCTATAACAAAATACTGTAGACTGGTATTTACAACAGAAATTTATTTCTCACATTTCTGGAGGCTGGGAAGTCCAAGATCAAGGCATCAGCAGATTCAGTGTCTTGTGAGGGCCCACTTTCTAGTTCACAGACAAGCACCTTCTTGCTGTGGCTTCATGTAGTAGAAAGGATGAGAAATCTCTCTGGAGCCTCTTTTACAAGGGCACTAATCCCATTCATCCGGGCTCCACCCTCATAACCTGATCACTTTCCAAAGTCTCCACTTCCAAATGCCATCACCTTGAAAAGTAGGATTTCAACATATGAATTGGGGGTGGGGGACGTATACAAATAAAAACCATAGCAACAGCTATCTACAAGCCACAGAGAGAGGTCTTGGAATGAAACAACCTTGCTGATGCCTTGATCTCAGACTTGTAGCCTCCAGAGCTGCGAGAAAATAATTCCTATTGTTTAAGCCATCCAGTCTGTTATACTTTGTTATGGCAGCGCTGGAAAACTAACATAATCTCCATAGCATAGATCCAAGTGAGATACAGAAATGCTTGGAAAACACACTTGGGCTGAAGCTTGCCGGCACATTGCTTGCTCCTTCAGCCTCTCTCATTAGAGCGGCAGCCAATGCCCCTCTGAGACTCGAAGGAGCAAGAGAGCAGTCGTCTGTGGTCACAGTTTTCTTTTCTGATATCCCTGGAATGCATATTCTCTGCCCGCTTTCTACCCCTATCAACCTTGTCGGACCCCATTACCTTACTGTGCCATTGGTCAGCCTGCCCTTCCTCCTCCCGTGCACTTCATTCAAAGCTTTCAGTTCAATTTTCTGAAAACATAGCTCTAATCGTGGAAGTCATGCTCCTACTCTAAAACCTTTCTTGGCTCTCCATTTCTTTTATCTTTTTTTTTTTTTTTTTTTTTTTTTTTGGTGACGGAGTCTCTCTGTTACCCAGGCTGAAGTGCAGCAGTACAATCTCAGCTCACTGCAAATTCCGCCTCCTGGGTTCAAGCGATCCTCCTGCCTCAGCTTCCTGAGTAGCTGGGACTAGGCACGTGCCACCACGTCTGGCTAATTTTTGTATTTTTAGTAGAGACAGGGTTTCACCATGTTAGTCAGGCTGGTCTCGAACTCCTGACCTTATGATCCAGGAGCCTCGGCCTCCCAAAGTGCTGGGATTACAGGCGTGAGCCACCGCTCCCAGCCGGCTCTCAATTTCTTAAAGAGCAAAACCTAATTCCTCAGCTTGCTTTGATCTACTACACATCCAGCACTCAGTGGGACCTGACACTCCATCTCTTTCCATACCCCTCTCTGGGGTCCAAAGGCAACCACCTGCATTTACTCTCATGTTCCTACTGCTTCCCTGTCCCTATACCTTTGCTCACTCTGTTGCCTCTTCCTAGAATGCCCTTCTCTCCCTTTGCATGTTTGAATCCTATTGATTTCCCAAGCACAGCTCAAATTCCATCTCCTCCATGGGGCCTTTGCATCCCTGGCTGTTACCTCTTCCTTTTCTCAGACCTCACCACATCATGTCTCATGGCTCCTAAGTTCTTTACATTATATAATTGACCCTTGAACAACACAGAGGCTAGGGGCACTGAATCCCCATAGAGTTTAAAATTCCCATATACTTTTTGAGTCTCTAAAAACTTAACTGCTAATAGCCTACTTTTGACCAGAAGCCTTTTTGGTAACATAATCAGTAAATTAATATGCATTTTGCATGCCATATTATTATATATCACATTCTTAATTCTAAAGTAAGCTAGAGAAAAGAAAACGTTATTAAGTATCATAAAGAGGAGGCTGCGCCTGGTGGTTCACTCCTGTAATCCTAGCACTTTGGAAGTCCAAAGTGGATCACTTGAGGACAGGAGCTTGAGAACAGCCTGGCCAACATGGTGAAACCCCATCTCCACTAAAAATACTAAAAATTCAAAAATTAGCCAGACACGCTAGTCTGAACCCAGGAGGCAGAGGTTGGAGTGAACCAAGATTGTGCCACTGCACTCCAGCCTGAGTGACAGAACGATACTCAATTTCAAAAAAAAAAAAAAAAAAAAGAATCATAAAGAAGAGAAAATGCATTTATTTCTTAAGCGGAAGTGGATCATGATAAAGGTATTTATTCTCAATGTCTTTATATTAAGTAGGCTGGGGAAGAGAAGGGGTTGATATTGCTGTCTTAGAGGTGGCAGAGGTAGAAGAAAACCCACATGTAAGTGGACCCATGCAGTTTAAACCCATGTTGTTCCAGGGTCCACTGTAGTTATTTATCATGTGCTCTACCCTAAACCCCTCCCACATTTGCAGACCTCTGGAGTGCTTTCTGGAAGGGAAGTGGTATGGTGACTTAAAAAGGAAAGACACATAGAACTAGAGAACCTGTATGTCTAATCCTGTGTCAGTCAATTGTTAACCACACTAGGATGAGGACCCTCATCCCTTAAACCCTGAGTAGCCAGCACACAGGAATTCAGGAAAATCATCTATAAACAGGGGGGCAAATCATTTCATCTCTCTGAGGCTTAGCTTCTTCATCAATAAAATGGGAATAAGGATCTGGCATCCTTGCTTACGCCTATCATTCCAGCACTTTGGGAGGTCAAGGTTGGGGGATCACTTGAGGCTAGGAGTTCAGGACCAGCTGGGCATAGTGAATCAACCTGGGAGTTCATCGTGAGCTCCCATTTAAAAAATACAAGTAGCCGGGCATGGTGGCTCACACCTGTAATCCCAGCACTTTGGGAGGCCAAGGCAGGTGGATCACCAGGTCAGGAGTTCAAGACTAGCCTGGCCAATATGGTGAAACCCTGTCTTTACTAAAAATACAAAAATTAGCCAGACGTGGTGACACGTGCCTGTAGTCCCAGCTACTTGGGAGGCTGAGGCAGAAGAATCACTTGAACCTGGGAGGCAGAGGTTGCAGTGAGCTGAAATCATGCTACTGTACTCCAGACTGGGCGACAGAGCGAGACTCTGTCTCAAAAAAGATAAATAAATTAAAAAAAATAAAATGAGATGGAGACAAAACAGTGATAAGAATACAAGCATATAGGATAATATTGATGAAAAGTATTTTGCAAAGAAGAAATTCTTTATAAATTGTATTTGAGTGTTCTACTAGAGACTAGTGATGTCTCCATCAACTAAACCACTCATTTCCTGTAAAACCATGACGCCCCACTACATTTTCTAATTTAGCCAATATAGTAGTCACCTTTTATCCATAGTTTTGCTTTCTGCAATTTTGGCTACCTGCAGTCTGAAAATGTTAAATGGGAAATTCCAGAGATAGGCAATTAATAAGTTTTAAATGGTGCACTGTTCAGAGTAGTGTGATGAAATTTCATGCCATTCTGCTCTGTCCTTCCTGGGACACAAATCATCCTTTTGTCCAGCATATTCATGCTATGGACACTACCCTGCTATCAGCCACTTAGGAGCTGTATTTGTTATCAGATCACCTGTTGAGGCATCACAGTGCTTGGGTTCATGCAAACCTTATTTTATTTAATAATGTCCCCAAAGGGCAAGAGCAGTGGTGTTGGCAATTTGGATATGACAAAGAGAAACTGTAAAGAGCTTCCTTTAAGCCAAATGATGAAAGTTCTCAATAGAGAAAGAAAAAAATTGTATGCTGAGGTTGCTAAGATCTATGGTACAAACAAGACTTCTATCTGTAAAATTGTGAAGAAGGAAAAAGAAATGTGTGCACAGTATATACAGGGTTTCAGTCATCCACTGGGGGTCTTGGAACGTATCTTCTGAGGCTTATGGGGGAGTACTGTAATAAGTGCATGATGTGTTTCAGCCTCTCTGCTAGGTGTGGTCCCTCATTTAATCCTCCCAATGGACTTAGAAAGGAGGTGGTACAGATACTATTCCCATGTTACAGAAAACCAGGGCTTCTGACATGCCTGATCTAGGTCCCAGCCTCTCCCACACAGCTTCAGGAAGTCACTGGGACCCAGGGAGAATTGAACTGGGCCGGAAGAGAAGAATTAGGGAACTCAGCCTCGATGGGTTAAATTGGAGCAATGCCTCTAACTGGGTAGTCAGATTGATTTCCAAGATGTATTAGGACTGTGATTTCCCCAGCTGGGCTGGACATAATCTTGCATCTCAGTCTTCATGGGCCTGGCTGGTGACTGTGAGGATTTAGAATTTCTGGGCCTGAGCTGGCAGTGGTCTCCCAGAGTCAGGAGTGGGGTAGCACTGATGAGTCGATAATTAGGACACTTCTTTCAGCTGGAGATAAAGTCCAGAGCCTCAGTCCAGCCATTATCCTGCCAAGCCTAATACAGCCAGATTGATGGATACAGCGAGGAGGGAATTGGGAACATTCTTGTGCACACTATATCACACTCAATAACTGCCCGTGCACAATGTACAACTCTTATACGCCATAACAAAATCCATTTTGAAACAGCTCTGGGTGTGTCAGCCAGCTGCAAAGCATCTAAAGTATCCCTGACGTTTGGGCTTTGGTGGAGCTTGGGAGAATGCAGCGACTGGAGAGCAAATGCGCGTGCACACACACGAGCCAAGAGAACTCTATCGTAAGGAAAACAGATGCTAGCACCACAGCCCACTGTACATCTTATACCGTATTTTTGCAAACCCACTAATCCTTCTTGTTAGACAAGAACAGAACCCCCCAAAATGCTTTCCATATGTCCCATTGTCTTCCTGGCCCTTTAATTCTATCTCAAAACCCCCCAACTTAGCAACCTTCATATTCATGCTAAACATATTACATCAGTTCTAACATTGATATGTTTAATATGAATACAATTAAAGTTGCTTCAACATAATCCTGTTAAGATAAACAGCATTGCTATTATTATAAACATTCCTGCAAGGCCTCTTGTAAAATATTATCAATACTAATAGAAATTTCCCCCACTCCACATACTTGGACTAAACAATGCCACTGCCCCTACTAGTAACAAATATGTCCAATGATTTAAACATGGGTGCATCCAATGTAAACACCATTATAGCTAATGTAAAACAGTTACCCAGCCCAGCAAATCCTCCACCAGAAAGTTGCCGAAGAAAAAGAACAGTTTCCTCGGCGAGAATGCATCACAGCCTGCTGGTGACATTTGCAATAGATTACTTAAGCCCATAAAGAAATGAAAATTGCAGGCCCAACTTGAGCCAGAAATGATGAAATTGGAGAGCACAGGCTAAGTACAGTGTGGCACGGACTGGCTGCTGCCCAGGGTCTGCAAGCCCTGCGTGGGTTGGAGTGCACCTTTGTTGAGTATGTGCATGCATGGCCTCTGACACGTCATGTCCTTTCGGTATTGCATTCAGTTCAGTGTTGCATTCGGAGGGCTGGATTCAGTACATGGCCTCCACACGGGTAGGCATGAATCTGAAGACTGACCTTTTCACAGCTGGAGCACTCACCAAAGCTGTGTGAGTGTGAACACGTGGGTAGATTTCTCCCTATAATGACCTTGCCTGGTGACATGGTTTGGCTGTGTCCCCATCCAAATCTCATCTTAAATTGTAGCTCCCATAATCCCCACTTGTCAAGGGAGGGACCCAGTGGGAGGTAATTGAATCATGGGGGTGGGTTTTCCCCATGCTGTTCTTGTGATAGTGAATAAGTCTCATGAGATCTGATGTTTTTTAAAGGGCAGTTCCTCTGCACGTGCTATCTTGCCTGCCGCCATGTCAGACATGACTTTGCTCTTCCTTTGCCTTCTGCCATGATTGTGAGGCCTCCCCAGCCGTGTGGAGCTGCAAGTTCATTAGACCTCTTTTTCTTTATCGATTACCCAGTATTTCTTCATAGCAATATGAAAATGAACTAATACCCCCGGGCAGCGTGGCAAAGAACAATGCTAAGGATTCTGCCTCATACTGTGGAGATCTTTCTTCTTTAGACTACAGAGAAGGGCAGGGTTTTAGGGAAGACACCTACTAGACACTTCTCCAGAGTCAAAGCAGGATTATATTTTATCTGTCTGATGCTTATCTCACCTGGTGCCTCTAAAATCAGCACACAACAAGCCTCGGCCGTGTTGACATCAAGCTCTTGTTTCATTCTTGCCTGTCTCTCCTTTTCTATCCACATCCATGATTTATTGGCTCCTCACCTGTTGTTTACATCTCTTATTTCTAGAAACTTCTTGGATGTGGTTCCAGTGATTCTATTCTCACTCATTTTTTAAAAATAAATCATTCAACCCCACTCCTGCAAAATACCCAAATTCATCAAGCCCTGGCTTCAGGGGCCTCTGAAAGGTGATCCCAGTAAGAAGCATTTGAAAACTTTTCACCGTCTCTCACTCAGTTGCAGACAGCCTCAATGTGACACTGTGAATCAGTGGCCCTGACTTCTCATTGTCCCTTAAGGGGTCTCCCCAGAAAATTTCCAGAGGGCAGTCTTACCCTTTGGAGCTAAGCTCTATGACATCTATGACATTGTCCCCAGAATTATAAGTTTCTGTTCTGATACAGAGAAAGGAAAAGAACATTTTCTAATTATTTCTACTTAAAATATTTTAATCTAAATTAACCACCTCCACCTCTGCCTTAAATAATTTTTGTGGAAAATGTAAGTAATGTTTTCCATTGACGACAGAACTTGTCTATAATCAAACAATTCTCATTTTCTTGGTGTGACTGTGAGAACAAGAATCGGTATGTGTCCTTCAAAAATATCGCTCCCAGACCTGGCGTAGTGGCTCACCCCTGTACTCCAAGCACTTTGGGAGGCTGAGGCGGGCAGATCATTTGAGAACAGGAGTTCGAGACCAGCCTGGCCAACATGGCAAAACCCCGTCTCTCCTGAAAATAGAAAAATTAGCCAGACATGGTGCTGCACACCTGTAATCCCAGCTACTCAGGAGGCTGAGGCAGGAGAATTGCTTGAACCTGGGGGGCAGAGGTTGTGGTGAGATGAGATTGTGCCATTGCACTCCAGCCTGGGTGACAGAGAGAGACTCTGTCTAAAAATAAAAATAAATAAATAAATAAATATCACTTCTGTACATGTACCCTGGAACTTTAAAAATAAAAATAAAAAAAATACACACTGGGAAGTTCATCTGGCACTTAGAATTCAGTGATGTTCAGGGTTCCAGTTTTGGTACTATTAACATTTAGGGCCAGATACTTTTCTGTAGGGGACTATACTATACAATGTATGAGATTTATTTATTTTTGAGACAAGGTTTCACTCCATTGTCCGGGCTGGAGTGCAGTGGCAATGTCTCGGCTCACAGCAACCTCTGCCTCCTGGGCTCAAGCAATTCTCCTGCCTCAGCCTCCTGAGTAGCTGGGACTACAGGCACACACCACCATGCCCAGCTAAGTTTTGTATTTTTTGTAGAGACAGGGTTTCACCATGTTGCCCAGGCTGGTCTTAAACTCCTGAGCACAAGCGATCCACCTGCCTCTGCCTCTCAAAGTGCTGGGATTACAGATGTGAGCCACTGCACCCAGCCTACTACGTATGCTTAATTCCTGGCCTCTACCTATTAAATGTCAGTAGCACCTGCAATCCACCCCCCAACCCTGACGTTATGAAATCGTAGATATCTGCCGACCTGGTCAAATGTCCCCCGAGGAAGCAAAATCTTACCTCTTCTCCACTACTGAGAACCACTGAGCAATTTGGATGAATCAAAGCATCTGACAAATGAGTGAAAACAAATTGAGACATAAATTCTTTTTCCCTTGCTTACTGCCTGTGTGGTCTTATTAGGCAAGAAACTTAGTTTAGCTGAGCCTCAGTTTCCTTATCTGTACAGTAGGATTGATAATACCTATGTAACAGGGGTTGCGGGAAACCACCCAGGTTTTCTGTACGTAAATTCATGATGTCAAATTTATGGCAGCTGTATTCTCACTGGGGCCCCTCATTAGGCACCTCTTCCTTGAATGAGCCTATGGCAGCCCAGAGCATAAAGAGGGCGTTCTTATTTCCCCAGAGTCTGGAAAGATGGGGAGTTGGAATTCCATTCCAGCTAAATATCATGTTTTTAATGCTGGGCAACTCTTTCCTAATAAAATCCAAAACCATGTAAACACCAGTATAGTTTTCAATTTGTAGTCAGATTAGACGCCAGGAGCGCTTGGTTCAATTTTATTTTATTTTTTAAGTGATATCTTTACAGTGGATTTGAAAGCAAGCTGTCTCTCTGGAGAAGTGTAAGTTTTGGAAAGCCAGTTTCCCTGGAATGTTTCAGCTTTAATCAGGGTAGATGGAAGAAAAAAATAAAAAGGTGGTTAAGCCACATGATAGAATCTCTGGACCTGGATTCATCAGCTCATTTAGGAAGCTCTCTATGGAGCAAAATATGCCCAGAAAGGAGGCTTTGTGTCATTCTAAAAGCTATTTTATGTTCTTGGAAAGGCAGGTGTGTGTTAATATTTATACTCTTTGAGTGTTCTGTTCTAAGCGTCGCATACTGCAAATGTATCTCCAAAGTCACTCCAGGAAAAAAAAAGCCATTTTATTGAGGAAAGGGGCATAGTTCCCCAACTCCCACATCCTCATGTCAGTGAAGCTCAGAATTTGCATCATTCTATCACTGTTGTTACCAATAGCAAAGAGCTCTTACTTCACATCCATTGAGCATTCCTGTTGAACACTGGGGACCCAGGGATAAATGGTGAAGTTTCCTACCCCTGGGGTCCACAGCCTGGCAGGAGGGTGGAGAACAGACTCTCTAGAGAGCCTGAGCCTGTTCTTTCTCTTTTCTGTGACAAGGAATTAAGCCTCAAGAGGTGGCTTGGGGTGAAATTGTTCTTTTCCCCCCAAAGTTCTGGGAAGAGCTGAACTCTGAGCTCCACTGGAGTGGAGGGATCAAGGTACAGAGGTTCCTGTCACAGGGCCAAACCCGAGGCCAAACTGTGTGTGTGTGTGTGTGTGTGTGTTTGTGTGTGTGACAGTACATTTTTAGATGATGGAGAATCTGAAAAGTGAGTGCAGGGAGAGCTCATGGGGGTGCCTGGCTCTGAGCCATTGTCACTGCCCAGGGAAAGGGGCTGGCTACAGGGCAGCCTGAGGGGAACAGGCCATGTCTTATCCCAGGCTGGGCTCAAGAGAAGTGATGAGACCTTGGCTTCTCATCAGTGAAGGTCACTTCTCAGAAGTGAAGGAGGGCGTTGGCTTCCCCTGTGAGCTCTCCTTCCCACCGTTGTCAAGCATGCCCGTAATCACTCCACAGACATCTCTTGGGCACCATTGTGTTTAGACTCAAGGATCTCCCCCAACAGCCCCCACGCCCAGCCATCTTCTCATTTTGACTAATGTTGCCCAGGCCTTCAGTTTCTCTAATTCCGATGGCTATCGTCATACAGATAACTCCCTTATCTTTCTATCCAACCAAGACATTTTTGTGGAGCAGCAAGCTGATAGATCCAGCAGCCTCCTGGGAATCTCTTCTTGGAAGCCCCCTGGGTACCTTCATCTGCTGCCCCCACTGGGAAGCCTCCCCTGAATCCAGCAGATATTGGTTCCTTCCACTTCCCATCATACTGGGCACAACCCTTATAGCATCGAACAGGTTGTCCTGTGGTTGGTCTGTGCCCATCTCCACAGTGTCATGTAAAGGCTTGGTGAAGTAGGTGCTCAGTGAATTCTTCTGGGGCCAAGTGTCTTCAACAATTAGGGCTCTGAGAAGAGCAGGGCCATGAAGAGGGCATCTCAAACTTGCAAATGAGCACATGTCAGAGTGTGATTTTAGCAAATTTGTAAAATTAAAGTTGTCACATGGGAGCTCTGACAACCTCCAGCTGCTTTTCTGTGACAAGGAGACAAGTGAAAATGTGACCTGCATCCCCTCCTTCTTCCCCACTCTTTCCAAATACCACTATGGGTGCACAGAGCCATGGTAAAGGGCTTGCCAAGGGGCGGTGGTCCGAGGGAAGGGCAGGGCCTCACTGATTACACATTCATTATGGCTTAACCACCTCTGCACTTTCCTGCAGGACTTAATACAAATCAGAGAGACCAAGGTGGTGGGCGAGCATCTTTGCGGTTTGGAAGGCATAGTATCTTCTGCTATGGTGACAGAGAAAGGATGTTAAAGCAACAAGGACGGGATCATAAGGTGAAAACAGCCTGGGGGCAGTGGCTCACACTTGTTGTTCCAGCTTCTCAGGAGGCTGAGGCTGGAGGATACTTGAGCCCTGGAGTTTGAGGTTATAGTGAACTAAGATGGCAACAATGCAGCCCAGCCTGGGTGACAGAATATAAAGTGAAAACAGATGTTCCCAACCCAAGAGGAAGAGTCTGCCCATGCCTCACAGCAGGAAAGGGAAGGTGGATTGATTCACTGAGATTCCCAGGGGAACAGGCAGGGAGATAGACAGCAAGTGGCAGCAATGTACCGGCAATACCTGCTAACTGTGTGGGACTCAGTTGTGGAACATACTAGCAGGACAAAAGAAGAGATCTTATAAACCAGGCCTTGGCAGAACATCCAGAGAGATTATTTGGAGATTCTTAGTAGTTCTACTTGAACTTAACTCCAACCAAGAAGGATGGGGATCAGCTCTTACAAAGCAGAATTGTGTAAAGAGGTTGCTCTCCTGGGTTTGTTTTTCCTCAGCACCATCCCCTGTATGTAATAGCGAGTAGGGCAAAACCTATTTGTAATAATCTTAGGTATGGAGGAGGAGAAGAGGCTCTAACTACACCTGGGAAGACAGAAGCAAGGTTGTCATTAGGAAGGTTGGATTCACACTGTGGAATGAAAGCTAAATACGTTTGTCTAGAACAAACAGACCTATATAGCACTTGCTACGTGCCAAGAACTCTCCCAGGTGCTTTAGAGATATTAACTTACTTAATCTTCAGAACATCTCTATGAGATATGAATATTATGTCCTCATTTTGCAGATGAAGAAACTGAGGCACAGAGCATTTGAGCTTACGTAGCTCATGAGTGGCAGAGGTGGCCTCTGAACCCAGGAAATCTGCCCCAGAATCTATGCAGGTAGTCACTGCATTGTGCTGCTGCTTGCACGTGATAGACATGTATGCATCATTTTTAAAATGAGGTTTAAATACTGGTTTTCAAATTCTTCCTCAGTAGGGGATTGATAAGAAGTCTTAACTAGGTAAGCCTAGATGTTTAGAATTTATACAGGTTGCGTGCAGGTTTTTCTTCTTTGTTGTACAAAGCTGATTGGCCCTCCTCTGTGAGCCTCATCATTCTTACTATATTGTGTGTACACTGCCTTTGTGGTAGGATCTTTATTATTAACTGTAGAAAATTGGCAGCCTTGCTAATGCATTTGCTCACAATTCACTGCAAATACTAGAACGGTTATAAATAGCATTTTCCTGAGTCCATTCAGATTTCTTAAAGAAAGACCATAACTATGTGGCCTGTAAACAACAGAAATTTATTTCTGATAGTTCTGGAGACTGGGAAGTCCAAGATCAAGACACCAACAGATTGGGTGTCTGGTGAGGACCAGTTTCCTTGTCATCTTCTCTCTGTGTCCTCATGTCCTTACACAGTGGAAAGGGTGAGGGATCACATTGGAGTTTCTTTTATAATGGAAGTGCTCCCATTCATGAGGGCTCCACCCTCATCACGTAATCACCTCCCAAAGGCCCCATCTCCTGATACCATCATATTAGGGATTAGATTTCAGAATATGAATTCAGAGAAGGAGGGGGTATATGCTTTCAGCCCATTTCAGTATTCCTAAAGTCTTTTTCTCTAAGTACTCAGAAAAATATCGATTGCGTGCTATATCTAATCAAGAATGGCTCTTCTTTCTGTGTTTTCATAAACTTGGAACTCTGTTTTTCTCCAGTCATGGTATTCCTGTTATGTGGCTAACCACCTCTGTCTTACATATGCTGTGAGTGTGGTGTGGGTGATGGGAACTGTTGCCTCTGTGCAGTCACCACCTCTGTGCATCTGCAGCCATACATCTGTGGTGATCCTGGGGCCACAGGATACAGAAGAGGTGGATGCTTAGCTAAGGAGAGTAAGAATGGGTGGGTGTCTTTGGGGCACCTGTTTGCTTACATATCAGGTCATGACTAACCTCTGAAATTGATAACTGCTGCTTCACCTTGGGCTTCCACAAGTTCCTCTTTTGGTTAAGTTTCTCCTGGAACCACACAGTGAAGGGGATTCTGAGAAATCTAGTTCCAGCTTACCTAAGTTACCACTGCAGAGTGAAACACATTGTTGTGCTCTTTGAAAAAAAAATTGGTTTTGGTCAGCCATATTGTTGACTACTGTTTTGGAATGAGATGATGGATAAGTAAATAATCAGAAGTCTACTTGTTGAGCATGACATCGGAGAAAGGATGTTTGAATGGATGATTTTAAGATATTTTCTTTAGCTAAGATAGCCTGATGCATTCCCCCCAACCTCAACTCCCAGTGTAGCTAGCCCTGAGACTGGGGCCATAATCTTTGAGGTCCATTGGCTGAAATGATCTTTGCCCTGGAAAGTTGCTGGAGTGAGCACAACCAATTTCTTGTTAATCCTCAGGCCTGTCTCAGGGCCTGGGAGTTAATAAGAAATTTATCTTGATCCTCTGGGCCTTGAGCCAATGCTCTTATCAAGTGGCCCATACATGTATCTTCATATGGAGGTATATGCCAGCTCTTATTTGGTCATGAGCTCTAATTTTTATTAAGTAGAATAATGAGAGACTTGCCTAATGGATAATATTGTTACAGTCATGCATGTCATGTCTTCAAAGCTAGATGTCTTTCAGTATTTTTCACTGCTTATACAATAGATGTGGAAGCAGAACTTTTCAGTCCCTGTGCTGGGTAGGTAATAGGCATCAAGTATCTTAAAGTCAGGGGTCATCCATGCAGCATATGCTAAGAGACTGCTGGCATTAGAGACCTTAACCAATAAGCGTGGCTTCAGAGATAGCCTGTAGAGGGTTCAATGTGTGTTCCTTCAATGGGAGGCTGGTACATGACTTCCACTGGTGTAGAAATGATAGGGCTGAAGTCCCTTTGCCTGGTGCTAGAATGGCAAGAGAAGGCAACTGTGCCCCCTTCCCACTATAGGTGTCCTCTGCAGAAGCGGGCCTGAAGGGGAGAGGTTTTACATTAGACTTGGCTGTAAAGTTGGTTATTATTCTAGACAGAACTTTTTAATTATTAAAATGAGAGTTTTGCTTGAGGTCAGGAGTTCAAGACCAGCCTGGCTAACATGGCAAAACCCGGTCTCTACTAAAAATACAAAAATTAGCTGGGCACGGTGGCATGCGCCTGTAATCCCAGTTGCTTGGGAGGCTGAGGCAGGAGAATCACTTGAACCCAGGAGGTAGAGGTTGCAGTGAGCCGAGATCATGCCATTGCATTCCAGCCTGGGTGACAGAGTGAGACTCCATCTCAAAACAAACAAACAAACAAAAAACAAAAAAGAAAACCACTGTTTTGTAAACTAAAGTAACTGGAAGACTTACTATCTAGGAGGAATGTCTGGAAAAGTTATGAGACCAATGTCCCATTCCAAGGGAGTGAAAGAACTTCTCAATGAGGCTTATTAAATGGAGAACGATGGAAAGGAATACAACTGTTTTTTGCATAAATCCTTCAGACTCTGCTCATCAGGTAAAAGCAGTTACCCTCTACTGCTTTGTCCAATTTAGAGTCACAGAGAGGAAACACTCCATTTGGATGATAAGCCACCTGGGCAGGTAATTTGAACTTTCTAAGCCTTAATTTCTTATCTGATATCTAAAGTGTAGAAAGTAACAGTGAATACCTTGCAAGAAACTTCTGAGTTTTAAATGAGACCATGCCAGGCAGTTAGTAGATGCTCAATAGAAGGAGGTACCCGTGTAGCAATCTCACCCTCTTGCATGAGCAAGGGGGTCCCCAGCTTAGACAAAATGACTTAATGAGTTGAGGACAAAGGCCAGGATAAAACTCGGTGGCCAGTAATACTTGCCACTTTAACTAAACGGGAATTGGACTGCTCAGGTGCAAAACGAAGCAAGCATTCTGTCTGCTTGTAATGCTTTTCTCATCAGGTGCTGGGTTTAAATCGTGCCTAGAAGTGAGATGCTAGGAGAAGCTCTTCACACCAGCCTTTGTGGCAGGTCTATCTGGTCCCAGGGAGAAATCCTGGACTTAAGGGGGAGGACAGGTGGACAGACTGAGACATGGGTCCTTCCCATGAGCTCAGGTTTGCCCTGGTTCCACTCTCTGGAAGAATGCTTGGAAGGATGACAGTGGAGTGGCAGAGTCTGGACTTGGAATTCCAACTCCCTGGTTCATGTTTCTGCTGTGTAGTCTGATTTTGAACACAAGACTTAATAACTGTGCCTTGTTTTCTCTACCACATGGGACTAGAGTGAGGATAAAACAAGATAGTGCCGGTGACATGCACTCGGTAAGGTTCTTTTGCTTCTTCCTCTTCCCTCTAAATTTGCTGCTGTACCTCCCCTTAATTTCTAGAGCCCTGGCTCTCCTCAAAGACTCCTGTTCTCACTTCCTACTAGTTTGGGTTCCCCCTTATCTTGATTTCCATACTTCTCCCTATCCATTTGATCCTAGCTCCTTCTGTGGTTGGCCTCCTTGTTTATCTCCAGTTGCTCTCTCCTCCCTTCCCATTGCCATCTCATTCTTTTCTCTCCCTGTCGTTCCACTACTTTAGTTTCTCTGTTTCTCCTCTCTTTCTACCTCTCCCTTTCTTTTCTGTCTGTCGCCATTCTCTACTTTTGCATGACTCTGCACATTTGGACAGAAGTGTTTTCTACACAGATGCTTTCTCTCCATTTTCTTTGGCCATCTGGCTGCATCTGCAGGCTGCCACCAGGCCAGTTGCCAGTGGGAGAGTCAAGAATGAAGACAGGAAGAGGAATTGGGCTAAGGGTCTGACAGCCTGCCAGAGAGAGCAGAATTGTCATGGAAATTC
Organism: Piliocolobus tephrosceles; assembly: GCF_002776525.5. NCBI lineage: Eukaryota > Metazoa > Chordata > Mammalia > Primates > Cercopithecidae > Piliocolobus > Piliocolobus tephrosceles. Next base: position 31,095,216 of record NC_045447.1, on the reverse strand, counting down.
TGTAACTCTGTATACCTCTGTGTCTATTTTGGCCAGAGCATGACCTGCCTATTGGGGAAGAGGACTCCTATCTTGGGCAATCAATTAATTGACACACAAACAAAAGTAAAATACAAATTATAAAAACACAAACAAAAAGAAAACTTCAATATCTCTATCCCCCAGATTAGAAAAAATAATAATTCTCACATCTTGGCTTCTTTCCCTCCCTCTCTTTGTCCCCCCTGCTGGGTTCAGCAGATGTTCTCTTGGAAGAGAGAATGGCCCTTCACTGAGCATCAGCCAGGAGACAGGTCATTTAGGAAAGCTGGTGAAAAGAACCATTGCTTCAGTGCCCAATTCTGTTTGTTTGACACTTGCCATAGAAATAGGCATTGCAAATATTGATTGCAATTCACTTAAATCTGTAGACATAGAGATGAGTGAGGTCTTCCTTGCCACTCATCTGGCAAGGTGAGAGTCAGGTATACTGAGGATGAGAAGTGATGATGTATAATGTGATTCTGGCATGTTACTCGAAATAAAGCAGATCTTAAGAAATGTTACTTTTCTTTCCTTTAAATTATAGAAATAATGAGGAATCACAAATTGCCAGCTCACAGCATCTTTGAGGTGGGAAAAGCCTCTTAATACAGAAATCCACCTCCTATGAGGCAGCCCTAAGAACTACATGTGCAGTCTCTTCTTGACTCAGCCATCAGCTGGGAACTCAGGCCCTCATTGCTTGCATTTTTGATTAGCTGTCATTGCTAGGAGGTATTTTTCATTCTCATCACTTCTACTTCCCCAGCCCTAACACCCAATCATTATTAGTTTTCTAGAGCCACACAGAAGAGTTCTGCCTGTTTCTCCTTGTTACAGCCCTTCTAAAATCTGAGGCCACTTTCTGTGACTTTTTGGTGTCCTTTCTCCATATTAAGCATCCCCCATGTGCTGAATCATGTCTCAATTGACTTGATTTCCTGACCTCTCACTTTCCTGTTGTCTGAAAAGTAATGTGATGCGATGGAAATATCAGACAGAGACAGAACCCTGTGAAGAAAGCTGTGAGTAACTCTGGCTAAGTCACTTCTCTATTTTTCTTCTCTCTCTCTCTCTCTCTTTTTTTTTTTTTAGAAGGAATTTCGCTCTTGTTGCCCAGGCTGGAGTGCGGTGGCACAGTCTTGGCTCACTGCAACCTCCACTTTCAGGGTTCAAGTGATTCACCTGGCTCAGCCTCCTGAGTAGCTGGGATTACAGGCATGTACCACCACGCCCAGCTAATTTTGTATTTTTAATAGAGACAGGGTTTCTCCATGTTGGTCAGGCGGTCTCGAACTTCCAATCTCATGTGATCTGCTCACCTCGGCCTCCCAAAGTGCTGGGATTACGGATGTGAGCCACCGCACCCGGCCTCTTTTTTTTTTGAGACAGAGTTTCACTCTTGTCACCCAGGCTGGAGTGCAATGGCACGATCTCGGCTCACTGCAATCTCTACCTCCTGGGCTCAAGCAATTCTCCTGCCTCAGCCCCTTGAGTAGCTGGAATTATAGGCCCCACCACCATGCCTGGCTAATTTTTATATTTTTAGTAGAAACAGAGTTTCACCATGTTGGCCAGGCTGGTCTCGAACTCCTGACCTCAGGTGATCCACCCACCTTGGCCTCCCAAAGTGCTGGGATTACAGGCGTGAGTTTTTAAATCAGTACAATGAGGGTGTCAATGCAGTAAGCCAAGTACTGGGAATAGTGCCTTGCCCATCATAAGTTGTTAATTTTTACTTTCCTGACTATGCTATTCTGGATATGAATAATTTGCTGACATCACTTCAAAGTGTGGTTTGGAAGTGTAACTGACCACTTGCAGGAAACCTGCATGGGATCCCAGTAGCAGACACTATCTGGCTTCCTCATTTTAGATATACTGTACCAATAAACACATGTGATCTTTCAGCTCTTTTGTGTAAAGAAAAATTTCCCTTTTATTAGACTTGATTCTATTCACCTGGGAACATAACATTCCCAGAACAGTGTGCACCCACCATTCCAGGGTGAGGGACCTCACCAGTGTTTGTGTGGCAATCAGGATTCCAAGACGAGCTGCTGGGTCACACGACATAATCAGCAGACAATAGAAAAATCACAGCTGCAAATGAAGAAAAGAATTGCCAAGAGCAACCTGATCATCCTCTTCCAATTTTTGCCTTCATATTCATTTGAACTTGTAGACTTGTTTGGCACCTGTGTTTGCCAGGTGATAGCAGGTGCTATAGGTTTAAGAAAGGAAAGATCATAGAACAATATAGCATTGAGCAGAGTCTCCCCATTGACTCTGTCACTGTTTCTGCGCATGGAGAGATGATGTCAGTGATCAGCTGCAGCTCTTAAATGCCTGGTCCTCTTGAGGAATGCCAGTTCTCTGGGGAAAAAAATGAAAATCCTCCGGGCAGGGAGACCTGTGCAAGTTCTTCAAAGCAATGATGCTTAGACCCATAAGGAAAGAAGTATTCCACTCCAAATTCTAATTGTTTCCATCTTTGTATATTCTCTTTTTGTTTTGGTCTCTATATGCATATATTTTTCGTGTGAGAGGTCATAAGGGTTTCATGTAGTAATCTTTTTTTTTTTCATTTACCATCATATCACAAAGAACTCTCTGTATTACTACAAGATCTTTACAATGGATGAATAGTACTTTATTAGGTTCCTATTGCTGCTGTAAGAATTACCATAAATTTAGTGGTTTAAAGCAACTTAAATGTACAGTCTCACAGTTCTATTGGTCAGAAATCTGGACCTCTCAAGGCTGACAGTGTCAGTGGCTCGGGTTCTTATTTGAAGGCCATGGGAAAGAATTTGCTTCCATGTTTATTCAGATTATAGCAGAATGCAGTTGCATGCTGTTGTGGAGCCGAGGTCCTCTGTGTCCTTTCTAGTTGTCAACTGGAGCCAGACCTGAACTGGCAGCCTCATTCTGGTTCTTGTATGCAGGTCCCTACACCTCAAAACCATCAATGGTGCATCAAATACTTCCTACTTGGAATCCCTCCAATTTCTCCTCTGACACATTTTTCTGCCCCAGCCAGGGAAAGTTTTCTGATTTTAAGGTCTCACATATTAGATTGGGTCTATCTGGGTAATCCCAGGATAATCTCTCTATTTTAAAGTTCATAACTTTAATTATCTCTGCAAAGTTCCTCTTGTCATGTTATGTAACATACTCACAGGTTTTGGGGATTAGGGCATGGACATGTTTGAGAAGGTCATTATTCTGTTCACCACAAAAGCTTAAACAAATTATTACCTGTTGTTGGATATTGAGACAGTTTGTAGTGTTTTATTTGTTTGTTTGTTTGTTTACTTTTATAAATAACACTGCAAGGAATGCCTCCAATAGTTAGTTTTTGCTTTAGTTGAACTAGTTGGTTAGATAAATTCCTACAGGTAGAATTACTGGGTCAAAATTACGAAAATCTTTACAACTTGATTTGTAGTACTCTATTGCTTCCCCAAAGGGTTATACCTGTTTATATTACTACTTAGATTTTACTATTACTGTTTACTATTGCTATTACTAGTTATTTTGCTATTACTAGTTATTTTACTATTACTAATTTTATTTACTATTACTATTTAGATATTACTATTTAGAGTTTATCTGTATACATCTACCTTTTTCCCTAGCTATAAGAGGGGATGAAAGAGTGTCCCATTAAGTAGGCATTTTGTCTTCCAGATAAATGCTAAACAAACAAGGACTGTCATTATTTTTTGCTTACCCCCATAGTGCTTCATAGAGTGCTGAGCTCATACCTGATAGCAGTGGTGTGCTAGAACTGGCAGGGACCAGTTGTAACAGTTGCGTGCATCACTTTCTAAGTTTGCACTCAGTGGTGACAACCCAGTAGCTTCAATCAACCACAGTGGAAATATTTACACCATGGAAATGGGCAAACACTATAAGAAAATGCTTTATTTTTTTCCTTGAGAGCCACTGGTTGATGAGTAATCAATGTGTCTTTTTAAATTTTGGTTTTGTAGTTGTCCTCAGGTTCTAGGAATTTACTTTTGTCAAGCACATTTTGGAAAGCACAAAAATTTGAAAAGTAACAGAAAAGTTGTAAAAGAGACTACAATACTTTCAGATACAGCCTCATATAGAGAAACAAGCACATATTTGGGAACAAGACAGATTTTGTTTCAAATAATTGGTTCCACAAAACTATTAGCTTTGGCATTTGATGGAAGTTGCCAGACTTCTCTAAATCTCTGTTTTTTTTTAACTGAAAATGGGAAATTCATACCTACCCTAAAGGATTGTTGGGAAAATTAAATGATATATCAATATAAATAATATAAAAGTTATAAAAACAACAAATATAAGTCATTTAAGTAGGAATTCATGAAGTGGTTGACAACTCACCCTTATTCCAACTCAATAGATGGCTCCATTATATTTTACCACTCCAAAAACATTGTTATTGCTACCTTATATTTGGACTTCATTTACAATATCCAGAGAAGCAATGGTAAATGCATTCACAAAGAATACGTCCTCTACTTCCCATCTTCTTTCTTTAAATTCTCAGGGAGATTTATAAATTGAGAATCAGGATGCATGACTAATTTACATCAAGACCCTGGTCACTATTCGGATTAGTGTTCTATGTTTCAGAAGCAGTCATTTATTCAACAAGTATTTATTGAGCTTCTATATTTCTGCTAGTAACAATAATTCCTTTTATTTCCATAGCTCTTAAGAATTTACAAAGCAAGTTCACACCCATGATTGTATTAAAACCTCATAGCAATGAGATGAGTTAGATTTTATTACCTCATTTTAAGATGAGCAAACTGGGGCTTAGAATAGAAAAGCCACTTTCCCAAGGTAGCCCAACTAGTAAAAAACAAACAAACAAACAACAACAACAACAAAAAACAAGTGACATCAATCATTCCTTCACAGTGAATAAGAACAGATACCTGTCTAACATGTGAAAGCAAAGCACCTTGGTTGGTTAGTCCAACTGGGTCAATTAATTTGTAATGATGCTTTACACAGCATAATTGCTATTCCCAAACAGAATTCACAGGATACTTCTTCATGTATTATCTCAACTGAGCCTCACGAAAAACTGTGACGTGTAAGAAGAAGGAAATATGTGACCAATACAGAAGACAGGGAATAACTGAGCATCTAGTATGTGCCCACCTTAGGTCCTATGACATTGATTTGGATTTCTTAGGAGATTGAGTCAGAGGCAAAGATCACGTAATGATGTGTTCTTGGGAATTGTACTCTCAGGGAAGCAAAAGTGAGGGAATAAAGGGAAATGAGAGATAGAAAGATAAAAAGCAAATATAAGATGGCAGCTTCTTGAGCTGAACACAGCTTCTCAAGAAAATATAGTAGGTTGCTTTGTCATGTGAGGAATCTCAGAAAAGGCTATGGAACCACTGTGATTTGGTCGATTCTTTCCTGTCTCTTGACTCTAATGAAGGACAAAATCTGTCTCAAGGGCATTGATGAAAAAAATGTACCATGCAAACTCTAAGTATAAAAAGCCATAGAATATTACCAAAGATTAAAAGGAATGTTTCATAATGATAAAGGAATAAATTTGTCAGGGAGAGCTAATATTTGCAATTATATATGCACCTAATTACAGAACTTTATGAAGTAAAAACTTGTAGAATTTTTTAAAGTATAAATAAATCCATAGTTATTGTAGTATTGAACACTCCTAAGTAATCAGTGAGATACATGAAAAAATTAGTTACATTATAAAATACTAAACAACACTATCTATAAACTTGTATAGATAAAACTCATAGAACATTACACTCAATGATGGAAGAATACACTTTCCCTTTAATTGCACATTGAGCATTCACTGATATAGGCCATATTCTGGGCCACAAAACAAATCTCAATAAATATAAAGGGATTTCAATCCTAGAGAGTATTCTCTGTACTCAACAATATTTAATTGTTGAGTAACAATTTAAAATGATGAGTAACAGGAAGATATCTAGAAAATTATCCAATTTAGAAAAAAAAAATAAGCAACATGCTTGTCAATAAAGAAATCACAAAGAAATTAGAAAATATGTTGAACTGAATTATAATTTAAAAAACAACATTTGTGGGATACAGCTAAGGCAATACCTATTGGGAAATCCATAGTTTTAAATGTCTATATTAAAGAAGAAGAAAGGTCTGTAAGTTCTGTGAAAGTTCTGAGATTATTATTATTATTTTTTTTTACTTGCAAGCTAATAAATTAGCTGGCACAGTTTCCTGAATGGTGGCAGAAGACATGAGACTCCTGGGTCAGAGACAAAGGACTTGATTATGTACAGCATAATCAAGAGCAATAGCCAGAGTACCAGCATTCATACTGATTCCCTGAATCCCAATTCACAGAGGGTGAAAATAAGAGGGGCAAATGACATCTAAATATGCAGTGGGTTGTGTTATAGGAGAAGAACCTCAAGTTCGGGAAACATGGATCTTTTATAATGTACAGTAGCCTCTCTGACTTTGCCCCAGAAGGAGACATTATTTATTACATTGAAAAGTGGACACACCTGCCTTTTGCTCTGTTGCGATTCACTGTCTTTATCTTTCAAGGTGGTTTTCCCTATGTTCATCCTGAAAAGGATAGTGTAGAACCAAGGCAGTCAGTGCTTCTTCTTGCAAGAAGTGCAGAAACATGAGAGATCATGATTTGTCTTCAACAGGGTCTACACCAATGATCAAAACTTCCATTTCATGAAGCCAGAAAAAGAAGAGTAAATTTAACCCAAATAAGTTGAAGGAAGGAAATAATAAAGGCAAAAACAGAAATAAATAAAATAGAAATGGCATAAGCATAGACAAAAGATTGTTCGTTGAAAAGATCAAGAAAATTGATAAACTTTAAGCATAAATGATCAAGGTAAAAATAAGAAGACAGAAATAATCAATATCAGGAATAAAAAAGACTGTACAGATTCTACAAACATTCATACCAATAAATTTGTATTATAAACCATTTTATAGAAATAAATCTGTCACCTTACATAGAATGGATAGATTTCTTTAATAATGCACCAAATTAGGTTTTTATTGTTGTTGTAATAAATTATGACAAACTTAATGGCTTAAAACAGTATACAGATCTATTATCTTAGAGTTCTGGAGATCTGAAATCTGAACAGTTGCTCACTTGGTTAAAATCAGGGTATCAGCAGGTCTGCATTCCTTCTGGAGGTTCAAGGGAAGAATCTACTTTCTTCCTTGCCTTTTCCAGCTTCTAGAGGTCACCTGTATTCTTTGCCTCATGGTTCAAGTTCTCCATAGTCAAAGCCAGCAATATTGAGCTGAGTCTTTTTCTTGCTGCCATCTCTCTGGTTTTCTCTCTTTTGTTTTCCTCATTCATTTGTAAGAACACTTGTGATTGAATTGGGCCTACTCAGATAATTCAGGATCATTTTGCCATCTCAAAGTCAGTTCATTAGCAAATTTAATTTCATCTACAATTTTATTTCCCTTTGCCATGTAATTCTGCATATTCACAGGTACTGGAGATCAGGATGTTAACATCTTTGGGAAGCGATCATTATGCCTACCATTCACATGTTACCTGAAATGAAACAAGAAGAAATAGAAAATATAAATAGCCCTACATTTACTAAAAACTAAAATAGTGATTAAAAATCTGTTCACAAAGAAAAATCTAGGCAGAAATGACTTTTTCTAGTGAATTCCATCAAACAATTGAGGAAAAAATATCAATTGTACAAAATGCGTTAAATAAGAGGTAAAGGAAGTCTTTCTAACTTATTTTGTAAGTCCGGCATTGTCTTAATACCAAAACCAGTCAAATATATAATGAGAAAATTTGAGACTAATATCTAGGATGACCAAAAATTTAGGTTTTCCTGGGCCTTATCCGAGCTTTAGCACTGAAAATCTCATTTCAGAGCCAGGAACCTTATATAATATTCTTAATAGACATAGACACAAAAATTCTTAGCAAAGTCTTAGTATATTTAATTTAACAAGCAATATGTAACAAATATAGTATAATATGTCCATGTGGGATTTATTTCAGGAATATAATATTGCTTTAAAGTTCAAAAATCAATTAATGACATTTAACATATTAACAGAATAAAGGGAAAAGATTATTTTTCAATATTTGCAGAAGAAATATTGACAAAATTCAAAACTCATTTGTAATGAAAAACACCTCTCAGCATACTAGGAATAGAAGGTAACTTCCTTAATCTGAAAATAACCATGTATAAAAGCCTACTGCTTATATAATAATTAATGGTGAAATATTAGATTTTTTTCCTCTAAGATGAGAAACAAGGCAAAGATAATACCACTACTGCTCGATCTTGTACAGACAATCTTTTATAAATATATAACAGTAACTATAAGAATAAATAAAATAAATATAGCAAAATATGTACATGACTTCTACATTCAATACTACTAGGCATTGCTGATAGAAATTGAAAAAATCTATAAAAGAGATATACCATGTTCCTTATTTTTAAAATATAAGATTTTAATTCTCCCAAAACTGATCTATTGATCCAATGTAATCATTTGAAAATGTAATAACTTAGAGTGGCCAAAACAATTTTGAAAAAGAGAAAGCTGAAGAATGTATTCTACCTCATTTGAAGGCTGAATATAGAGTTATAATCAGGATCATATGATATTGGCATAAGGATAGACATAAAGATCAATGAAATAGACTAGGCAGTTCAGAATACATCATTGATTGATTTCAACAAAAGAACCAAGGCAATTCAATGAGGAGAAGATAATCTTCCCAATAAATTGAACTAGAACAATTAAATAAAATGAAACAAAAATAATCCTTGGTCTTTACCTCACACAACAAATACAAATTAATGTAAAATATATCATAGACATAAACATAAGAGGTGAAGCTTTAAATCTTTCAGAAAAAAAAATAATAAGAGAAACCTTCTCAACATTGGTGTAGACAACTATTTCTTAGACAAAAATAGCATTAACCATAAAGAAAAAATATTTACCTCATCAAAATTAAAATCTTTTGTCCATTATAAGACACCATTTAAAAATGACAACACAAGCCACATACTAGAAAAAAAATCATATGACATACATCTGATGAAGGACCTATATCCAATGTATTCATCAGGGTTCTCTAGAGAAACAGAAGCAATGAAATACAGATACAGATAAAGATATAGATATGTCTAATAATATATACTACTTGTTATTCTGAGATTTATTATGAGGAATTGGCTCCTGTGATTATGGAGTCTGAGTAGCCCCACAGTCTGCCATCTGCAAGTTGGAAACCCGGGAAAGTTGGTGGCATAGTCCAGTATGAGTCTGAAGACCTATGAAGCAAAGGATCTGGTGGTGTAATTCGTAGTCCAAGGGCAGATTAAGACCAATGTCTCAGCTCAGTTATTCAGGCAGAATGAGCAAATTCTCTTTTCCTCTGCCCCCCCTTTTTTTTTTTTTTTTTTGAGACAGAGTCTCACTCTGTTGCCCAGGCTGGAGTGCAGTGGCATAATCTTGGCTCACTGCAACCTCTGCCTCAAGCAGTTCTCTGCCTCAGCTTCCTGAGTAGCTGGGCTTACTGGCACCTGCCTCCAAGCCTGGCTAATTTTTGTATTTTTAGTGGAGATGGGGTTTCACCATCTTGGCCAGGCTGGTCTTGAACTCCTGATCTTGTGATCCACCTACCTTGGCCTCCCAAAGTGCTGGGATTACAGGCGTGAGCCACCATGCCCAGCCTCCTCTGCCTTTTGTTCTATTCAGTGCTCAGTGGATTGGATGGTGCCCACCTACATTGGGAAGGGCAATCTGCTTTACAGAGTCCAATTCAAATGCTAATCTCATCCAAAAACATCCTCAAAGACACATCCAGAAATCATTTAGCCAAATATGTGGCCCATAATCAAGTCAAGTTGACATATAAAATTAAGCATTATATCCAGGATGTGTGTGTGTGTGTGTGTGTGTGTGAGTGTGTGTGTCTACCTGCCTATCTTTCTACCTATCTACCTACCCATCTTACAACTCAATAGTAAGAAGACAAATAGCTCTGGTTTTTTTAAAAGTGCAAACAATTTTGAGAAACAATTCACAAAAGATATAGGAATAACTAATAAGCACATAGCAACATTAGCCATCAGATAAATGCAAATTAAAATTTCAGTGAGATACCACTACATATCCACTATAATGGCTAAAGCTAAAAGGACTGACAATATTAAGTGTTGGTGAGATATTTGGAGCAATCAGAATTCTTAAACATTGCTGGTAGAAATGCAAAATGGTAAAAGAACATTGAAAAACTCTGGCAATTCTTTGATAAAGTTAAACATACATTTACCATAAAATTCAGCAATTCCACTCTTAGGTTTTTATCTTAAAAGAAATAAAAACATATTCTTACCTCACACTTGTAAATGAATATGCACAGCAATTTTATTCATAGGACCCCCAAATTGGAAACTATTCAAATGCCAATCAACTGTTATATAAGTTGCCAATCAACTGTTATATAATCAACTGTTATATAAACAGATTGTGATATATTCATACAAATGAAATTCTATTCAACATGAAAAGAAACTAACTGCTGATGGAAGCAAGAACATAAATGGATCTGAAAAACATGCTGAGTGAAAGAAACTTTACACAATACAGTATATGATCTATGATTCCATTTACCTTAAACTCTAGAGCTGAAAAAAGTAATCTATATCAGGAGAAAGCAGATCCTTAGTTTCATGGACTGGGACTGAAGGTGGAAACTGATGGCAAAAGGGCATGAGAAGCTTTCTGGGTTGATGGAAGTGGTTTTTATCTTGATTGGGGTTGTGACTGCTAGGTGTGTAGGTGTATGCATTTTGTCAAAACACATCAAACTGTACAATTAAAAAATGCATTTTATTGTATGTAAATTATACCTTGAAAATTTGGTTAAATAATATCAAGCATGCTATTCCCCACAGATCTCTCTGTATACCAGTAAATACTCCCTGGGATCCAATGAGGAAACTTACAAACTAAATGATCTCTTAGCCACTGGGATAATCCAATGTCCTGAGTGGACTCCTGCATTATCCTCAGTTACAGTCACTCAAGTATATTTAGAAATGCTTGGGTATGCCTTTAGGGTCCAACTAGGCATTTTATCACAAGGGACCCCAAAGCCTCCTGTAGAAGAATGTACCATCAGGAAGGATAGAGTGGACCATCCAAGCTTTGTACACATTGAATAGTCTGAGGGGTTTGGTCACAGCTTGGGCTCTGCCACTTAGATCACTTCTGGTGCAGCCTGCCTCCTAGGGAGATGGAGCTGAAGTACAAGGGGGTGAAAACACCAAGGACTGGTCTTCTGTGGTTTCTACAGAAGAATGACATTGGTGTGTATGGCTTTCTGTGCTTGAGAAGGCTGGTGGACAAGTCAGAAACAGTACAAAGAGCATGGACATTGTGGCATAAGAGCAGAACAGAATGACCATCTCCAGAAAGGAAGGAAGAACAGGCATCATGCTCTCATGGGTACGGCAATGATAGAAGCTGTGACTGATGTCTGGATCTAGGCACCAGCGCAGGCAGGGAGGCAAAGAGCAGACCACAGAGCCCTGTAAGATGCACATGAGGCCTCTTAGGGGAGTGGGTGGGAATTTCAAGGGGACTGAAAGACTTGGGGTATAATCAGAGAAATACTTATTCATAATAGTTACCATGGTAGCCTTATGGCTCTAAATTGAGTATGCCTTTGCCAACCCATGATGCAGGCAACAAAAGATTTGATAAGAACAGGTAAACAAGACAGGAAGGGGAGTTGTTTGCTTCTGTATGCAAACCTAAAACCTTAAGCACTTCAACATGCTAGATGATAATGTACGTAACTGATGTGGTCATTGATTTCAGATCACAAAAGCAGTTACGTTAGATTTACAGGTTCACCCTAAGTGTGAGTCACATCCCGCTATGGTCCAGTCCCTAGTGATGTAAGTTCATACCTTGAGAACATGCATTAGAAATATTGGTAGCAATTTCCTCAGTGGACTTACATTTTGTAGCTTTTGTTTTTCTTTTTTCCCTTTTTATAGTGATCAATTTTGATATAAATTTGCAGACGTATTTAACAGAGAAAGCCTAAAAATCTTTTTTAAACAATGGCTCATTTACCATAGTAAAGAGGACCATTTATAGTTTGAGAATGATTGCCACAAAACAGAGGCTGAGAAACTACAGCCCACGGGCCAAACCTAGCTCATCTGTTTTTCTGCAACCTATGAGCTAAGAATGGTTTTTATAATTTTAAATAGTTAAAAAAAATAGAGAAGACTATTTTGTGGCATGTAAAAATTATATAAAATTCAAATTTCAGTGTCCATAAATAAAATCTCACTGGAACACAGCTGGGCTCATTCATTAACATATTGCTGACTGTGGCTTTCATGCAACAATGGCAGAGTTGAGTAGTTGCAACAAAGACCACTGTGCCGGCGAAGCCTAAAATATTTACTATCTGGTCCTTTACAGAAAAAGTGTATGCACCCTGCTCTAGAATGGTTACTACTCGCTTGAATCACATCCTGGTAATCCAGTCTGGAGCTATTTGAAAGTCATCAGAACTAATGTATTTCTTCAAAAATTGTCTTTATAAGCTGTGGACTAATCCCAATAGGTCTGTCCCAATTAGTCCCAGTTACTGGCGTCAGCTACTGTCCTGCCCATGGCTTTCCCATGGGTGCCCCGTGGCTGCCAGCACATGGCTTGGCTCTCCCCCATCTCCTGAGGAAAACTGCCTGCTGCCTTTGTTGTTCTGGGCATTTCCATTCACGTTTTCACCAAGCCTGACCCTGCCTGGCTTGTAAAATCTGATGGGATCTCTGCCCAAAGAGGCATGGCTGCAGGCGGGTGGAAGTGCCACTCAGAAGAGGTGGTAACATGTGAGTAGAGGGCAGGCTGCAGAGAGATGGCTGGCACCTCGCTTTCCGTACACCTGAGCTGTGATCACTGAGCTCCTGGGTTTCCCGAACGTGAAACTCACACACTGCTTAAAACAACTCATTAGCATGCCTGGGGAGAGTTGAACTTCTCAGAGAGAAGAGAGTTGGCTTCTCAAAAGTCCAGTGTTTCCCTAGGAAGGAATTTACGGGAGTGGTGATAGGGCTAGGGTAAGAGACTCCTCTACGTGACCAACAGCACTGCACTAGGTACCTTGGCAGGAGCCAAGCAAGGTAACCAGTCTTATTACACATACGCCGCATGAGGAATGACAGATGTTAGAGCTGGGCCAGTATGGAGGCAGCTGAGGTACACTGGAAAGAATACCAGTGCTTAATGCCAGAAGGATCTGTCACTTACCAGCTGTGTCTTTTGGATAATTCACACATTGCCTCTTGGAGCCTCCTCTGTGAACTATTTAACCCATGGGGCAGTTGAGAGAATCACATTAAATAAAGCAAATGAAGAATTTTGCCAACTGCAAAGCCCTCTGCAAATGCAAGCAGTTATTACAAAGCAGCTTGTGAGAATCATTCTTTTTAGCGCCCTGTATTGACAACGAGCCACTCTCTGGTTAGAACTGGGCCAAAAAAGCTGTGCCTTTGACTTCTATAAAATCAGTTTAGGTCTTTCCTCACCTAGATATTAGGTTGTGAGGAATCTTTAAAGCCCTTTAGACATTCCATCCCATCCCTATGCCAGCTTTCTTTGGCATTTAGCTTCCTCTCTGCAAAATCTCTCCCAGATGGTTTGCCAGACTCTGCTTACATACTTTCAGAGATAGGAAGCTCACTCCTTGTAAACTTTTTAACTCCTTGTTAAAAAACATCCCTCTTGTCTTTGTTTAGCTCTGACCACTGGAAAGTTCTTACTGGGCTGAAATCCACATGTTGATCTTTCACTTACAGGTCTTATTTTCATCCCTCCTGTTCACCCAGAACAATTCCAACAAATGCATTCTCCAACTCTGTAAGATCAATCCAATTTTCTTTATAAATTACATGTACCTTATAGTCCTCACCTTTTTTATTTCCCCTAAACTAGGGATTATCAAGCTTATTAGTCCCTGAACTCCTTTATACTCTTAAAAACCTTGAGGCCCCCAAATATCTCTGTTTTATGTGGATATATAGCTACCGATATTTACCTAATTAGAAATTAAAACCAAGAAATCTAGAAAAATATTAATTCAGTTAAGAACAAAATTAATAAGTTCATTATATGTTAACACAAATAAAAACTTTTATAAAAAATAACAATGGAGTCCAAAAAATATTTAGTGGGAAGGATGGCTTTGCATTTTTGCTGCTCTTGTTAATACCTAGCTTAATAGAAGACAATGGGGTTCTTACATGATATAAAGTGGGAAAAGTGGGGAGTATTTCAGTAGCTTTTTTAGATCATTGCAGATGTGATATGTAACCTCAAGAAACCTCTGTATACCTATGGAGAGTTTAAAAAGGTAAATACCCATGGAGAGTTTAAAAAGGTAAATAATTCCCAGGTATTGTTATAACATTATTTTGACCTCATGGAACCCCAAAAGGGGGCTTGGGGACCTTAGGGGTCTTTAGATCACATTTTGAAAAGCGCAGCCTTAAGCCATGACTCTTAAAACTTTAGGTTTGTTCCAGTGGCAACTTTTCAGAAATGGAAACAGAAGCTCTTCCTCCATGTCTCGCACCTACTTCTTTTCTTTAATTCTGCTTACTGTTACAGAATGGATTTCAAGACAAAAATGTGACTCCCAGCCTGATGTCTTTCAGGTAGAGATTAAACTGATCATATCTCAGAATTTTCTGCCAGCTAGCATTGTGCCTTTCTGTAGTATATGACCTTGGGTACTCAAGAAAGATACCTCAATACCTATTGTAAAAACAACACAACCCCAAGAAGACAACAGAGACCTGACAAAATACAACGTCCACTTTCCACAATGTTAACTGGTGGGCTGCATCTGAAACATAGGAGTGTGGCCTTTTTTTTGCCTGGTAGCTCAGTATGAGCTGCGACACTGACTTGTGCACATTCTGCCATCATGGCATAAGCTCACAGAACCAAAGTCCCTCAGGGGCAGGAAGGGCAGCACCTCTCCCTCCTCTGCAGCTCTAGCTCTCTCTACAACACCCTATCTGTCTCTCAAGATGGGCATGAACCCAAACTTCTTTGTGGGTTTTGCTGATCAAAGTTTTTGTGGCAGAGTTCGAGAAGGACACAACCCAGATATGTTCCGTTCAGAGCAGATCTCCTTCCCTTGGTTCACTGCCTATCTCCGTAGGAATAGTAGTCTCCAGGACCTACCATTTATTATATTTCCCATCTTTGGTCTCTTTATCATTCCCTGGCCTCTTCGTTTCTGATCTTTTGGTGTCACTAAGTTGCCGGGGTGTTGATTTTTCACAGCAGAGACTTAAGAGCCAACAATTTAAGTGCTCTTCTTTTTGGTACAGAAGTTGCACCTCCATGTTCATACACTACTCGAGGCAGTTAGTATATACCTTGGCATTCATTTCTATGTAAACACTCAAGATTTTACTGGAGGGCCCCACGTAGGTGAAGGAGCTGGGCCAAAGGATCTCTGTTTTCTCTTACAAACCTGGCTAATCTAGTTCCCAGAAAGCCATTTGTCTGGGTCCATTTTCCTATTTGATGTATGTTGTGAATCAGTAGAAAAGTGGGAGGGCTATCATATATTAATTATGTGCTATATGCCAAGGTTTCCCAAACCCTAGCTAATTTAATCCTCATTATACAGGCAAGGTGGGTTTTCATATCCCCATTTTACAGGTGAATAAACAGACTAAGAGAAACTGAATGGGATTGCCAGGTAAAAAATGCAGGACATAGGCCCGGCATGGTGGCTCATGCCTGTAATCCCAGCACTTTGGAAGGCTGAAGTGGGCGGATCACCTGAGGTCAGACATTCAAAACTAGCCTGGCCAACATGGTGAAACCTCATCTCTAGTAAAAAAACAGAAAATTAGCCAGACAAGGTGGCGCATGCCTGTAATCCCAGCTACTCAGGAGGCTAAGGCAGGAGAATCGCTTGAACCCAGGAAGCAGAGGTTGCAGTGAGCCGAGATTGTGCCACTGCACTCCAGCCTGGGCGACAGAGTGAGACTGTCTCAAAACAAAACAAAACAAAAGCAGGACATACAGTTAACTTTGAATTTCAGATAAACAAAACATAATTTTTTGTATAAAGATGTTCCATAGAATATTTGGAACATACTTATATGAAAAAAAACTTTTCACTATTTATCTGAAAAGTTTGAGTTTAATGGGGCTCTGTATTTGCATTTGCTAAATCCAACAACCCTGGAAGTGAAGTAACTGACAAGGCCGGACAGTGCAGAACTGCCAAGAGCTGAAATCTCCTTTTCACTCTCCTTGAGGTTCTTCACCCTGGTCTTGCAGTCTGATGTCAAACCCTAATGCAAAATGGAAAAATGTTTTCTCAGATTCTTGCTGGCCCATAAACATCCATGATCCAAACAGAGTCTGGTATGTGTGCCAGGTAAGGGGAGGAGAGAGGCCTTTGTATATTTCTATTTTTACTGGATGTTAAGATCCTTACAGGCAGCAACCACATCTAGTTCATCCTGTATCCTCAGCACAGTGGCTTGCATGCAGGAGGCACCCCCTGGAAGCTTGTGGCCAGTCCAATTGAGGGTGCTGACTTCGGGTGGCCCGTGAGCTCTAGCTGTTCTCACCTCTTCTATCTTTGGCTTTTATTCTAATCTAGTTGTGAAGATGAGAAGGAGGAATCTCCATGTAGATATTTGTCTTCTTCGAACATCAGGACTATGATTTAAGAGATTAATAAGGGACTTAGACCTGGCATCTAACTCTGGCCTCACTGGCTGGTAAATCCAGTTCCCAGATTTACCCCCTGGAAAATGAAGGGTTCTGAACAAATTAGTCTTAAAGCCCTTTCAAGCTCTGCCGTATCACAGGTGAAAAATTGTGGATGGCTCTGAATTGAGAATAGGTATTTGGTAGCAATGACAGCTATGTGGAAATGCTCCTGGGGTAGCATTGCTGTGGAAAATCATTTATAAGGCTGAGTTGTCATTTCTCTTCATGCAGACAAGGAATTGGACAGTCTGGGAGTAATTCTGGTACACAGACACCCTAAGATGTTGGTCTTATCAGTAATAAGAGCAAAAAATATTAAGACTATTTCTCCCACTACAAGCAATGACTAAGAAAAATACCCAGGTGAATGTGAATATGTAGCAGAGATCCAAAACATTCATAGCTGGGAGATCCACCATTATTCTTCAGCTTCCAACATTGACCCACTGGGGAGGGCAAAGCCCTCCTCTGAAAGTTATGGGTGAAGCACTGAAACAAAGTATCTCCTTTGGACCACTGATGCTCTGGGGATGGACTTCTTGGTGGCTTGTTGCAGAGGTGAAAGTGCAACATCACAGAAGGAGTCTGCATCTCCTTCACTTTTCTGTTTAACACACAGACTTTCCTTATTGGGTCTACACATGACCCAGTGTGTCTTGGCTAGGGTAGGTTCAGGTAACAGCTGCACTGCCTCAGGTGCTCCTTTTCAGTGCTGACCCTATTTATATCCAGCACCTGCTTCAGGCTTGTGCCCTGGGCTTGTTGATGCTCTGTTCTCTCCAGTAGAACTTTCTGGGATGAGTGGAATATTCTCTATCTGTGCTGTCCAGTACGGTGGCCATTAGCACATGTGGTTACTGAGCACTTGAGGTGTGGCTCGTGTGACTGAAGAACTGAGTTTTTAATTTCTACATTTTAATTACTTTTAATAAAAATAGCCACAGGTGGCTAGTGCCACCATATTGGACATAGTGTAGCTATAGCCTGATTTTTTTCCATGACTGAGAGCACCCCACCTACTGACCTACTTTTCTTTCCCCCAAGCCACTGTTTGAAACTCACCTGGTGGCACAGGTGAGTGGTAGCACAGATCCTGGCTTAGAATTCAGAAGCTCAAGCCATCCTTGCATGGGTCCCACCAATCTAATCTGTTCTCTCATCTTTGGCAGTTCTCTTCTGTTCACTGCAAACTCCGCCTCCCGGGTTTAAGTGATTCTCATGCCTCAGCCTCCTGAGTAGCTGAGATTACAGGTGCACACCACCATGGCCAGCTAATTTTTGTGTTTTAGTAGAGATGGGGTTTCGCCATGTTGGCCAGGCTGGTCTCAAACTCTTGACCTCAAGTGATCCACCTGCCTCAGCCTCCCAAAGAGCTGGCATTATAGGCACAAGCCACCATTCCCAGCCTGAGGGAATCTTCCTTCTATCTGAGCTACCTTCTCTTGTAGCATCTCTTCTCCTGCATTTAAAAATGTGTCTTCTGGCCAGGCGCAGTGGCTCATGCCTGTAATCCCAACACTTTGGGAGACTGAGGTGGGTGGATCACGAGGTCAGGAAAACAAGACCATCCTGGTTAACATGGTGAAACCTCGTCTCTACTAAAAATACAAAAAAATTAGCCGGGTGTGGTGGTGGGCGCCTGTAGTCCCAGCTACTTGGGAGGCTGAGGCAGGAGAATGGCGTGAACCCAGGAGGTGGAGCATGCAAGTGAAGTGAGATCATGCTATTGCACTCCAGCCTGGGCGACAGAGCAAGACTCCGTCTCAAAAAACAACAACAACAAAAAATCCCCCAAAAAAACCCAAACAAACAAAGAAAAAAAAAATGTGTCTCCTTTTGGCCAGGTGTGGTGGCTCACGCCTGTAATCCCAGTACTCCAGCACTTTGGGAGGTCAAGACGGGCAGATCACCTGAGGTCACGAGTTGAAGACCAGCCTGGCCAACATGGCCAGCTCTTCTAAAAATACAAAAAAAAAAAAAAAAAATTAGCCGGGCATGGTGGTGCACATTTGTAATCCCAGCTACTCAGGAGGCTGAGGCGGGAGAATTGCTTGAACCCAGGAGGTGGAAGTTGCATTGAGCTGAGATCGCACTGTTACACTCCAGCCTGGACCACAGAGTGAGACTCTGTCTCAACAAACAAACAAACAAACAAAAACCAGTGTCTCCTTTTAATCTGAAGCTGATTTCTTTTCCTGGAGTATCACGAGTGTTGGCCTGGTAGAGTCTTCTCTCCACTGAGGTGTTGCCTCCTGGACGTCACTGACCAAGGTTGACTATCCAGGAGATGCAGTGTCAGTCCTCTGTGCACTGCTGCTCTTGGAACAGGCAAGAAATTGTCAATTTCTGCTTCTGCCAACACAAACATCTAGTAAGCCAAAACGTTTCTTAGATCTGAAGTGATTTTTCTTCTGATGTGGATTCTGCCATTGTATCATATTGTTTTGGTAAGTCATGTAATTTCTCTTAGGTATTTTAAATCATACTGTGACACTGCCCCTATACCAAAATGTCTCTGAGAAAACTGACTACCAAGGAAAGGGAAATAAAAAAGAAAACTAGGCTGGGTGTGGTGGCTCACAGCTCTCTGTAGTAATCCCAGCACTTTGGGAGGCCAAGGTGGAAGGATTGTTTGAGCTCAGGCGTTGGAGACCAGCGTGGGCAACATGCCAGAACCTAGGCTATACAAAAAAAAAAAAAAAAAAAAAAATTAGCCAGGGGTGCTGGCATGCACCTGTAGTCCCAGCTACTTGGGCTGAGGTGGGAAGATCACTTGAGCCCAGGAGGCAGAGGTTGCAGTGAGCCAAAATTGCATCACTGCACTCCAACCTGGGTGATAGAGGGAGACTTTTTGTCAAAACGATAATAAGAATAACAATAATAATCAAGAAAACTAGCACTTAGATGCGCGTCTACTTTACTTCAGGGCCAGTTCTTGCACTCAACTTGCATTATCTGATTTAATTTTTATAAATACATTTTGCAGATGGGAGAACAGAGACTCAGAGAATGTATGCACCTCTTTTGAGATAAGCCTATAAATGCCCCTGTTGGATAAAAACCTGGGTTGGTTGCCTCCAAAGTCCTTTATCTTTCAATTGTTGTAAGAAGAACTTATGGCAGGAAGTCATCCTGTATGGAGCAAAACCATGGCTCACACAAGCAGTATCTCATCTACACACATACACAATGGGAAAAGAAGTGAGTGTGTCGAGTAAAAGACATCCAGCTCCAAAACTTCTTCACCTGCAATTTGTTTGAAGATGGATAATGAATATCATCTGAATTGTCAAAGAGCAAGAAAGGGGGAGACATCTGGCAGAGAAGAGGGATGATTCCAATTTGCTAGTTATTCTAGTGGTGATTACTCATGGGGCAGCCAGAACAGAAACATGGATACAAGCTTGAATTTGTTGATTTTAGTCGCAATAGGGAACTGTGTGTGTGTGTGTGTGTGTGTGTGTGTGTGTGTGTGTGTGCACATGCTTTAAAAAGCAGATTAAAAGATTCTTCTTACTCATAATAATGTCTACAGGACGTATTAGAATTCATAAAGTGCTTTGTTCATTCTGTCTTGTTGAATCCTTGCCACAGTCCAGTAAGGATAGAATAAATGGGGCAATTTTATAGTGGAGGAAACTGTGCCCCAAATTCAGTCTCAGAAAGAACAAAGCTTGGGTTCACAAGCCAGTCTAAATCTCAGTCTTGTGCCACTTCATATTTGCCTGCAATATTTCTAGATTTTGCTCCTCTTATGATAAGTGCATAGGCAACTAAATAAATTTACTGAAGACTTGGAAAGGAGAATCATCAGGACATGTCTAAGAAAAGAAAAAGAATAAGATCTAATGTATACCATTAGTAAATAAATAAATAAAGTAAAACAACTTTCAACAATATGGATACATCCTAGTAATGTAATATTAAACATAATAATTAGATTTCAATTGATTATGATATGACACTATTTTTATAAGTTTATAAACAAAATCTAACAAGTACACACACTTTTTAGGAATACATATAGATGCAATAAAACCATATATTAAGAAAAGCAAGGGAATGAGGAATATAGGATTTAGGGTGTGTGAGAGAAGAGAGGGGAAAGAGTTTGTAGAGGAACCATGGAGTTAGATGAAGATTATTATGGAAGTTCTAATTTTAGTTGTTAGAGGTGGTTTTAAATGTATGAATGCATACATTTAAAAAAAATACTAACTAAATGGCTACTAAAATCAGTAAAAGTGAGTTATGCAAAAACTAATGATCAAAATATGTAATGAACCATTAGGATTAATTGTGTTCTGTTAACCTGTAGTCCAGTAAGTAAAACACAGCAACAACAACAATATAGGTCTCTAAAAGACAGTTGCACCTGGCTTAATATAATAGGACTTATTTCTCAAATACAATATCATGAAGGTCTAAAGGTCCTCTTCTATCCTATGGATGTGCCAGCTGGATTATGTGTCATGTCAGGTAAACGGGGGCAAAGAAGACAGAAGAAACACATTGACTTTTAACTACCTCAACCTGCAAATAACAAATGTCATTTCTGCTCATAGTTCATTGGCCAGAACTAGCTATATGGCCCCAGACTATTTGGTGGAGAAATTGGGTAATGCAGAGGAGGAAATGAATATTTAGTGAGCACTATCTGTCCCTGCAACACTTCTTTTATTTATTTTTTTCCTTGTTAGAGTTAGGATGAACAATTCTAAGTAAGATTCTATTTTTACCTATCCTTCTTGTGAGCTTTAAGAGACAGATTATCTTCATAAAAAGAGCTTGGGTTTGGTGTCAGACATATCTGGGTTTGAATCTTAACTCTCCTCTAAATGACTTAGGTGAACTTAAGCAAGTCTTATCTCTTCTCTGGGCCTGTTTTCTTATATGTAAATTGGAGATAATAATCCAGATGTTGCAGGATTAGTGTAAGGCCAAGGTTGAAAGATGTCCACTAACATGTTGGAATCTCAGTAATTTACTAAATGGTAGTAATTATTACCATTCAAAACTTCTATGAGGTCACTGTTCAAGTTATTCAAATCTCAGTGTAGCTTTAGATATGTCAACAATATCTTCTTTCATCACTGCTTTAAAATAAAGCCACAAAGCCCTTGGTAGTGTTGCTATCTTGAACAGAACCTGCCTAGAACTAGAAAGGTATCTATGTATGCCAGAGGCTTGGTACAAGTGGGATAGCTGTGTCTTTCTCTAGTCATAATGATGCTTAAGATTTGTATTTTCTGAGGAACAAGTAAACATAGTGGGTCCAGTATGGTCTTCATAAGACTCATGGGCACTTTTTAGAAACTATATTAGTCAGGATAAACTAGGTTATGGGGCCATAACAAACATTCCTTAAATGGCTTAATACCAGAGGTTTACATCTTGCTTATGAAAAGTTTACTGAAGATCTAGGAGACTTTCAAAGCCACTGGCTCTCCAAGTAGTGATTCAGTGGTCCATGTGTGAGCAGCTTCCTCTGTCTTGTAGCTAAAGTATTCAGAAAATACAACCTGTTCAGTTGAAGTTACAGGGGAAGAGGTCCTGGAGATTGTGACTTGGCAATCGCTTTGGCCAGGAATTGACACTTACCATTTCTACACACAATGCGTTGGTTAGAATTAGACGGTGCTGCGTAGCTACAGGGGTGGTGGAGAAACAGAGTCCTTTCTTGTGCCCAGAAGAAAAAACAAGCTAAATATGGGTGAGCACCAGAAGTGTCTGTCAGACTCTGGTTCTCCACTGAACTTCTGCCATAAGTGGGCTCTCTTACACAGACAAGGGTACTGCAAGGTTGTCTATACATAGAACATGCTTCACAGTCCATACACATCAAAACTCCTTACTCTTTAAAATCTTTCGAGTGTCCTGCCTCCACGTTTCTGTTCATACTGTTTCATTGTCCTAGAGAGTATTTCCCTTCCATTTCTATATTTCCAAAGTTTACCCATTTTTCAACGCTTCATTGTAAATGCCACCTCCTCTTTCTTCATCTCCTGCTGTTTTTAATTTTTTTAAAATCTCTTCTACAGTATGTTATTCATCTCTTGAGATCTTCTGGCACATTTATTTTTACCCCCTAAGTTTGTGTTCAAACATGTGAGTGAACCAAATTCAGAATACGAAGTGCAACTTGTGAAACTTGGCATCACGGTCACAGTCTTCATTCTAAAGATCAGGAAGTACAACTGTGTTCTTCACATGCTTGAAATTTGGCCTGCCCTCTGAACTCATTAAATTTGGCTGGAAATCAAGAAGAGTAAGAGCAGAGATGCAAGTATGGTTTCCCCAATCCTCCTCAGGAGGATCTCTCCCTGGACTTAATGATGCCATAACCTCCTCAGGTCAGTAAATTTGTCTGGCTGGATGTCTGTCTGTTCTGTGCCTGGGACAAGGGACAATTGGTAGCCGCTGGGCCAAACAGCGAGACCTGGGTCTGCATCAAGGTAGCAGCTCCTGGCAATGTCAAAATTCCCTTTGGAAAGTGCTGTTGCTTAACCATCTGCAGTGGTCTGAATGTTTTAATCCCTCCTAAATTCATATGTTGAAATCTTAATTCCTAAGGCAATGATAGTAAGAGGTGGGGCCTTTAGGGGGTGATCAGATCATGAGGTTGGATCACTCATGAATGGGATTAATGCCCTTATAGAAGTAACCAATGTGAGCTCATTTGTCTCTTCCACCACATGAGACAAAATGAGAAGCTACCACCTATGACCCAGAAAGTAGGTCTTCACCAGAACCTGCCCATGCTGCCACACTGATCTTGAACTTCCCAGCCTTCAGAACTCTGGGAAATAAATTTCTGTTTTTTATAAGTAAGCTACTCAGTCTAAAGTATTTGGTTATAACAGCCCAAATGCACCAAGACACCATTCATCTGAAACTTGGTTATGGATCGTAGCCTGATCTGGTGTTTAAGCAGTTTGTTAAAGTAGGCAGTGTTCCTGAGTGTCTTATACTTCTGGGGTCAGATACTCTGGTGACTGTTCTCTTAGGACTTTTCTTAGGAGCTTCTTTTCAGCAGCATTTCTGATGATGAAAGCATTCCCACACATCTACACATGGAAAGGGAAGCCCTACTTGTTCTATGCCCTTGTGAAATCCTACCTTGTGAACAGCAGCTGCATGGACGTGTGCAAACCTAATCAAGCTTTCAGGACCAAGACATGAAGGAACAAACACCCATGGAACTTCCCCAACATGCTGGACACTGTGCCAATGTGTTCACATGCTTTCTTCTACTTAATCTTTACAACAGCCCTGTAAGGTAGCAATTACTAGCTCTATTTTAGTAGACAGAAAGAGACTGAGATTCAAAGAGCTAGCACCCGAGTCCCACAGGTTAGAAAGTACACCAGCTGGAGAGATGCATGAACCCTACATCATGGCTCATGTGACCTTGGTGGACCATTATTACATTCTGGACTCAAACTTGTCCTCCGTTAGTCCAGTGGATGTGGTCAGGCTGGACTCCAGAAACAGGTCACATACTGGGCATCCCATCAGTTCTGCCCCATCATCAGAGGGGTGCCTGCCTCTTTTAGATGGTGACTTAGAGTCTGAGTGGAGAGCTTACCATGTTTACTATGACTTCAGTAACAATCTTCCCAGGTGTTCAGTGCCTGATGGGACACAGAGACTACATATATATATTATCTCAGTTAAGTCCCATAACCACATTAAATGCAGGCAGAAGTTAAACAGGAGGAAGCTGTGGCTCAGAGCTAAGGCAAGAGTTCAAGGACACACAGTTGTTTGGGGGAAATGCTGGGATAAGAAAATCCTTCCACTATCTAGGGGCCCTCTGAGTAGCCACAGTCACAATGATAAAAGCCAGAACAGAGGATGTAGACCCAGACAATGATATTTGGGAGGCCCTATGCAAGAGTATCAGTTTCTCCTCTACTCCATGGCTGTGAAATGGGAATAATAATTCTAATATTTCATGATGATTGTAAAGATGAAATAGGCATAATGTTGCATCAAAGCCCCAGCTCAGGCCAGGTGCGGTGGCTCACCCCTGTAATCCCACACTCTGGGAGGCTGAGGCGGGCAGATTGCTTGAGTCCAGGAGTTCGAGGCCAGCCTGGGCAAAATAGCGAAACCCCATCTCTACAAAAATATACAAATAATTAGCCAGGCACAGTGGTGTGTGTCAATAGTCCCAGCTACTTGGGAAGCTGAGGTGGGAGAATCTGCTGAGTCCAGGAGGTCAAGGCTACAGTGGGCAGAGATGGCACCACTGCACTCCAGCCTGGGCAACCAGAGGGAGACCCTGTCTCAAAAAAAAAAAAAAAAAAAAAAAAACAAGCCCTAGCCCAGCTCCTGGCCTATAGGAAAATGCTTTAGCTAGCATGGGCTTAAATATTAGGTGACTATTATCAAATGTATACCCTGATCATTTCTGGAACATAGGAAAGAGACTGCTTTGGGCTCTACTCGATGGGCCCTAATTCCTCATCACATGTGACTCTGTGACAGGGGTGGAAAAGGATAAGGTAAGTGGAGGAAGGTTAGAGAAGGAGCAAGTAAACCACTTAGGGCTGCCCTTGCTTCTCGTTTGTTTCTTCTGTGTGCAGTGGTTTGCACGGCAGCTATGGAGGGAGAAGAGAACTCATTTACGGCTTTATCAGCATTTTGCCCTGGTCCAGAGAAGGGTGGGCTTTGCCAGAGCCTTGGGAAGCAGAACCCCTGGGCCTTCTGAGTTGTGTGTATTTAAGTATGTATCTGGCTTTTCACAGCCAGCTGACTGATAAAAAGGATCTTGATAGCAAACCCACCCCAGCACTGGGTAGTTAAATGGCACTTTCAGCTGAGCTCATTTCTGGCACGAGAAGCAGAGGATCATAAAACAGAACTCTAACCTCAAGATGGATTCTATTTGCGAGATATGAATGGTGGTTTCTAAACCTTGAGCAGTGTTAAGCACCCTTGTTTCCAGGAGAAGTTTTGTTCAAGGCTGCAGTGGTCAAGGCTGTATGGTGCTTCCTTGTTTGCACAACAGGCTCCTTCACATAAACACTTTGACCTCCTGGCAGCTCAGCAAGGTAGATAAGCTTATCACAGATTACCACTCGATTTTCTCCAAGAGGAAACTGAGGCTCAGTGAGGGCCAGGGCTTTGTCGGAGCTTGCACAACTAGATCTGACCTTCTGCTATAAGACACCTGGACTAGAATTTCTTCCTCTCATGATTTTGTTCACAGAATATAATTCCAGGAGGTTTTCTCACCTTTAATCAGTACTCTTGGACCTGGTAATCTGAAATGGGAAGTTGAGGCTTTAGAGAGATTATATTCCCTGCCCCAAACCACACAACTAGTAAATAGCAAATCCGGGATTAAAATCCTGATTTCTGCCTCTCAGTTCTTGGTTGTTAGTCGGTGTTTCTCAAACCAGGATTATCTTGATTGATTCTCAGAGAGTCACATGTTACACAGTTTCAAAAATTTGCATTTTTGTTTCGATAACAATCTTTAATCTCATTTTGCCTATTATACATTAACAACTACTTTAAAAAACGTTGGTTAATAATTTAAAATGGAAAGACTTCTTTTAAATGCATAAAACAAGATAGTCTTTGTTTCAGTTTGCAAATCTTAAAGTGGATGGAGACTGTGTCTCATGTCTGAGGTCACTTTCTAGGTTCTATGAGGATTTTTTTCCATATGAAAAGTTTATATATTACACAAGTTTGAAGAACTCTGAGCTGTGATTCACAGCTTCCCTGTTGAGTTGTAGAAACATTTCTGCATTCTCTCCTTGAAGTCTGAGTGAGTGATTATTACAATCATTTTGCAGATGAGGAATCTGAAGAGAGGTTTAGATTTGTACCCAAGCTCACAAACCTAGGAACTCACCGATTCCAGCTTCAAACCATGCCTTGTGACATCCATCCAGGTTATATGCTAAGAGAATTAGAAATTCAGGTTTTTATCCACGGGATGACTAAATGGCCATGATTTCTCCCTAAAAGATCTAGAGAGGCATGGATTCAAAATGGGTAGAATCAGAGATGAGGAATGTGACAAATTTCCTCTTGGTCAATAGGGGTCCTCCTAGCAGGAACACAAAATGACGTTTAGCCCATTCGCTTTGGACATTCACCTGTCTTAGCCATCTCCATCTCAAGGCTTCTACAAGGTGATAATTCCCAAATTCCATTGCAATGTTTACGATTCTGCAGCCAAAGCACTCAGTGTTCTTCAGCTTTAAGCAAAGAATTGCAAATGTTCGCATCCATTTTCTTATCTGGACCGGTTCTCCCACCGCCTCTTGCATGTGGTCTTCACATGGCTTTTATGAATGCATGAAGTCTGTTCCAGCTTGTTCTAGTGTTGCAGCATTTTAACTGCCATAATACAGTGGTATCAACAGATAAATTAGCTAGATATGTTGAAAAAATTATGGGCAAGAATCCTGTTCTCCTCACTCAGCCTAATTCATCCACAGGGAGAATCGGCTGTGGGAGTTGCAGGGAGAAGATCTCTATGACGTACAGACCAGAAAAATAAGCCAGTCCAATGATTCTATTATTCCTAAAGTTCTGGACTGTTTTCACTTAAATCAATGGCAGTCTTCTCTAAAGTTGCCCCCTCTCTGAACCTGGCAGTTTCTCCTTTAGAGTGTTTGCAGAGCTGCTTCCAATGGGACTTTCTGCTGTGAATCATGGCAGTTCAGGTTGCCGACTCATAATATTTTTCTATCGCTAAGGATGTCCTCGTCCAGATCTCAGATTCACTCTTCTCACTTCCCGAAAGAAGAAAGTTTCTAAAGAACTATTCGAGCACTCACCACAAGAGGCCTCTTCTCCTCCCCCCCTCCCCCGTCCCGCCACCCCCCACATTCCAGCATCCAGTGTTTTCCCCTTTGCTTCATTCTCAGCATCTTATTTAAAGTTGGGGGAACATATGCTTTTGGGAAATAAGCTCTGTAATCCTTGGTCCCTGAAGTGATTTTCAATAGGAAATCTGAATTCCTGCTCCATGTAAAATAGGTCTCAGATGCCGAGAAATTAGTATTTGAGTGTAATTTATGATTTACTTTTCATAAATCAGTGCTATTTTGCCTACAAATCATTTTGGAAAATGTTACGGCTTTATAAAATATGAGTCAGAGGAGGGAATACTGATTGGAAATTGAGGCTTATATGTTGATCCCTGGTCCTGTCACCAAGTAGACACATGATTTTGGCTAATTGCCCTAAGACTTTGAGTTTCGTAGGGGGTTGTAAAATTATTAAATTACATTTTTCGATGATTAATTCATTAGTTTAATCCATATTTATTGCCTGGCAACTCTCTGCCAGGCATCATGCTGGTCCTTTCCAATTCTTACATGTTATAAAAATCCAGGTTGATGATGGCTTGCATTCTTCCAGATGGATTTGACAGAAAGGGGGTATGATTCTAGGAGTCAGAAAGATTATTTTATTTGATTTTTTTTTTCACTACCTCTGCAGAGTAGTAGTAGCTCCATTTTCTAAGGGAGTAAAGGAGCTCAGAGGTTGAAGGACATACAGGAGGTTACATTTCTTCTAGGTGGTAGAGCCTGGCCTAAAACTCAGTTCTGACTGGTTGTTTCTCTAGGACTCGCTGACTGTCTAGGATAACCCAATTTTATGTCCATTCTTAGTATTTTCAAACAAGAAACTCAGGACACAACTTTGTTTTCCAGTAAAAGTGGAGATTGGATTGTGCTCTCTAATTGATTTAGCTGCTTTCTCTAATCAGGACAGATTCCTTCTGATGTGGTTTGGATCTGTGTCCCCACCCAAATCTCATGCTGAATTGTAATCCCCAGTGCTGGAGGTTGGGCCTTATGTGATTGGATCTCAGGAGTGGATCCCTCATGAATGCTTTAGCACCATCCCTTTGGTGCTGTTCTCATGATGGTGAATGAGTTCTCACAAAATCTGGTGGTTTAAAAGTGTGCAGTATCTCCCCCATCTCTTTCTTTCTCCTACTCTGGCTATGTGAAGTGCTGGCTTCCCCTTCACCATCTTCCATAACTGTAAGTTTCCTTAGGCCTCCCTAGAAGCTGAGCAGATGCCAGCATCATGCATCCTGCATGCCTGCAAAACCATGAGCCAATTAAACCTCTTTTCTTTTTAAATTACCCAGCTCAGTTATTTCTTTATAGAAGTGCAAGAATGAACTAATACACCTTCCTATATCGAGAGTGGAGCTCCATACAGTTCTCTGCATGGGCAGAACAGAGTGGCTGATAGACTCCCTGGGGTATGAGATCAGGTTCTCCAGGATGCTTGTACATCAGAAGAAGCTATGTTGGAGATGGCCCTAAAGTTTGGAGTCCATCACAATCTCTACTCTGCCTTTCAGGTATAGATAACCTGGTAAAAGTGTAGGAATGCCCAAAAGAGAATCATTCACAAGTCAGGCAGGCAGGTCCTAAAAAAGTAAGTTAACAATGGTGCTGGTCTATCACCTGAAACTCTGCACTTCTTAGCATTCTTTAAATATATGTGTAAGTAAGAGACAGTGGCAGGTTAATGACTTTGAGTTCCAGAGAGAAGGCTTTAAAATGCTAGACTTCAGATGACTAAATACATAGCAATAGGTTTCGATGAAGGAAAGAGAAAACACTGGGAATTTTAAGCAGGATAGAGTTTAATATTGATAACTGAATGCTTACAAAATAGTTGTAAAGGTTGAAGGAACAGGTTCTAGGGTAGGCTTCTTGGGTGCTTTCCAAGAATTACAGAATTGACCTACCAGGGGAGCTACTACTTCTGAGTGTGCCACTAGCACTGGGTAGATCTTGAATGGGAGGCACCACCATTGCAACCCCTGGACAGCAGGGAGCAGAAGGATGGATACTCCAAGCTGTAATTCATGGATCAGGAAATCAGATCAAGAAGCCAGCACTACCACCACTGTTTGTCAATATACAGGACCCTGGAAAATGAACACTGCAGTGTACTGCAAGAAAAACACAACTTTCCCAAGAAGTAGTGACAACCAGAAGTCAAGGATATGGCCTCTGCCTTACTTTTTTTTCAACAAATGAATGCATCAAATTGGGTCTCCAACCTCTTTGTTTATAAGAATGGTGAAAACGAAGGTTGAGGCGGTCAGTGCAAGTATATACTGCAATGGGGAGAAGTCATTCTTCACAGAGATTCTTTTCTAGCATTACTTAAAACTCCAAGGGTAGAAGAACTTCCTCCAAAAAAAGCAAAGTAAAACAAAACAAGACCACTTAATATTCTTTTTACACCTTTAGGAGTAGAGGTTATCCCAATAATGGAGGCATTCATCTTCAGGGATTTATATTCTCTTTGTTCTATTCAGAAAGGGCTGAGCCAAGTGTGTCCAACTTAGAGTTCAGTTCCTTCCTCTGTTCGAACTCCACCCAGCTGATGTCCAATACCACCATTTCTAGTAGGAAATTTTCTTATTAAAAAAAGATGTGTCCAATGGGAAAAGTGGTAGTTCCATCTCCTTACTGGAACAATAGATGGCAAATGTACATTCAGTTTCATTTACAGCAGACCCTGAGCATCAACTCTATTTTCAGCCCTGAACTGGCCATTGGGCATATGGAGGTGAATGGGACACTGCCAAATAGCCAGGTGAGTAAACAGATCATTACATGATGGAGGTAAGCCAGGGAGGGTGAGGGCATACGAATAAACCTCGAAATACAGTTATCGAATAAACAGATAACAGGAGAAACAAGACTCTGTAACTCCTTTTTGTGCAGCCAGTCTGTGTAGTCGCCTGCATAGTCCACACGTTAACACAAAAGAGTATATTTTTCCTGGTGGCAATGGTTCTGAAGATCAGGGTACTCTGATAATTTCTTGGGGTTGGCAGCTTCTGAAATGGCTACCAGTGATCCCAGCTTCCTAGTATTCAAGCTTTGTGTAAATTCCTCTCCTTGAGAACAGATTGGACATAGTGATTTGCTTCTAACAGAAAAACATGGGAAATGTGATGGGATTCTGAGTTTACGTTACAGTCCAAAACGTTGAAGTGCCGATGTTGAGAAACTCTGGGCTAGAACTTGATCTTCCCTGGTTATTCCCCTGGTCTCCCTGATTGATCAGATTCCAGATGTTTCCTCTGACTTTTCTGCTTGAAGCCACTTCAAACACATGCCCCACCCCTGCTATAGACTGAATGTATTCCCTAAAAACTCATATGTTAACACCTAATCCCCAGTGTGATGGTATTAGGAGGTGAGGTTTTCAGGAGGTGATTAGGTCACGAGGTAAAGGCTTAATGACTAAGATTAGTGTCTTATAAGAGGCCCCAGAGAGCTCCGTTATCTCTTGCACTCTTGCCCCTTTCACCCCTTCCACTCGTGAGACGACACCATCTATAAACAAGGAAGCAGGCCTTCACTAGACGCCAAATCTGCTGGCACCTTGATCTTGACTTTCCAACCTGCAGAACTGTGAGAATTTCTGTCATTTATAAGCCATTCAGTTTATGGTATTTTTGTCATAGCAGCCCAAAGGGACTAAGCCAACCTCCACTAGATAGCCTGGCTCCACAAGGGCATCATCTCTGACCAGTGTTCACCAACGTTGCCTGTTCCACGCAGTCACTCCTCTTTTTCTGTCTTTCCTGGGATCTCAGGGACACAGAGTGGTGGAGGCCACGCCCCTGTCTGTGAGTTAGTCCGTCAAAGGTCAGTCCCTTAGCGAAGGTCTGTTTTCACTTAGTCCCACGCATCACAGTGGCAAAAATTCAGCCCTACTGAGAAATCTGCTGACAGTTTTGGATAAGGACAAATACATTTTCTGGAAGAACACAATAGAGGCAGGTTTTCTGGAGCCATCAGAAAGACAAATATCAGAATACTGGGAAAAAAAAGGAAACACATACTAATAGGAACGCTCAAAACAACCTTTTTTTGTGTTTCTAGAAGAGCAGAGACATCATTGCTACTTTTGTCATTTCTTTTTATTTCTTCTGAAAGCATTAACTCTGAGAAGAATGACTTTTGCCGACAACCACCCCACCTAGGGGACAGACATGACAGGCCTCCTCTACGTGGGGTGATCTGGAGGGAGGGAGCCATGGACCCAAACGGAAGGATTTGGGTCCACAGCTCTGAGAGAAAACTTTTTTTTTTGTTACTGGGAAATATGTTCTGTTATAAGAATTCTTTCCAAAGGTTTTTCAGAGCCGGAGTCTTGCTTTTATTTTTCCCTCCTGAGAATAAATGAGGCAGCTACTGTGTATCTGAGAAGCATCTAGTCTATGCTCTACGGTGAGTTCATGTCCTTCCTCCATGTCTGAGTGGCTCTTCACCATTGATACCTTGTCTGTCTAGTTCAGGACCTGAGAAGTGGAGCATGGAGAAGGTCCCACCCAAAAGCAAGCTCTTTGCCTTGACACAGAGACTCAGTTCTGAGTCCCTGCTGCTTTCCTCACTCTGGGAAGGCAGAGAAGAAAACCAGAAAGTTCTGGGCAACTTTGTTGGCTTTATTTATTCTTTTATTTAATAAACATGAAAAACGTAATGTATGTCAGGTTCCATGCTAGATGGCAAAGACTCATACATGGGTCAGATACAATCTGTAACCTCTGAAAGTTCACGGTCTTTGGGATGGGGTGGGGGTGTGAACGAGGGGTGCTAGACAATGAGCAATGACAGTATGGGGGATGAGGTGGCCTCCTAGAGCAGGTGACCATGAGTGCAGGGGCTAAGCTCTTGGTTCCCTTCTTGTCTGTTCTTCTTGAGCACTTGAGAAATAGTTATGGTACATTTGTATTCTGACATTTTTTTACTAAAAATACACACACGTACTCTTAAGCATACTCTTAAACCACTGTTTATAGTGTCACAAAAACTGGCAAATAAGATAATTTCCAAATAACGTATCATACATTCATCTTAGGGGGTATTTTGCAGCTATTTAAAAGAAAACAAAAGAGTGAATGAAGCTCTATAAGATAACTTGGAAGAGTTGTCTGTGAGCTATTGGTGAATGAGAAAAGTAAGATAAGCAAATGTGCAATATGCTGCTTTTTTTGTAAAACAATAAAAATATGATGTATGACATATATGAATATATATGTATGTGTGTGTGTGTGTATATATATATGTGTGTGAATATACAGGTATCTAAAGAAATCCAAGGAAGAATGCACATAGGTTGTGTTGGATATTTTCTTTTTGCCTCCCAAATTCACTCCCTGCCCTTCTCCAGCCCATGGTGTACCTGGAGCCTGACCTTTATGCACTGCATTCATAGCCCAATATATCCTTGGTTTGGTTTCTGGTTGGTTTCGTGAATGGAAGCACCAATAGGAGATGAGAAGGAGGGAGGGGCATGAGAACAGGGTGTTTTCCTATCATTCCTTCCTGCCAGTGATGTTGGCACCAGGTAGCTGCCACTCCTTTACTGAAGTCCACAGCTCCAGTTGGGGGAGCCTCCATATGACCACTCTCTGCCTGTTGTGTAATCTTTATCTTTGGCCCTTCAGGTCTAAAGGGTGATTCGCTGTGGCTTCACCATCTTTTGCTGGTTTTTCTTAACCTGCGCTCACTTTAAAAATGGTCTCTTTATTAAAATCTCCTTGAATGCTGTCTGAGTGCACCACACCATCTGTTTCCTGCAATGACCCTGTCTGATAGGGCTGTTAATGTTTTATCTCTCAGGGAGGGACTGTGGAGGTGAGAGACAGTGATGGAGGGGAGAAGAGGGGAACCCGGGGACCTGAGACAAAAAAGAAAAGAAAAAATTGCACCTATGAAGTTGAACAAATGTGTGTATATGCATGGATATGAATGGAATGAAATTAAATAAACTTTTTTAAAAAGGAGAGGACCGGTTGGGCACGCTGGCTCATACCTATAATCCCAGCTTTTTGGG
The DNA here is from genome assembly GCF_002776525.5 of Piliocolobus tephrosceles. Classification (NCBI taxonomy): domain Eukaryota; kingdom Metazoa; phylum Chordata; class Mammalia; order Primates; family Cercopithecidae; genus Piliocolobus; species Piliocolobus tephrosceles. The sequence goes on along the minus strand of NC_045447.1, from coordinate 31,061,478 downwards.
AAGCAGAGGCAGGTGGATCACTTGAGCTCAGGAGTTTGAGACCAGCCTGGGCATCACGGTGAAACCCCATCCCTACAAAAAATACAAAAATTAGCCAAGCATGGTGGCATGGGCCTATAGTTCCAGCTACCTGGGAGTCCGAGGTGGGAGTATGGCTTGAGCCCAGGAGGTGAAGGTTGCAGTGAGCTGAAATCATGGCCACTACACTCTAGCCCAAGTGACAGAGATAGACCCTGTCTGAGAAAAAAACAAAGAGAACTAAAAAAAAAAAAAAAAAAAAAAAAAAAAATTCCCTCTCTTCACCCCTTCTTCACAGTAGTGACACCAGAAGGGACTTTGCTTTCTATGCTCACTCCTTATTTTTGCCTCACATGCTGTCCCCAAACCCAGAATAGAAAGCTCCTATGACCTCCTCTTCCATGCACTCTCCACCAGCTGAGTGGACACTGTAAAGACACATGGGGCTGGAAGGGGCAGCCCTTGAGGTGGGGCATCCCCTCGAATGTTCTAGCTATAGCCGGATATTTTCCCTTGTTTTACACATTCAGCACTCTTCTCTCTGCAGGTTTTGTTCATGCTGGTCATTCTGCTTAATCTCTCAAAGTCCAGTTCATATCTTTCCTCCCTGAGAAAGTCTTCCCAGGCTTTCCCTTCTCTACTCCTCAATGTTAATAACCTTTTTTCCAGTCCCTTCCCTTTTCCACGTATCTATTGCCACTTTTGACAACTGTAAGGCATTGCTTGGTCTGTTTTAGGCACTGGAGTGAAAGCTCTTTGAGGGCAGGCCCTGGATTTAATGCCCAAGCACAATTCTAGCACTCAGTCCAGTTCTCAGGAAGTGCTCACTGACCGTGCATTGGTTTGACTGGCTGGTTGGTTGGTTCATTGATTATAGAAGTTTCCCAATGGAATGGATCTCTAAGCTGAACCAGTTCAGTTCATTGTCTTATGTATAAAGACTTCTGAACACAGAGACCAGTAACTTGCCTGGAGGCTCAGAGCTAGCAATAGCAGAGCTGGTTCTGGAGCCCCTAGGCCAACGTCTGCTTTAAGAACATTTATGCCTTTTTGGGTCTGAAACCTCTCATTTTCTACCCATTCATCCCCTCTGCCTCAGGATGTCCTGTCGGGAGAGGCATGTGGCTAAAATGGTCCTTTCTCCTACCACACTGAGCTCTACATGGCTGAGATTTGCTCTCCTGTGCCCGACAATCTGTGCCTTGGAATGGCCACTTGTCACTGATCCTATAGGGAGAGGCAGTTGGAGGGCATATATCCCTGGGCCCTGATGCGTTACACTTTCCAGAAACCTAGAGTGAAGCACGTGAAGTTGACAGTCCTGTTTTATTTCAGGAGGGAGAGGGACCATGCACTCTACTTGAATAACCAGAAGAGAAATGATTATTCATCTTTTTCTGGCTTCCAGAAAATTTACATTCCTTCTAACCCAAGATCCTTTGCAAACATCTCTCTATAGAAATGATGACCCTTGTGATTTATGGTCCAAAACTGACTCCCATCCAAAGGATTATGAGACACTCTGGGCCTGAAAAGTCAGTTTGTGGGACACACACACACATGTACATATGCACATTTTCTCTCTCTCCCTCACCCTCTCTCTTGCTCTTTCTCTCCCTCTTTCAAACCTAGCGATGAGCTCCCCCATTAGGCTGCAGACTTGCTGGGGCCCATGATGCCAGTGTGGCGTTGGAATTCATCTCACTTGGAAAGACTATTACGGTTTTTTTTTTTTTTTTTTTCTTCTGGCGTTTTGAACAAGAGTTGTTCTGGGTTGCTCCCATAGAAAAGTATTACTTGGTGCTGCACATAAAAAAAATGCATGTTACAATTCTGTTTTCATTCTCCACTTCCAGGTGGTCCCTTACCTCGTTCTTTCCTCCGCCTATTGCCAGAACGATTATTCCAGAACACAAATCTTACTGTTTCTCTCCTTAACACCTTTCCATGACCCCAAAATCTGCTGCTCACATGATGAAATTAGAGATGTGCAGCACGTGGTACAGGACTCCTGCCAACCTCACCTGGCTTAGCTCCTTCTGCTTCTCCCCAGGCAGCCTAGGCCAGTTGAGACTAAGAGTTGAGGTTCCTCAACTCTTCCCTGAGCATTCCTTCTTTTGTCTTTTACAGCATTGTCCTTTTGTGTACTCTGATCCCTTTCCCTAGAATACCACTCTCAGTTTTCTTCGTCTCGAGATCTATGTTAGGAATTATGCTAAATCTTGCCAAAAACTTATCAGGTGTGCGTGTGTGTGTGTGCGCGCGCGCGCATGTGTGTGTGTTTTCACAGTGTTTTACATTGTTTCTTACATTTCACATAAGAGTCCAGATTCTTAACCTGTCTTGAAAAAGTAGTAGACTGGGCAACTGTGCCTTTGTGCAAGGTAATTGTCTGTAGGGGCTGAGTAGCAACTGTCCATTTTAGAACAGAGCATGACACTTTAGTGCGTTTCAGTCTCCATCTCGCCTGCTTGAAGGCTTTTCACTGTGATTTCTGTCCTCTGTGGGCTTCACAACAAGCCCACTGTCAACTCTTTTAAGAAGCCTCTTTACTCCCCACCAGGTAGAATATTCTCTCCTTCTGCTCTTATACCTCTGTGCATATATTGCAACCACAATACTTTTTATATTGCATTGCACATACATTTGTTCAGCCATCCTTACTGAGTACATCCCATACTAGAGATAGTCTCTGAGATCATTACTAAGAATATAAAAGTGAAGAAGACTTAATTCTTGCCCTCAAGAAAACTTTCATTCTAGGGAAGAAAATGACACATACACACAGAGATAATCAAGATATGGTATGGGAAGTACATTAATAAAATATATTTAGAGCATTACGGGGAAACAGATGAGAATTCTTGAATGAGCCTGAGGTCTACAAATGCCTCTGTATTAGTCTTCTATTATTGATGCAACAAATTATCCCAAGCTTAGTGGCTTAAAACAACACAGATTTATTATTTATAGTTCTGTAGCTTAGGAGTGGAACATACACCTTACCCAGGCAAAGACTGGTGTTGGTAGGGTGCATTCCTTTCTGAACATTCTAGGGTAGAACCATTTCCTTGCCTTTTCCTGCTTATAGAGGCTACCATACTCGATGACTCATGGCCTCATTCCTTCATCTTCAAAGCCAGCAACACTGGGCCAAGTCCTACTCATACTGCCATCTTTCTGATTCTTTTGATTCTCTCTTCTGCTTTTAAGATCCTTTGTAATTACATAGTGTCTACTCAGATAATCTAGAACAATCTCTCCATCTCCAGATTAGCTGATTAGCAACCTTAATTCCATCTGCAACTTTGATTCGTCTTTGCTATATGATATAACTTGTTTACAGGTCCTGGAGATTAGGAAAGGTCCCGAGCATTTTTTTGGGGTGCCCTTATTTTGCCTACCATATTTTCTGTATTTGTTAAGATAGGCTGTACTCTGCTGCAATAACAACCTCCAATCTCAGTGCAAACAAAGCTTTGTTTCTTGAATATACAAAAGAGTGCTGTGATTCTAGATGACTTTCCAGGGCAGCTGTCTTTCTTGCAGTGACTCAGTGACCCTGATTGCTTCTGTCTTGTGATGCTGTCATTTCAACATATGGATGCCAGTTCACCACAGTGACAGAAGTAAAAACACAGAGACCTCACATCTGTATTCAGTGCTTTCACTCTATTTCACTAGGGAGAGACTCAAGTATCTTCTGTTTGCCATCACTTGGCCAGAGCTAATCACAGGAGCTCAATTGCAAGGGATGCTGGGAAATGTAGTCTTCTTATGTGCCTAGAAAGTGGAAAATACAATAGGTTTGATAATCACATAGCATCGTTACTGCCACAGCTCCTCAAATGAGATGATAAGTGAACTGAAACTTAAGGGGTCATTGGGAAGAGGTGATGAGGAAGGGAAGGTAGTAAGAGAAAAGACATGGTATTATAAAATGCCACAGTTTGTTCAGGAAACTGCATATAGTTTGATGAGCTGGAGTTTAAGTGTCAAGCAGGTAGCATTGATGGAGGAGATGAGGGACATGGAAGAGAAGAAAGGATGGAAGTCCTTGACTGACATCTTAGAAGTGTGTTGCATGGTTAAATTTTCACTCCAGATAGATCCACAGAACATAGATCAATGAAAATGGGACATTCTCTCTCTCTCAAAAAATATATATTTTTCTCTCTTGAGAATATATACATATATATACACACACACACACATATATATATAGAGAGGAACTATATATAGAAAATAGTTATATATATGGAAAAAAGTTTACAGAAAAATATATATCTATATGTAAAAAACATGTTTAGAGAGAAATATATGGAAAATATTTGATATATATAGAGAAAATATTTAGAAAGCAATAAAGAGAATATATATATATGCATGTGTATATATATAATGTGTGTGTGTGTATATATATATATATTTTTTTCCACTATTGTTTTTCTGGTACTTAAAAAATGCCTATCACATAATGCGTGTTCAAAATATATCTAGATGCTTAAATCACTCTAGATGTTGTGTGAATGATGGAGTTGAGGTGAACAGAGGATAGAGGCTCCAGTTTCATTTAGAAGGTTGTTATACTGATTTAGGCAAAAATGATGAGGGTTCAAGTCATGATGGGGACAGATATAATGTGGAAAAGAGGAGCAATTATAGACACATTTAAGAGGAAAAAATATGGAAAACTTGATAATTGATTGTATGTGGCAGCAGACCAGGCACTGAGGGGAAAAAGGATATTAAGAACTACTCCCAAGGGTCTGACTTGGGAAAGTGGGTGGGTGGATTGTGCTAATGGAGAGTGAGATCACAGGAGGAGGAACAGATCTTGGGCAATCATGAGGAGTTTAATATGAAACACATGGAAGTTGAGGGATTTTGAGGGGGTATCTGGAGCACATGAAAAAAGTTTGGGAAGGAGATAAATGTCTATAGGCTAGGCTTGTAATCCCAGCACTTTGGGAGGTGGAGATGGGTGAATCACTTCAGGTCAGGGGTTCAAGATCAGCCTGGTCAAAATGGTGAAGCCCCCCTGTACTAAAAATACAAAAATTAGCCAGGTGTGGTGGCATGCACCTGTATTCCCAGCTACTCGGGAGGCTGAGGCAGGAGAATCTCTTGAGTCTGGGAGGTAGAGGTTGCTGTGAGCTGAGATTGCACCACTGCACTCTAGTCTGGGTGACAGAGTGAGACTCTGTCTCAGGAAAAAAAAAAACAGGGCTTCCGCAGACAGATGGTGAGTGAAGCTTCTAGAAGGCATGGTATCTCTACGAGACTGGGTAGAAACAAGAGTGAGCAGGACAATGCACACAACCTAAGAAACTCCAGCATTTAAGAGGTCATCAGAGAAAAAAGAGATTAAAAACAAATGAACCAAGAGTGAATTCCAGAGAGAACTTGTGGGATGGAAGTTAATGACAGTAAGAAACTCAAGAAGGTTGATTAGCATTGTCTATGCTGCAGAAAGGCCCAGAAGATACCAATGGAAAGGGCCAACTGAATTAGCCAATTAGGAAGTTTACCGGTGAACTTGGAGAGCACTGGGCTGGTAGAATTAGTTCTGAAACTAGATTAACATGGGCTAAACAGTGAGTGGGAAGTAAGAAAATGAAGATAACATTAGCAAGAAGTATGGTAGAGGGATGGAGAAAGGGATAACTGGAGATTTAGTGGCAAAAAGAGGTTTGGGGGATTTGCAATACACATCTAAATGTTTAAAGAAATAACCAGGAATCAACCATAAGCTCTTTTGCTTTTGAAGTTGGAGATGATATCCATAAATTGGATTCTGACACCAAACATTTGGTTGATCACATTATAGAGTTTAAGCTGTGCCAGTTCCACTTGTACCCTCAAGGGCAGGACCTGCCACTTAGATACTTGGGCAGGCAAAGATACTCCTTTCCTCAAGGCTGATATACCAGTGGCCTCAGAATCCTTGCTGCTCAGGATGCAGCTGATTCCAACACCCAAAAGGTGCATATGAGAGGGACCCAGCAAGAAACTGGCCTTACTAATTAGTTAAGCTCCTGTTGGGAAGTGTGAGATGTTTAACTGGAAGTTGGAGAGCAATGATACTCTCAGCATTGTGCTGAAGATGCAGAGTCACCAAATTCTAAGATAATGATTTCCACCTCATCAAGCTATTGACAGTATGAAATACACTAATATATTTAAAGGGCTTAGTAAGAGGCCCAGCATATAAAAAGTCCTCAGTAAACAGTAGTTCCTTTCTGCCACTAAGTTGCTTCATTATCTTCTCCCTGATGTCAATTTCTGGGTGCCGCTGATAAACTTTGATGTCCATAATGCAGCTGACAATATGGCATCTCTAGAGGGGAGAGGTGAGATGCAGCATGGCACTAGAGAGATAAGATGTCAGGCACTTAGGCTCTAATCTTGGCTCTGACTCTTAGAAAGAACTTTAAACACTCTCATTCCTGCCACATCATCCACCTCTTGGATCCCAGCTACAATTTTATGGTTGTGTCTTTGGACAGTTCTCTTCACCTCTCTGCTCTTCACCTTCCTAGAAAATGAGAAAATTGTGAAATAAGTGAAAGTACTTTGAAAAGTATAAAGCACTGTCCAAATATAATATTTTAATTACAGTTAAGGTGATTGCTTATTTAATTCATAGAGAAGAATACTTGCCTCAACTAAATGATTTAGGGACAAATATTTTTAACTAGAATCACCCAGATGATTGCTTAGGCTCTCCAACTCCCATTGGTTGTGTTGACACAGCTTTTGGAATTTGAAAAGGAATTCCTCCATGAACATAAAATTGGAAACTTCTTTTTCTTGGATGTGGCTTTATACAGTATCTTTTAATAATTCTTCAGATTCTTCAGACTGGATGGATTCTTCCTATGACCAAAGTTCTCAACTGGTCAAAGGCCACCTCCAGTTTCTTGGCAGTATCTCTTGTTAAGCCAGCCCTACTCCTCTTTATCTGAAAGAGAGAGTAAATGTAGGTATACAATGCCTTTAAACACATAGGGCAGTGCCTGCCTTTATTTACTAGCTAGAAAAGAGTTATCTGCTGGGCAATGTGACAAAATTACATTGTGATTTCTGGTTCTCCAAAGCGGAAGAGGGAACACAATTCCTTCCCAAGGATTCTTTGGTTTGGCAGTTGGGGTTGTTTGAGCTGCGATAAAGGCTAATATTTATCCAGCCAGCTTCCCAAATCTGACCTGCTACTTGGAATCTGCTCAGTGGTGATCAAGCGTTAGTTATCTCAGTGCCCTGTTTGTTCTCACAGCCAAGAACCCAGGCTGGTATCAAATGCCAATATATCATCTCTCAAGGATTGGCTTGTTGAATCATGTGGCAGAGCCTGGAGGGGGATTTCCAGTTTAATTTATTCTAATGAGTAGAAAGATAATGCACAAAATAATGAAATCTGAGAGTTAGTTGGGGATTCAAAACCCAGCTAAAGATCCTGAAGCATTATAGAGAAATGATCAGCTGCCCAGATGGGATTAGTGACTTTCCTGGGTCACTTGGCTGGTTAGTTGCAGAGTCATAGCCAGAGTTGCCATAGCTAGGGTTACCATTTATTGAGTAACAGCTATGTCCCAGGCATTGGGCATTTGGCATACATTATCTTGGCTCTCACAGTCTGATTCCTTGATGAATCCTGTTACTCATGGATGTAGGAAACAAGATTGGTAGAAATGAAATAACTTTTCTAAAGTCTTACGTGTAGGAAATGTGAAAAGAAATTCTCGTTTGTACTCTGTATCTATTAGAATGCCATGCATTGTAAATAGAAGAAGATTCATCTTTAAATGGCTTAGTTTATAAAGGAAATATATATATGGTCCCAGTAGGGCTGGCTTAAGGTTTGATTTGGTGGCTCAAGTGATTAGACTGAAACAAAGCTTCTCTCACTTCCTTCTCAGCCTCTCTTTGTTAACACTGGCCCTCTTCAAAGACTTTTAAAATTATCGTTGCAAGGTTGCTGCCAACAACTAGTGGGGCTACAGACTCAACTTCGAACTGAGTAGATATTAGAAACTCTGCATTGCATACAGCTGAATGATGAGGCTCCATTGGCCTCAATTGCTTCTTGCACCAATTGCTGAGTCAATCACTGGGACCAGGGGTATGGACTATATTGACTCATTTAAGTCAATCAGGGCACACTCCTGGGAATTGCAATGGGATTCAGGTCTGAATCCATCTACACTCCCACAGCTTATTGTCCACATTAACCTGACTTTACTATTTGGCTGTCTTCACTAACATAACTTTGCTATTCCACTGTCTTCATCAATGTAGCATTACTCCTCCAGGGAACTCTTCCCCAGGAAGATAAAAGTCACAGATTACTTTATTGTTCATTTCAGGAATTTCCTCCCCAGTCTCCACTGAAGAAACAAAACAAATAAACAAAAATAATTTATATAAACATCACACTTGAAATTTTTAATAAACAGCATCAAAGGACTGTTTACTCTCTGAGACTTTTTGAATCATAGCTTGAAGCCTTTGATTGTCTACCAATCCCAAACTATTGTATTGTGATACTTATCCAGTCCTAATTAGGCCTCTCCCATTGAAAATTCATCTTAGACCAGACTCGAAAATCTTGTAAATATCTCAACTTTGTCCTGTGATGCTACTAAGACTTTATTATGGCAGCGTTCCCCCTTATTTTAATAAGAATGTACTCAGCTTCGTCTTATCAACTGGTTATTTTGATGATATTTTCATGGAGTCAGCATTCAGCCTTAATTCTACTCAAAATACCTTACTATGGAAGTCAATGTAGAGTTAGGAAGAGGGGAAGGAGCATGGATGACGAGGACAACCACCAAATGTCCACACATGCTGCGTGAGTGGGGCTCCAGCCTTCACATCTTACTTGAGAACCAGCCATTTAAATGATATCATTTATTTGGCATTTCTTTGGTGGGAGGGAATGCATGGGAGGTCAGATGAGCCCCAGGCTACGGAGAGCAACATGGAATCAGCTGGGAAGATATAAACACATTGCCTTCTTCTCCTAGACTGTCTTTCAAAGCTGTGGGCTTTGAAACAATGTTTTGAGCACTAGGCAGAGTCTGGGCTTATCCATGGCAACACTGGCACAGTGGGAAGAGCACTGAGCTTGCAGTCAGAGACCCTGGGTCCTTGTTCCAGTCCCCTTCACTTACCAGTTATGTGGCCTGGGGTGGTCACAGTACACTCTTCTTCTTCTGAGGTTCAATTTCCTTATCTGTACATTAAGGATGGTAAAACCTATTTCATCCTATTTTGGAGGTTTAATGTATATAATAAATATTAAAGGAAAATTTAAAATGCAGAAATGGCATATACACGTGAGAAATTACTAATTTTGTCAACCATCCACAAATTCTTACTCAGTTGCTATTGTGACTAATCTGCTTAAACTCTGGCAGGATTTAAAGTGTAAACCACTGGGAAGGAGAAAAGCTAACTGACCCAGCCCAAGTCTATGACCTTGACCACAATGGCATGGTTCTCTTGACACTACACAATTTTCCTATTTGTAGATGGTCTAATTCTCCTGCTTTAATTTCCAGGTTGGTCAGTCGAAAGAGTACAGTATTTAAAGTCAGAGAGCCAAGGTCTAAGCAGGTACACTTACTGTGTCTGAGTTGTCTGGGTTGGGACAAGTTACTCAGACTGTCAGAGCCTTAGTTTACTTGTAACATGTAAAAAAAAAAAAAAAATGCAGGCAATTCACATAGCTGTTGTAAGGATTGGATGTGAGTAGACTCTCAATATATGTGACTACATTTGAATGTGATATTTAGGTCATGTTCTGTGTAATGTTTTTGTGACAAAATTACACTTTGTATTAGGTCACCTTAGCATACGTGTGACCCCAGAGAAAAGAAACACATGAGGGAATGCACCCATGTCACTGCATAGCTAATTGAGTGTGGCAATAAGAACTTTGGTAATTCTGAGGATGAAACATCTGGTGACTGTTGCAGGGATAATTACTGTCCTTTATAATTGCAGGTATTCCTAGACATAATATTTCCTAGCATTCTTGAATTCACACAAAGTAGCAATGGTTGGAATACCTTCTGTACGTTTATATTTCATGGTATACTTTTAATGGTCTTTTTTGGTCTTACAATGATATGTGTATATTTCTCCTACACAAGAACCCTGGTAACTTCCCCCTTCTTTTAGGATTGTAAGCCTTAGTTTCCCTTAACAGGCTACGCAGGGATGCACTTCAATGGTGCTGAACATTGGAAACTGTGGTTCTGTCTGTATGGCTACTGGTGTATGTGCGCTATTTAATTAACATGGTAGATTAGATTTTGTGGTAGAACAAAGTAAAGATTGTATTCAACATGAGAACTGGTGAATCATACAGAAGAATTTCACTTTACTGGGGGCCCTGTGTTCTGCCCTTTAAAGGGAATGACAGAGGATCAGGAACATGGAGCTTTGGGAATCTCTAGTCATCATGGATCAGTTCAAAATGGGCTGTGAGTGGTGAAAGAAATTCTGGTAGTCACGGTTGGTCAAGGGGCAGGATGGGGGGGCCCAAGGGCAAAGATAAAGATGAATAAATGAATACAGCACAGCACTGAGAGAAACAGGGGAAAATAGAAGAAAGAATAAGAAAGATGGAGAGGAGGGAATGATGTCTAGAGAGAATTTTGTTTTTATTTGTTTGATTCTTCCAAATCCTTGAATTGACTCCTTTGTAAAAACATGCAAACAAACTGAGAATACAGGTCCATATTAATTCTTAAGGATTTTAGAGGTCAAAGCTGCTACTGAATACAACTCCTTGTAGAAATTGGTCCACGTAAGTTCATATGTAATTATCTGGGTACAATAGAGTTAAGAATTGACTACATAGTTGTGTGTGTGTGTGTGTGTGTGTGTGTGTGTGTGTGTGTGTTTTAAGACCAGACTGACATACTTACTAATGTCCATCAAATAAATTGTTGAACCACCAAGCAGATTTGCTAGGCATGGAAAATGAATAAAGAGAGTCTCAGAAGACAAGTCTCAATACTAAAATGGCATTTTCCTTTATGAACTACTGAAGTCTGAGTGGGCCCTTTTTTGTGTTTTTTTTATTTTCAGAAAATCATTCACAACTATCTTTCTCTTCTTTCTTTTCTTTTTTTTTTTTTTACATTTTTGGACATATCTGAATCTCTATGTCATAAGATGTATGACTCTCTAAAACCATTCGGAAACTTGAATAATAATCATAGCTACAATTTCTGGACCATCTTCAGGTGCCAATTAAAGGCTAGATACTTTATATCCATTATCTCTAATCTTTACAACTCCCTCGCTCTATAATCTGTATCCCATAACCCCTCTTTCATAATTTTTACTTTTTGTCTTTGTGGAATGAATTCTGAATGGTATCCTAGGTCCATTTTCCAGTTCACTAATTCTCTCTTCTGCTCTGTTAAATCTAACATTTATCCCATACATTGAGTATCTGATTTTAATGACTGTATTTTTTATTTCTGAAAGTTCTATTTGGTTCTTTTATAACTACCTAGCCAAATTTGTAGTCTCTTATCATTTTATTAGACTTTTAATGGTCTCTTTTTTCTGAAAAAATGTACAATACAAAATTAAATGTTACATGTAATCTATATTATAGTCATTTGTTATGTTATTATATTTTTTACTTCTAGAAGTTCTGCTTTGTTCTTTAAAAAATTGTCTTAATTTCAAATGTACACATTTTCAAGCCTATTTTTAATTTAAATAATTAAATAAACATTTATTTTATATATTCTGTCTTACAGTTATAGTACTTGAAGTCTGATTCTACTCTCTGCTGTTACTGAAGACTCTCATTCATGGTACCTGGATTGCTTAAACATTTAGTGAGTTTTTACTGTGATTTGCTCATTTACTTTGGAACTTTATCTGTGTAAATTCTTTAAGATTTGGAACAAATATGAGTTCTTGAAAAAAGGGTTTGTATTTGCTTTTGTCAGGTGTCTGATGGCACTACTGGTCTTTAAAATAAATTTTAAAATAGGTACCTAAAAATAAATTTTTACTTGTGGTTATTGAGACCACCAAGTAAGTATGAATTTAGGCCAAACAGCCAGGAAAGGGTGGTTTGTGATTGTTGATTCTTTTCTTTCCCCCTAACTTCTCAAATTTGTTAAGATTGTAAATTCTTATGGCAGATTGCCCCCACTTCACTCTGTACCAGTGTGTGAGAGATGCAGTTTTCCATGCAGTTATTTGTGAGGCAAGGGAGGTAAAGTTGACTTTCAACTTATCTTTACAATGAGGGTATAGACTCAGAGGGCCCAGGTATATGGATTCCTATTAGACTCCTCAGAACCGTAGACTTCTGTCACTTGCATACCACAAGGAAACAAGATGATGGTCATATTCATTAGGCTTGGCAAATGCTACAGATGCGGGAGCCAGCCCCAGGGCTCCAACAGCCTCTATAAGTTTCCACCTTTATTCAATCCCTCATAAGAATATTCTATCATTTCTCAACAGCTCATATTAGAAGTCCTAGCCAGAGCAATTAGGCAAGAAAAAGAAAAGAAAGAAAGGGCATCCAAATTGTAAAAGAAGAAGTAAAATTATCTTTGTCCTAAACAACAGAGAGAAAGGAGCCTGAAAAAAAAATCACTGGCTGGGTGTAATTCCAACATTTTGGGAGACTGAGGTGGGTGGATCATCTGAGGTCAGGAGTTCAAGACCAGCCTGGTCAACATGGTGAAACCCCATCTCTACTAAAAATACAAACATTAGCTGGGCATGGTGGCACATGCCTGTAGTCCCAACCACTCAGAAGGCTGAGGCAGGAGAGTAGCTTGAACCTGGGAGGCAGGGGTTGCAGTGAGCCGAGATCGTGCCACTGCACTCCAGCCTGGGCAACAGAGCAAGACTCCATCAAAAAAAGAATAATAATAAAATAAATGAATCACCCAAAACCCAGGGAACTGTAGGACTGTAACAACAAAAATGAAGGAAATACATCCAATGCAGATGAATCTCCTGAGAATCACCCTGAGTGGAAAAGACAACCCCTAAAGCTCACATGCTGTGTATTCTATTTATTTAACATTCTTGAAATGACAAAATTATGGAAAGGGAGAGCAGATTAGTAGTTGGTAGAGCATAGGGGGTTGGGGGCAAGAAGGAAATGGGTATGGCTACAAAAGGGCATCATGAAGGATCCTTGTCATGTTGGAAATGTTCTGTGTCTTGACTGTATCAGTGTCAATATCCTAGTTGTGATACTGTACTATAGTTTTGCAAGATGTTACCATTGGGAGGAACACCTGAAAAGGCACATTGGATGTACCTGTATTATTTCTCACAATTACATATGAATCTACAATTATCTAAAAAAAAGTTGAATTAAAAAAAGGCTACTCAAGTTCATGCAATAAAAAGGCTTGACTATTGCTGCTTCATAGCAAGTAGATAGAATGATCTGGCAGTGCCAGCAGATGCCACTTGTGCAGCCAGTTGGGTAATTATACCCCATGGATTCCATAGTAATTACAGTGAGACTCACACTATACTTCCCATGCCGGAAATCATCACATTCCCTTAGTAATTACTCAGAACCAAGCACCTATGGCAGTGGATGGCTTGCAATTGATGGCTGACAAACTGTTAAGAAATAGAGAAATCAGCTTAATTTGCAGGCAGGATTGGGCAGCAGTCTACAACCCCTTTTATGTTTATCATGACCATTAGCAAGATATCTGGGAAAATTGTGAGGAATGTCCTAACAATAAGTTTGTAGTTTATTTTCAAGGATGACAGCTCCAAAATAGTGCTTGATTTCCCTGTTTATTACCAAAACAACAACAACAGCAAAAGCCAACTCAAGAATGATGTGATGACAACTGTTTAGGATATGGTCATTATCTATCTTCACTTGTCTCCCAAAAGGGACCCACGGGAGAAGCAAGTTAGCATAAAGTTCTCCAGGAGAAAGGCACTGCTCACTTCTGTTGACTGCCCACTAAGTGTAGAAATAACGTAGACTTTATTCCACTGGATCCTCACAATAGAGAGATGTCAGTTTTCCAGAAGGAAAATGTAAGGTTTTAGGGAAGTAAAACAACTTCTCTGAGGTTGCAAGTGGTAGTTAAAGAGAGCTGGAATTTGAACCTGAGTCACTCCAATCACAAAATTCTGTCTTCTTTTTACCCCGTAGCTCAAGTGTTGCTCCAAGTTCTCCAGTAGATTTATTTCAGAGCTAAGAGTAAGAGCAGGTCTATGAGCAATGTCAGCATTAAGTGGGAGGAAGAAGGACTTTGTATTGAGCAAAGAGCACTAGATTTGAGATCTAAATCCTGGACTCTTATCTCATCTTTAGCTTTGAGGCTTTTGCATAAAGCCTTTCATTTCTATGAGCCTCTGTTCCTTCATTTGTGAAATAGTGCTTGTAACAATTAAATTAGGTGATAAACGAAAAGTAACTAGCATAGGGCTTAGTCCATAGTCCAATAAATATGGATGCTGTTAGGAATTCTTTAAGCTTAGGATAGGACAGAGTGGACACTTAGGCTCTAGTTAATCATTAACCCCTGGTTCACTACAGGTACCTGTAGACCACTTGCTTCTCAAAGATCCATTTCAGGTACCTGCAGTGCAGGAGCCTCCTTATAACTTTTTTAAAGGTTTCAGCCTCAGGGATGTATGTAGCAGTTCTTAAGACCTTCCAATCCATGTCCTCCTAAGGGAACATTGCTAAATTAAATATCATCTTCTTCGGAAGCCTTCTAGAGCTGGGATCCATCAGCTATTTGCTCACCTCTCTTTCTCAGCCAAGTTCACCTGGTCTTCATTGCGATTATCTATGTGTCTGTCTCCCTTCATAACATCAATTTCCCAAAAGGAATAATCTGCTTTGATACTGTATCCTCAGGACCTCATACAGGGCCTAGAAATGAGAATACATACAATCATGCTTAAAAATAAATTAATAAACAAATAAGCACATGCATGACCTCTGGAGTCTGTGCTGATTTTTAGCTGAGAGTGGTCAGTGCTCAGTACTTACTGTCCAGGCAAGTGTTTGATGTCAGAGGGTGACAGGGAGGTTTGACTGTCCCAACCATAGCCACTTTGTGTTGGGCAATAAGGAACTTTTCTGGTAGAGCTGATCCTCTCTCATGACACCTGTTAATTTTTGCATTGACATTAAGTACGTATGAGGAACATTTCACGCGAAAGACTCAAAATACTCCAGTTTCTGGGCTCACCCCTATAGTATTCTCATGTATCATTAGCACTTCTTTTTTATTTCTTTTCATAAAAACAGATTGCAGCCTGGTTCCCAGCTTGGGCTCCTAGAGACCAAAAGCAATGACAGGGAATGTCTCCACCCACTTACCTGATGTCACTGCGGAAGACAAGTGCCCCACTGGTTGGAGTTGTGGTGGGGACAGTGGACAAAGGAGTCTAATATGAGAGAGATATCCCCTCCTTCCTCCTTTTTCCTCTCTTCCTCCATGAGGAAGCACTGTGGTTTTTAGTCCTAGCTCTGTCACTCTCTGGTTGTTGGCTTTGCACATAGAAGTTGGATCTTCTGAAGCTTTAAAAGGGGAATAATAGTGGTCATTCTTATGGGGTTGAGGAGAGGGTTTATTCATCAATTCAGCAAATGTTTATTGACTTTGTGCTATGTGCTAGACACTTCTCTCAGTGATGGAAATACATCAGTGAATAGATTCAAAGGTGACACGTGATCCTAGAGAAAATTATGGCAGTCGGGGATATCCAGTGCTAAGTGGGGGTAAGTGGGGTTAAATGTAGTGGTCGGGGGGACCTTGCTGAGAAGATGACATTAGAGCAAAGATTTGAAGTTGGTAAGGAGGTGAGCCACTTAGATACCTGGGGGACAGCTTCCAGCCAGAGGGACCAGCCAGCACAAAGACTCGGGGCTGGAGCAGGCCTGGTGTGTTTGTGGAACTGCAGTGAGGTTTATAACTGCATATGAATGTATAATTATATATTATAAAATTTAATTAAAAGTTAAAAGTGTGTCAATTAGGACAGCCAAGTTCATGCAATGAAAGGGTCAGAGTCAAGGAGTGAGAGGAATAGCAGTAGGACCTGTGGTCAAGGAGGTGGGGGCAGGATATGTAGAACCTGTAGGACACTATAAAGTTGTTGTGTACATGCTCAGTAAAACTGAAAGCCACTTGAGCATTTTGAGCAGAGGAGGGAACTGATAGGGCTTAAATGTGAGGAAGCCTCCTGTAGTTGTTGCATTGCAGGAGGCTGTAGGAAGACAGGTAAAGAAGAAGCAAGGAGGTCACTTAGCTGGTGAGGTGGAAATGATCTACAGCAAGGGCCGTAGATCACTGGCTAAGGGGCTCCCTTGCTTTTTCTTCACTCGGTATATGCATGGCCCAGATAACAGACATGCTCAACCACCTTGGCCATGTACACTTGATGTACCATTTAGAGAAATAATCTCCTTTGCAAACAGGGCCAAGTAGTAAAATCAATCCATGATTTCCATAGTTCGATGAGTCTATACTCAATCAACTCTTGGCTGCAAATGTTCCTCCATGATCTTGGGAAAACTCTTTTACCTCCCACTGAGGTACAGTCCCCTCACTGTAAGCTGAATACTAACAATCTCCTCCATATAGGGTTATCAGGAGCACTTATTACAATAATATACAAAAATATAAAGTATCTCACACATAGGAGGACTCCAAAATGCTAGTTCTAGTCACCATCCCTCACTTATATTCTGTGTTTCTGTAACTCATGTTTATTTCTTTTCAGCATTTTCTGATTCATGATTCTGAAAGTAAAAAGTCTTCTATGATTACCAAACATTCATGTTTAATTAAATAGCCTTTTTAATTTTTAAAGTACAAATGTTGGAGGCATGTATTAACAGCTCTTGGCCAAATGCCTGAGGGAAGTTTGTTTAGTTTATAAGGCTGACCCATCACCTAACTGAGTGCTGCGCACATGTTAGATGCTCAACAAGTGTTTGTTGAATGAGTATGTGTGAGGCTGTGATTAAGGATCCACTAGCCATGTAACTAATTACATCTTGCCTTAGTGATAGCCAAAGAGGCAATTAAGGGTTAATTTTACTAATGATATGTCTTAAGATTTTATATAACTAAAACTTTTCGGTGGGCTAACTAGAATGTTAGGGTGATTCATGCACCATTTTTTTTTAGATTTTTATTGATTGATTGATTGAATGAGATGGAATCTCTTTGTCACCTAGGTTGGAGTGCAGTGGCGTGGTCTCAGCTCACTGCAGCCTCTGCTCCTGGGTTCAAGTGATCCTCCTGACTCAGCCTCCTGAGTAGCTGGGATTACAGGCACTTGCCACCACGCCCAGCTAATTTTTGTATTTTTAGTAGAGATGGGATTTCACCATGTTGGGCAGGCTGGTCTTGAATTCCTGACCTCAGGTGATCTGCCCACCTTGGCCTCCCAAAATGCTGGGATTACAGGCGTGAGCCATCACGCCCAGCTACCATTTAAAAATTATATATATATGTATATTTATTTATTTATTTATTTATTGAGATGGAGTCCTGCTCTGTTGCCAGGCTGGAGTGCAGTGGCACCATCTCAGTTCACTGCAACCTCCACCTCCCGGGTTCAAGGGATTCTCCTGCCTCAGCCTCCCGAGTAGCTGGTACTACAGTCGTGCGCCACTACACCTGGCTAATTTTTTCTGTGTTTTAGTAGAGATAGGGTTTCACCATGTTGGCCAGGATGGTCTTGATCTCCTGACCTCGCGATCCTCCCGCCTCAGCCTCCCAAAGTGTTGGGATTACAGGCGTGAGTCACTGCGCCCAGCCAAAAATTGATATTTTAAAAGGTGTTTCTATACTACACAATTTTACACTTTTAACACAAGACCACTAGATTTGTAGTCCAAAGCTCTGGGCCACATTTAGTCTTCTCTCTTAGTGTCTATTGTGTGGCCTTAGACATAAGCTGTAAAAAGTTAAAATTAAAATGTAAATGGCCTTATGTGCCAGTGAAGCTGAGAATATGTCAGATGTGAATGGACTCTGAAGGTGCTTTGTGAATTTCCAAACCACCTTGGGTAGTCCTGGCTGAAGGGGGATCACTAGAGCATAAACCATTCTTTACTGTTCAAGCTGAAAAACTTGTAACTTTGGGAAAAATATTTCTTTATTATAAATCTCCATTTCACTGTGTGGTTTCGAATTATGAAAGCAATATATGCTTGTCGTAAGAAGAACAATGAATGCAAAGATATATAACCCCAAAGCTATCTTTTCCTACCCTGTTCTGTCTCTGGTCTGCCAGATAGTGAAGTCAACAGATCAATGTGGATCCTTCCATCATTTTCTCCTATCTCATTCATGCATAATCAAATAAAAGGAATATACATAAGGTTCAATCTTTTCTGAATACAATCCTAGTATGCATGTTACTCTGTATAGTATTTAGCTAAATATATACATATACATACAGATAAGAGGTTTATTAAGTTCATAAACTAATATGGGATCATATTTTATGCACTTGTCTGAATCTGGTTTTTCTCACTCAACATAACCCTAGAAAATTCTTTCTTAAGTCAGTATGGATAGTTGGAATTTATTCTTTTTGAGGACTAATTGCAAGGCAACATCTTAATTTTTTCTTTTTATTT
Organism: Piliocolobus tephrosceles; assembly: GCF_002776525.5. Lineage (NCBI taxonomy): Eukaryota > Metazoa > Chordata > Mammalia > Primates > Cercopithecidae > Piliocolobus > Piliocolobus tephrosceles. The sequence continues at coordinate 31,042,808 of NC_045447.1, read as the reverse complement.
GTTTTAACCTTAAGATATTTTCTGATTTATTTTATTTTATTTTATTTTTAGACGGGGTGTTAGTCTGTCACCCAGGCTGGAGGGCAGTGGTGTGATTACCCCAGGCTCAGGTGACCCTCTCACCTCAGTTTTTGTATTTTTAGTAGAGACAGGGTTTTGTCATGTTGCCCAGGCTGGTTTCTAACTCCTGGGCTTGAGCAATCCATTAGCCTCGGCCTCCCAAAGTGCTAGGATTACAGATGTGAGCCACCGGGCCTGGTCACATCTTCATTTTTCTAAGCGATTTCTTCTTCTAAAAAGATGGGTTACAAACAGAACCTGTTTCATAAGGCTGCTGTAAGGATTAAATAAGAAAATTATCTACAACAGAATTCCTGGCACATCCTAAGTGCTCAATAAATATTAGATACTATAATTATTTTTCATATAATTCCTTTCTAGTGTGGACAATCCTTTTTCAGATTTAAACATGCAAAGACCTTGACATTTTTGCTCTCTTAAACTTTTCATACCAGTTACAGCTTCCTTCCCTCTTATGCTCCCCTTTCCTTCAGATTAAGCTCCATAGAAGTCTTTCTCCGGGGCTATTTAAATCACCCTCTTTTCCTGTCATCTTGGCTTCTCCCTGGAACATGACAAATATTCAATTTGAGCTGGCCATGGTGTCACGTGCCTGTAGTCCCAGCTTCTCAGGAGGCTGAGGTGGGAGAATCACTTGAATCCAGGAGTTTGAGGCTTTAATGAGCTACAATTGCATCTATGAATAGCTACTTCACTCCGGCCAAAACAACACAGTGAGACTCTGTCTCAAAAAAAAAAAAAAAAAAAACTTCAGCTTGAACCTTTTTATGTGTACTTGTTTAGTGAAGTTGCTGTGGGCAAGGCAGCTTCTTGGGCAGGATAGAAGCCAGGAAACAATAAACCTTCCTAGGCAGAAGAAATATCTAAGAGTCTATGGTCCAAAGAGGAATGCTACTTTTGGAGAAACACCTAATTCAGGGTGGAGAGGGCGAGATGAACACACTTAAGTGTGATGCTTCATTGAGTGCACAGTCAAAAGAGCCCTTCGAGCAAGCAATTACAACATTACCTGGGAGGCCCCTGATCCCCAACATGTGGCAAGCAGAACCCCAGCTACCCCTTGGTTCTACCTGGAACAAGTCAAAAGCTCACTTCTGCTCTCTTGCTGCAGTGAGAGTCTGGCGTGAGCAAGTAGATTGGAAAGCTCTACCCAGCAAGTTAGAGTCCAGTGGCAGCAGGGAAACAGTGTGCTTGACAGAGAAACTGAGATCGAAACCCAATCATATGGTTTGCACTAAAGCGATGTGGGAAAGACTGATGGGTGATAGGTGATGGGCATGGGGGCGTGTGGCCTTCCCCAGAGCTCTGTGAAGCTGGATCTGAGGTAGTATGCTCTCCATGGCCTGGGCTGTACTTAGAGACAGATGGCATGGGTAACTCTAGCTGGGTGCCTCTGGAGAAGAGAGGAAACAGTGCCATTGTCTTAACCAAACATTCCATATGGCTGCCTGTCACCAGGCTGTATCTTGAAGACAGGTAAACATACAATACTCAGTGTTTCACTTGTTGTAGTAGACAAATATACAAGGGATCATGGAAGCACAGTGCAGAATTTACACTAGGGCCCTAGACAGATGTCTGTGGATTGACTATTGAATGAAGTCTCTATGCTTTGGAAACAAACAGGAGGAGAGCATCTGCCTTTCCCTGGAGGAGTCAGGAAGCCTTCCAGAATAGTTGGAATTGAGTGAGTCAGAGTGTGAAGAAGAAGGAAAAAGCATTTTACACAGAGGGAGCTGTGGCCATAGGTAGAGAGATAAGAGTATGTGTCTTGACAAAGGCCCAAAGTTTGATGTGATTGGAGGAGAAGACAAACGAGACTGAGAGGAAACAGGAAATAGAGCAAGAGAAGCAGACATAGAAGGACTTCATTGACATGCTAAGGAGTGTGAATCTTAAAGGAAATAGAGTTAAGAGAAGACAGCAAGAAGGTCAAGGACCTGGTCAAATATAGCAAGACGTATTTCTGAGAAGTTGTGTGTAAGTCAGATAGAAACATGTGAAGTTACCCCATGACATTGTGGTACAGTGTGTTGACCTTTATGGCTACTTAGATAACTTTTGCTCCTAAAACTTTAGCCTTCCATATCCTGGTCCTTACACCATCAAATACTACCAAAATATCAAGGTCATCATGATTATTACATATTCTTATTTAAGTATTCTTAAATATCAAATATTTATATGATTGTTCATAAGAATATCTTATGAGATTATGAAGATTAATGAGGCCATCAGAAACTAAGAAAGGACTGTACATCAAAAAGGCACAGAACGGCCAGGCGCAGTGGCTCACGCCTGTAATCCCAGCACTCTGGGAGGCTGAGGCAGGCAGATCATGAGGTCAGGAGTTTGAGACCAGCCTGGCCAACATGGTGAAACCCCGTCTCTACTAAAGATAAAAAAAATTAGCCTGGTGTGGTGGTGGGTGCCTGTAATCCCAGCTACTCGGGAGGCTGAGGTAGGAAAATCACTTGAACCTGGGAGTCGGAGGTTGCAGTAAGCTGAGATTGCATCATTGTACTCCAGCCTGGGCGAGAGGGCGAGACTCCATGTAAAAAAAAAAAGGTACGAGACTCTATGTAAAAAAAAAAAGAACTTGGAATCAGGAGAGTTGTATCACTGTTCCTGGGGGTCCCCAAAGGATCTAGTACAGGAGACATTGCTTATTTACAGTCTATGGCAAAGGAGTTCCTTGAGGGTCAGATTTGACAAGGGAGAAGGAAAATGCTAAGGATACGGGGATTAGAGTAATCATTTTGCTCTAAATAACCCATGAGTAACATGGGACTTGGACCCCAGGTGTTAAGAGACAATGTCTTAAAAGTTTGCTAAATCCTAAAAGCTCCCAGAAAATGTATGAGGAGTTCCCCTAGTTTCTGAACAGAGTGATATCTGGACTACTATGACAGGATGAGTTGATCAGAAGATGTCTAACATCAGACTGGAGCTAGTCCATCACATGATGTTGCAGGCTACTAATTAAAGCTCACTTCTGCACATCAGTGGCTACTTAATGGAGAAGCTGCTGTTAGTTTTTCTTTTATATGCTAATCTCATGGAGCTTTCAACTTCACTTTATTCTTTGTTTGATTATCTAATTTTAGAAGTAGTACATACTCACTATTGCAAAAGAACAAAAGAAAATGGAAAGTAATAAAAGCAGAAAGAAATAAAAAAAGTTGTTCATAGTTTCACACACTAGAGACAATCATAATGACATTTCGGAGAGTTTTACTTCCTGCACGTTTTCTGTGTGGTTTTTATACAACTGAGCTTATAAAACTCTTAAAAGAAAGGAGGGCACCTATAAAGAGAAAGCTCAATGTAGGAATAAAATAACTCAGTAACATATCTTTTAAAAATTATGAAAACATGAAAATCAGGATAACAGTTGAGTCTGATAAAAATCAAGAGAAAAAATACAATAAGATTTGTTTTTCTTTTTTTTTTCTTGGCAGAAACCAAGATTTGTTTAACATTCATTGTCTCAGTGCTGGAAATAATCGTCTGAAGTCGACTTTGGTCCTGTCATTTTCCAGGTGAGACTCAGTGACATTAAGTGACCTATGTAGATCAAATAGCTGGGAGCCCTGGAATTCAAAGCCAGGTTTAGTGGGCTCTGAAACCTCTTCTCCTCATGCTTTACTTGGCTGCTTTTTTACTTCCAGAGTTAAAAAAAAAAAATCATCTTAGAGGGGCTGTTAAAACTATCAAGTTGTACTAAGTTTTATTTTGAAGTTCTCTAATATATTTTACTACTGGATGTTTATCTATCTATGGCTGCCTTTCTCCAAGGACATCCCCCTGATTCCAAGTGCAGTGATCAGAACTAAAATTTTCAGAGTCTTTTATGGCTAATTTACACAGTGCGTTCTAGGTTTCATCAGTGGGATATGTCCACACAGGGCAAAAACTGAAAGTGAGAATTTTGAGAAAATCAGATAGTCTCAGACACCCCATGTGCTTACATAAGTGGTGGCAGAGATGTGAGGTTTACTTGGGTGCTGATGGTTGCTCAGCTGAGTGTCTGAGGCAGAGCTGGCATCAGGGATGTGATCGTGGAGGTTGCATTAAAGCTAAATTCTTGACATTTTCTGTTTGATATTGGTAGCAGCGACAGTCATGACCCCCTTCTCAACAGCTTTTCACTGTGTGTGTGTGTTTCTTTTTTTTTTTTTTAAAGAACTTTATTGAGATACATTCCCATTCCATACAATAAATCCACTTCAAGGATATAATCTCAGTTTTTTAGTCTATTGATAGAGTTGCATGTTCATCACTATAATGGATTTTAGAATATTTGTATTACTTCCCAGAGAAATCTCATACTGTAGCTGCCAACTCCCAGCTTTCTATCCACTGTTCCCTCCAGCTCTAGGTAACTATGAATCATCTTTCTGCCTATTTGCCTATTTTGGACATCTCATATAAATAAGATAACACAGTATGGGGTCCTTGATGACTGGCTTCTTTCATTTAGCATGACGTTCTCAAGGTTTCACCAATATTGCAGCATGGATCATACTTCATGTTTTTCTGTTGCTGAATAACAACAGAAAGAAAATTTTTGTTTTGTGGGCACAGCCTTGAGTCTGTTTTCTAGCCTTCTTAAGGATTCTCTGATATCCTTTTATGTATCTTTTCATAAATCCACTTTCTGCTTAGATTAGCCAGAATGAATTGTGTTTGCAGCTAAGAACCCTAACTGACACATACGGATATATGAAGACTGTGATGTTAAAAAGTCACTTTAATCAAGCCAACCATAAACTAGATAGTTTCTAAAGAGCTGTTCAAACTCTGATGTTCTCTGAGTTCATTAACTTGTAGAAATAAACTGTTAGCCAGACACCAAAGACCATATGAAATAGCAGCTGACCTCAGGAACCACTCTGACAGGGAGATCTCTTAAGATTGAATATTGGTTAGGGATAAGAACACCTCTTCCCATTCAGCTGGTTCCCTCTGTGCCCCCTCTTCCCATCTGGGATTCTTCTCCATAGGAGGCATCTAGCTCCTCCACCTTGAGCCAGACATCTCTTCCAAGTCCCGGCCTTATATCTCCAACTCCTTGGTCTCTCTTATCTTTACCCAAAATCCTATTTGATCAAGGGGAATTTCATAATCTTTCCCTTGAACCAGTGTCCTCTCCAACCTTCCTCATTTGCCTTGGTGGCAGGGAAACTTGAAAGCTGAATTTCACAGTCTTCTCTTGGCCAAGGATTGAAACTTCACAGTCAGGTTTGTGCTTTCTTTCTTCTCTAGTCATTTGCTCTTCATGTCTCAAAATGACTGATTCCTGCCCTTTCTCCTCCTTTTCTCAGGTTCTTTATATTGTTCCTTCCTTATTCCCACACAAACCACTGTACTATTGAGGCCTGCATTAGCTCTCTCAGATGCCTTGGAGAACTTTTTTTTTCTTTTCTTTGAGGCATTTTATTTGTAAATATATATTACATCCCTGGAAAAAGAATCCCAGGATTCTCCCTCCTATGTGTTTTTGTCTTGCTTCTTTGTGGTCCATGATCCCAGCTGAGATTGTCAGTACTATGAAACCAAACAGGTGGGATGGGAGCAGATTATTCTGGCATTTTTCTAGATCTGTGAGTTGCACATCAAATGTGGGGCTGATCACTCCACACTTGTGTTACCTGCCTGCGAGGTTCACAATTCACCCAGCTCCGTGATCATCAGTGATTTCAAATTTTCCGGTTTGGAACACTGCCTAATAAGAACCTGGCATTTGCCTCTCTTTTCAGCATTGTTGATGCTATTGAGAGCATTAGCCAGGACATTCATGTGCACCGTTGTGGCAGTGGGGAAAGATGGTGGAAGGAGCAAGAACTTTTGAATGGGGTTCTGTATTTCCTTTCTTCCTTTCTAATCCGGTGAGTGGTCTCTGAACTTTGAATTATGTGTCCCAACCAATAACAAATTTGAATACACACTCCCAATATTTACATATATATGTAATGTATTTCACTTATTAGGCAGATAAATATACTACTAAAATATATTGTTTGCCTTTAGGATATATATACAAAAATAATTGTTAAAAGAATGAGATTGAGAAAATGTAAGTAGATGTTATGAGATTTTTCTTTCCATACCACAATGGATTATCTTGTCCATGGGTTGCAAGACTATTGTTTTCATTGGTTCTCTATGCTGAACCAGAACAGTCTTCACACTACTGATATGACCATGTTGGTTTCCTGCTCAAGCTTTCCAAGATCCCCAGGTAGAATACAGTCCTAATGCCTTCCTCAAATAGTGGGATTGGAGCTGCTTTTTAAAATCTTTATCTCAAGACAACTCTGCTCATGCTAGTTGACTGGTTTCTCTAGCAAGCCCAGACCACTGTAGTCTCAGTACTTAGTTTCTGAATTTGGAACGCCATCCCCAACTGTGCCCTCTTGCCAACTCCTGATCTAAGGTAAAGGTCTTGAGCTTCACTCCTAGAACACAAAATCCCACAGACTATTGTGCCAAATGTCTGATGAGTTTTAATTTTAAAAATGTTTAAATATGTTCATTAAGAATTTCAATATTCAAATGTCTTTAACATGCATATTACATTTACATTCTCATCCTGTAAGTTGGTGATATGGTAGGTATCATTAACTTTCCCAAGGGAAAACTGAATTTCACAGAAGTTGAAGGACTTACTCAAAGTCAGCTATAGAGAGGCCAAGCTAGACCTTGTCTCCAGATTTGACTGGCTCCAGAGCTCATGCTTTTCTCACCATCCACTGCTCCTCTGGTAGAATGATGAGAAGAAAATGACAAGTTAATTTAGTCCATTCCCTGGAACCTGTCTCCCACCCTGCAGTCATCACCATTTGGAACTCCTTTCTCCTCAAATCCATGGTTCTCAAGTGGGGATAAGACATTCACACCTACCCACTTCACAAGGCTACTGGCAGGATTAAAGAGCTAATGTTTGCAAAATACTTTGAGCTTCAAGAAAACAGAGGCTCCAAAGAACTACAAAGGGTTATTAAAACAGTAGACTTTAAATCCCCTTAACAAGCTCCCTCCCCTTGGAGCTAATCTGGTGTGGATCTTCCTCTTCCATCCTAAATCCCTGGAGAGTTGCTCAATATACAGAAGTGAACAACTCACAAGGGATTTAGGATGGAAGAGGAAGATCCACACCAGATTAGCTTTCTTGTCTTTCACTTCCAGGACTTTCAAATACTAGCCCTGGTATTTTAATATAGCCTATGGAATTCTTATAATGTTTAGAATCCTAGCTTAATGAGGGTCCTTAAAGAGCATCTAATCTAACTCTTAATGGCACAGGTGAAAACAAAGGCCCAAGAGAAGCAGGGACATAGCAAGAGAAGAGTTGCAAGGTGGCCAGGAGCCCCAAGTTACACACCATCCCTGCATTTAGGAGCGAGGCTGGAGAGACTCACACAACTGTCCCTTACTCCTTCCAAGGTGGCTTCATTGGTGTGTGAGTTGGAACTGGCCTTAGGGTGGAAGGGCCTCCAAATACATCCCGCCAATCCCAATCCAGGGCCAGATCCCCACACTAGGGAAGCAGCTTAGTGGACTGAAAGAGCACAGAATGGGGTGCACATCCTTGGGTTCCACCCCGAGCTCCATCCCTTTGTAACTGTATGATCTTGGGCTGGATTTGACCCATGGGGTCTCATTTGCTGTCTTCTGTTCTAAAGCTCAAATCTGAGTCTGTTGCATTCATGCTTAATGCTACTTCCTGCAGGCATCAGACCGTTGTCAATATGAACCTTGTCTACCTCATGTCTTATTTATTTCTTTATTGACAGCGTATTGCTCTGTTGCCCAGGCTGGAGTGCAGTGGCGTGATCATAGCTCACTGTACTCTCCAATTCCTAGGTTCCAGTCATTCTTCCACCTCAGTCTCCTGAGTAGCTGGGACTACAGATGTGTGCCGCCATGCCCAGCAAATGGTGTTTATTTTTTATAAAGATGAGGTTTCATTTTGTTGCCCAGGCTGGTCTCAAACTCCTGGGTTCAAGCAGTCCTCCTGTCTTGGCTTCTCAAAGCACTGGGATTATAGGCATGAGCCACTGTGCATGGCCCTGCTTCATTTCTTGACATGGGCATTTCTGCCAATCCCTAGGAGTTCTCTGCACATTCTGTTTCCTCTGTCCCTGTCTCTTGCCTTGTCATGTCCAGTTCATTTTATCCCCAGAATGCTGTTCTTTCCCATCTTATTGGCTTGGAGTATTCTCTTACTCAACCTAAAGTATGAAAGTTTCCTTCTCCCTTCACCCTTCACCTTCACCTTTAACATCTATAAGTGAATGTCACAAATATGTGTTGTGTGCCCACCAGTGTCAGGGAACAGGTCAGGACCCAGGGAAGCAGGAGGACATGGCTGCCTTCCTGGAGCAGACGCATAATTAGAGACCTACAAGGATGTGATGATGGAGGAGAAGACAGGCTACTGGGAGGACAGAGGAGGACTGGGCAAAGGGTGGATGTCAAGGAAAGCTTCCTGAAAGAGACTGATGCTAAGCTGGAGTTAGAAAGGCACTTATGAATTAGCCAGGAGGAGGGTAAGAATGAGAGATGGAGTATTTCAGGTAAAGCAGACAACATATGTGGATGAAAGGATTCTCAGAAGGGCTTCATGTTCACACGTTTCTGCCATTGCACTGTATCCTCCACTAGGCTGTGAGAGTCTTCAGAATAACAGCGCTTCGCTGTTCATTTATGGAGAGATAGCATAGCTTAGACCAGGCATGGACAAACCATGGTCTATGGAACAAATCCAGCCTGATGACTACTTTTGTATGGTCTATGAGGTAGGAGTGGTTTTATATTTTTAAATAGTTGGGGAAAAAATCAACAGAAGAATAACATTTTAAGGAACAAAAATGTCATGCAATTAAATTGCAGTGTGCATAAATATCATTTTATTGGAACCCAGCCGTGCCATTCATTTACGTATTATCAATGTCTCTGCTTTTGAGCTATAGCAGCAGACTTGAGTCTTTGTGACAGAGAAAATCAAGCCCATGAAATCCAAAATATTTATTATCTGGCTTTCAACAAAAAAAGTTCGTCAACCTCTAGCTTAGGCTGTAGAATCAGGCTACCTAGGATCAAATGCCAAACCCTCTTCCTCCTACCTTTGTGACATTGGGCAAAATACTTAACCTCTCTCTGTCACTGTTTCCTCATCTGAGGATTAATTTAGGGCTGTTATGAAAACCGGGTTAACATGTTATTAAATAGGATATGTTTAGAATAGTGTCTTGCACGTAGCAAGCACTCAATAAATGTTTATTATTATTATTGTTGCGGCTGCAGAACCCAGTGGCAGACCTGGCACATTCTATTACTCACAGGGTGTTTGTTGAAAGAATGAGTGAGGAAGTAGGTGGCTGAAGGTGTGTTCTAAAGACCCTCACCAGTTTCTGTGAAGCCTTTTAAAAAAGTAGCAGTGGGAACCCTGGTGGCACAATGCCTATTCCACTTGCCTTTTCCTGTGGCCAGCATCTCCAGAGCATCTGCTAGCAATCTAGGTCTTGTGGCATTTTTCTCCTTGTGCTGTTAATTTTAAATGAGTTTTCAGGCTGTGGGTGATGGAGGAAAAAGCAAAGGGTGGGGGAGGTATTCTGTAAAGCGTGGACAGAAGGGAGCCACAACTACAGAGTTTAGGCACAAGAGATCACATTTCCTGAGAGCAGGGCCCCCCAATATGAACATTTTCTCTAAGAAAAAGAAAAGAAACAATCATTTCCTGGAGCCCCCTCTTGAGTCTCATGGGGAAAGGGTCGTCTTTAGCATTTGCAACTTGTTCCAGCCTCTCTGGGAAGCCATGCGGCTGTGAAACAGAAGGGCAGCTTTGCTCATTTGTAAGTGAAATATCTGTGTGGCTATAAGTCTCCTTTGTGGTTTGGAATTAGGTGCTTATCCCTGGTGAGGCATTTGTCCTTTACAAACCAGCCCAGAACACTCTGAGCATCTCCAGTGGCACTCTGAATTCATTGTTCAGGGAGTGGTTTTATCTATAAATTGGGACTCTAAAGCTTCTGAGCCAAGCCCAGTCCCGGGTCATTACAGACCCTGCTTCTCACAGGTTTAGGTTCCCACATTTACCCCAATATTAGTTTCTGAGTTCTTCAAAAGACAGCCTGTGGATTCCCATCTGCCTTATCCATGTATTGCCAGCAGAGACCAGAAGAGTAGGCACCACCAAGTATGTGTCCAGTTGGAGGGACGGGGAGAGCACTTGGCAGCACAAGAATTCTTTTCAATGAGCTGAGCCCCCAGAGGCTGAGCCCTAGCAAAGGAGAAACATTGCAGCCTGTGGGCCAGTTGGTGACCATATCGTGTTTACTTCCACCTCCGTTCCTTGTTTTCAGATGGGAAAGGGTGCAGCGTGTGACTCTTATTCACCTACCTCCCAGTACATCGAGAACTGGAATCTCGCTTCAATAGTAATTACCATGATTATAATTCCCTGTGGAACTTGTAGGGTGAGCTCCAAAAACAATTCCTCAAGCTTGTCAAACCACTGCGTTGATTTGCTTATGAAAGGCAGTTCTAATCAAAAGGGGGTAATTACAATATTAAGTGCCAAGCCTTGCTGTGCAGACTCTTGAGTCATAAGATATTAAGCTTAATTGAACTCCATTGAAGGAGGCATGCAGCATCATGCACTCAGCTTTCCCAGCTGAGACGAGCCCAAGCTGAAAACTTCACTCCAGGAAAGTGGACAAATTACCTGATTTATTAGCCATTCCATGATCACAGTGTTATGTAAGTCAGTGCACCTGCCATAGGAAGCTGTTTTCTTTCTGAAGTTTTAATGCTGTAGGGGTTACTAAGTGAGATCCCACCCAGCCTTATAAAACTCTCAGTCCTTTTTGGCTGTAACCGAGCACTGAGGTCTGGCCCTGGCCCTGAACCCATTTATTTACTCATTCATACATTCGTTCAATATACATTGTGATTTTTAGTGTGCCAGGTGCTGTGCTGAGCATGATAGAGGCTGAGATAAATAAATACAGCATATTCTATGTCTTCAAGAAACTCACCGTTGGTTTGGGAGGTTGGGCTCACAAACAGGTGATTAACCTACAGTGTGAAAGTACTGTAATAAAAACAATGTTCAGGAGGAGCCAACAAAGGAGTGTCCCAGCTTACCTTGGAGAAGTCAGATAAGGTTCCTAGGGGAGGTACCACCTGACTGATTCCAGAAAGATGAGTAGGTGTGAAAGGCTGTGGGGTATTCTGAGCAGAGGGACCAGCATGTGCAAAGATGTGACAGAGTGAAAGAACTCTACATATCATCATATCTTACATATCATCAGGAACATACATATCATCAGGAAGTTACGAATACTTCACTGTGATTTTAAAATGATATATACCTATACATGTACATATACACAAGCAGGTGGACAGAGGTTGTGAAGAGGCTCAGGGAAACAGGGGTCAGTAATAAGATAAGCCTTGCTGGTTATATTAGGACCATCCCCAAACCCTTCTCCCAGAAACAAGGTCAGAATCCAAGTACTGTATTTTGGGGGAATTTACATGAAAATATGGAGGCAATCACACAGACTTCACACACTCAGACCCTGACACACACCACACACGTGGTCACAACCTTCTCTCCCCACAAAGCACACAGGTGCTCCTGCTGGGTGTGGCAGCAACCAAATGGGTACGTAGCCTTTTACACACAGAGAAAATAACCCGGGTGCCCTCGGGAACACACCCACGTCTTACACCACAAGTTCGACCTGGGGCTCATTAGCAGCAAAAGAAGTTTTCCCCTGAAATGAGCAGGGTGATCAATTATTGCTAGCTGATGGATTGCCTCGCTGATGAATATGCCATGCTTACAATCACAGGCTTTCATTAATAATTGAATCCTCCTTCACTTTGGCTAAGATATTAAAAAGAAAGAGAGGCATGCACTTAAATCCATTTATTTCAGGACTTTTGATTCTTTTGTTTTTAAGAACAGGAAACCAAATATTTCAGGAGGAGAAGAAAAGAAACATTTATTACAGCCTCTTGGTGTTCTGTGTTCTTAATATTAAAGCTAATTCTCTGAGCAACACTTGTGGTGGCTAAATTACTATTTTCATTGTAAAGGTGAAGACATGGAGGCTCAGGGAGGTTAAACAACTAATCAAGGTCACCCAGAGTGTAGATCAAGGACTGAATCATGCAATAAAAAGCTACTTTTTCTTCTGATAATAATGATGAAAATGGAGGAGGACAATTACAGTATTTTTTATCAAATAAATTTTACGTATTTTATCAAATTAATCAACTTTTATTTTCATCAAATAGATCAATCATGGACCTGGTTGAGATGCAGACCAGAGCAATGGAAGAAGAGTAAGTGTGTGTTATTGCTTCCCTTCCACAAGAACCCAAAGAATGCATGTCATGCCAGCTGGCTGGATCCACAGTGCTGATAAATGGCGACCTGCAGAAATGAGACCTGAAGTGCATCCTCTGCTGAGTATGCTCTGGGGCTAGTAAGGCCACGTTCATAAGCCTCATCTTCTCCTAATCCATTTAGCTTCACCATATTCTTCCCTTGACAGCTTGCAACAGAGAGTCTAGAGGGAAGGTGTACTGTTATACACAAATGCATCCATCTACAAGAGTAATCATTCCAAGTTCGGGGTCAATGACCAGCAGATCAGAACCCAGCACAGGCCTAATGGTCTGAGGCAGAAAGACAGACCACCTGGCCAGTCCTCAACCCTGCAGATTTCCAAGGTAAGACTTGGTATTCCTCGGCCCCTTTGGGGTTAGAAACAATTGAAGATCTTTTTGCTTTGATTGTGTTAGAAAGGTAAGAGTTTTTCTTTAAGCTCTTTGAATGAATAAGTAATTGCCCAGACATTTTTTCTTTTTCCACCTGAGACTTTCCTTTTGTTACTGAATGAGTAGCACCAATAATTACTGGCACTTTGCTCATTACTTCCTAATGTGATAAGCAATGCTAATCTCTATCCTTATTTAGAAATACTTCTATTTGTATGCAATGTTTAAAAAGAAACTATGAGATTTCATTTTCATTTCTCTCCATTTCAATTCTAAGTGGGTTTGAATACAAGGAGAATATGTTCTTGCTGCTCCTGGCTCAACAGTTTAAAGCCTGACTAATATAATTCCATCTCAGGAATAACCCAGTGCTGTTGAACTTTTCCTTAGGAGGCTCTGGGAGAGGTTTGGAGATTTGGCAACAAGGTTACACTAGGTCACATTATTCAGACCTTTCTGATAGCAGATTTCCTGGGAGGTTGGTATCTTTGATTGGCCTGTCATTTCCAGGCTCTGATAGAGAGTGTGGAAAGAGCAGTGAGAGGTTAGTCAAGTAACAATGCTTCTAGACTTAGTGACTAGCTAAGTGACCCTGGATAATTCATGTCCCCTCTCTGGACTCCAGTTTTCTTCTCTATAAAATGAAGGACTGGCACAAGGTTCCTCATAGTTATGTTATCAGAAGTTTAGCAATACAGCAAACATTTACTGAGCATCTACTATGTTTAAGACATTGAACTAAATGCTGCAAATGAAAAGGTGAATCACAACTAGTGGTACCTTCTGAGTTTTCAGAAACTAAAGGGAAAAGCAGATACTGATGGTGTTAACACAATGTGTATGCTGTGTTAGAAATCGATACCACCCGTTATTCTATGAAATATTTTCCATGTATTCATACACATGGATAAACTGGCTTTTGAATCAATGGAGTAAAAGGACATTAAGCCGTACAGGTTCTCAGGACCGGAGTTGGTGTACAAGCATGGACAGATTGATTAATTTGGGGAAACTCATTCGGTTGCCAGTATTGTTGTTGTTTTTACCTTCATGCAACAGTGTTCTCCATAAAAACAATAATAAGCCATGCAGATAGAAGTTCTGTCAACAAGCCTGTTATTAATTATTATCATAATGATCTAAACCAACCTGCTGAGCTTTTTGATGTTTGCTCAGCTCCATGGATTAAGATGAAAATCTGGGTGTGATCTGTATCGTTGTCGCATTAGGATCCATGGCCCATTAATCTCAGGCTACAAATGACCATAGATAACCTCAAATATACACATTTTACCCAGGGGCTCTATGCACCACCTCCGTGCCCCCTGCTCTGGCTCCCACAAAACTTGAGGCTTGAGGAAGCTTTTCTGGGTAAAATCTAGCTAGAATGGACTTTCCCTTGATTCCAGAGTCATCCAAAATATTTTCCAAGTGTTTCCCTTCAAGTTGAATCCCCAGTGGCCATGGAAACTTGCCAAACAAGATACTTTCCAAGACTAATATCTTGACAACAAAATTTGTAAAAGATGAAAGAAAAGGCTGGGGGAGGGAATGCAAACATCAAAACTTTAGGCTTGAACCCAAGAGCTAAACACCGAGCAAAAGGATGTCAGGAAACTGCTTTAAGCAGCTGTGAGGTTAGTAAGGGAGACCTGGGTTCTAATTTCAGCCCTGCTCTTGCTTCGTGTATGACCTGGGGATATGGTAGCTAGGACGATAGGATTTAGAAACAATCATACTCAGGTTAAGAGCTCTGTAGCCTTGCTCATATAACTTAATTTCCCTGTGCCCCTCTGTAAAATGAGAATATATATATATCTCCTTCATAGGGTGATTATGAAATAACAGTACTTTCATAACCATTGGGTATAAATTGGAGGGAAGTTGTTTCACAAATGTGAGCTGTCTCTGAGCACAGAGCGAAGGTACAGAGAGTGAATACATCACACTTATAAGCTCTGTCATCTCTGCCCACTTTTCTGGCTCCCAGGATCCAGCAGAAAATACTTTCTCCCAAGACTCTATCCCTTACCCCAAGAATACAATCACGCTGATGGGCTAGACTGGGGAGATATGGTCTAGCCTGGGGTTTGGGCCACCTGGGTGGGTGATCTAGTGAGGAAGTCAGGTAGTTCATACTCTAGGGGTCTTTCCTAATGACGATCATTTGACTTTTGCTATCTTGATCAAATTATTTATATACCTCTACCAAATCTCCCATCAAAAGTTTCCCTGATGGATCTCACTCTCCTTCAGGGCAGATATCAGACAGGGAGCAATGAACTTATGTGATTTTGCAAAGAGTCTTGGGATAACCACCCTTACATCTACCCCATAATGACATTTTCTTAAGTCAGGTCTTTGTTTTTGAGTCAGGCCATGTGCAGCTGAGAGATTAACAACAAAACAACCCTGAGAAAGCTAAAAGTCACAATAGCAGCAAATCAGAAAATGATAGAAAAACAAAGTCTCCACAAACCCAGAGTCAAAGGAACATTCCACCTTTTAATGTGTATGAAAGAGTTTTGTAAACTGTAAAGTGCCTGTGCACATAGATGTCACAGGTGCAGGTGGCCATTGTGAGGTAGGCACTCTTGGTCTCGTATTTGGGGTATTGAATAAGTATACTTCTTGGGAAAACCTTGAAAATCTAATGGATACCTTGATTTTAAGCTGTTTTAGAACTGATTGAAGGAAGATGACTCAGTTCAGATAAGCAAAAAGGATGTCCCTGGGACTTTATCTTTTTGGATCTAACCTACCTTTTCCCAGGCCCAGAAGAGTGCCTCACACAAAGTGGGCATCCCATGAACTAATAATCTTATTGCATTGCATCTCTCACATTCTCTTTTATTCCTCTTCTCCCACTAACCACACTCAAGTATCCCTTTTGTGATTATTTATGACAGAGCAACAATATAGCTCACCTTTGAGTGAACATGGACTATGCAAACTGTAATACGTTTGGAGACTCCTTTAAGTCAATCAGAAATTTATTCTGGTAAACCTGATCCCTTAAAGAATGTCTCCCTTTAAATCTCCTAATATACAGAGGTTGCGTGTGTGAACACCTGCTCAGTCCCCACATTTTATGGAAATGACACTGAATTGTTTTGCAACAAAGGAAAGGCTTTGGATACTTCTTGGAGGTGTGTCTGAGTGACAGGATCTGGGCAAACCAGTTGAATGGGTGCACCCCTAAGCAACCAGTGGCCTATTCTGGAAGGAACTGAGTTCTGAAACCAGAAGGAACCATGATTATAGACATTCCTAAGCTTTCCTACCTATAAGGCTGAGATGCTGTATTCTTCACACAGAAAATCTAGCCACATGTAAAGAGGCTGCTAACCAGAAGATGGCTTATTGTTCAGCAGGCTAAGAACTACTCACAGCTTTCCACTTAGATTCTCTTGGCCAAAGAGCCCTTTACAGAGCTTCCAGTCCAGTGTTTTTTTGTCTTCTCTTCAAGGCAGTCCTAGAATTACCCCAAGCTGCCTTAGAATCAAGCTTAGGGGCAAGAAAATGGGGCTAAGTAAGTTCTTGGGGTTTCTGTTTCCATACAGAAGCTCTGATTTTGTTCTCTTTTGTATCTTGGGATTCTTTGATTTATTTATTTTAAGGAAACAGTACTTCTGCCTAATAAAAGTATTTAAAAAGAATTCCTCACCCACTCCCACCCTTTTTTAAAAAAATGCAAATCGGGTTCAAGAGATGAAAAGTGAAACTGATCCCTTTAACAAAGACTTCCATGTTGCCAAAGCCAACCCTTTTTCTACTTGACCTCTTGGCAGCATTTGATCCAGTTTATCACTCCCTCCATCTTGAGTTGTTTTCTTCTGTTGGCTTCCATGACAACGCACTCTCCTAGAGTTTGTCTTCCAGTACTGGCTGATTCCTCTCGGTCTTTTTCCTGGCCCCTAGTACTCCAACCCCAAATGCTGGCCTTTCCAGTGCTCTGCACTGAGACTTTGTCTCTTCTTCAACTCGATGCTCTCCCTAGGAATCACATCTGCTCTCATAGCTTTAAATCCTGTCCTCATACAAATGATTCCTACTTGCATAACCACACTTGTGATCTTTTCTTGCTGGACTCAAGACTCGTATATGAACTTTATGTCTTCTCCACTTGAGTGTCTCAAACTAGACATTTTGAAGATGGAAATCTTGGTCTCCCTCCTTCCCCAACTCCATCTATACCTTTTCCAGCTGTCCCTGCCCAGTAACTGACGACCTTCCCTGTTGCCTGATATACGAACTGGAGTAATAGTCCTATGCATTGAATATGTTGCCAACAGGACTGCCCCTAAAGCATGGGCGAAAAGTTAGAATCTCTTTCTCTCACCCCTACATTAAACCCATCAGCACCAGGACTCTAGTTCATAAACATACATCAAATCCTGGTCTACAGACACTATCTGAACTTGTGCTAGCTGTTTTTCACCAACATCAGTGAATAGCCTCTTAACAAGTCTCATTGCTTGTACTCCTGTTTCCACTTCTCTCATAATCCATTCTCCCTATGCTTTTAAATATGTAAATCAAATAATATTATTCTTCTGCTCAAAACCTTCCAGACACCTGTTGCATATATAATAAAACCACCATTCTTCCCCAGGCCTGTAGAGCCCCTGCCTTCTTCACTGACCTCATGTGAAACAACTCCTACATTCAGTCCCCGAGCTCCAGACACACAGGCTTTCTTCTGATTCCTAGAACATCACAAGCTTGGTTTTACTTCAGGTTCTTGTAAGAGAAACTGCCTCTGCCTGGAATGTTTTTCTCCTAGGTCTCAAACTTAAGTCTAAATGTTACTGCTGGCCTCCAAAAAAACTTCCCTTGAATTCCTTTTCAAATGTTGCCTTCCCAGCACTTTGTAGCATATTTCCTCCTTTTAATTCAAATACCTATTATCTAACACTTATTTTCTCTTTCTTTTCTTATCATTTAATGCACTATCTCCCTCCCATCAAAGTCCGTGAAAATAGGAATCTTGCCTATCTTGTGCAATGCTTTTCCCCACCCCTGGAACAATTCCCAGCACAGTATTAACATTCAATGGGTATTTATTGAACATATGAATTAAAGTGATTCTTTCAAAGACACTTAGCCCTGGCAGAACCAGGCTGTCAAACTCTCACGTCAGTGAAGGACTCATGAATTGACTTCTAGATACTCTGTTCAGGACACAGCGTTTTATGGATCTATGTAACGACTTCCTTCCCATTGAGCAAAGAAAATAAATAAAGTTGCTAGAGGTATAACCTGTAGAGTTACAGGAATGTTTTACTGCCTAGAAAATATTCTACTAATTCAATAAACATTTATTGAGGGCCTATTACGTGGAAGTTAGGCGCCAGGAATATAAACATGAACAAGACACGATCTCACCCTCTTCTGTAGACAAGGATAGAGACATCTAAGCATATGATGACAGTGTTAACATTTTAGTGGACATAATAATAGCCAGTATTACTGAGCACTTAGCTATGGGATACTTTTCTGAGGACTTAAAGTACTTGGTACATTTATTTCTATGTTGTATATACTACTGTTCCCCTCATTCTGCAGTTGAGGAAACTGAGTCATAGATTAGGTAATTCGCACAAGGTCAAAGAGAGCACGTGCAGAGCTGGACTTGTGCATCCTGATAGGGTATTGGGGAGCATGTTCCCTCGGTATGATGCTCTGCTGCCTCTCTCCTACAGGCGTGCAGGAAGTGATGTGGGTACACGAGAAGGAATAATTCTCTCTGTCCTTGGTGGTGAGGGATATTCAGTGAAGAATTTACCATGGAAATGACCTTTGTGCTTGGTACTTTCGGGTTGAGATGGTGATCCCCATACGGAGATGTTGTGTGTTCTCTCTACCTAAGGTAGAGAGATCCTACCTAAGGTAGAGAGAAATCCTACCTAAGGTAGAGAGAACAGCTGAGCAGAGCTACTGAGTTGCAAAAGGGCATCATTGTCTTGGAAACCTTGTGGGATTTGGTGCGGCTGGCACATCATGAGTAGTAAATAAGAGATGCTAGGTAAAACTATAGAGAAATGCAGGGGCCGTGATGAGAAGTTTCTTCTATTGCAGATTAAGAATGAGTTTTACACCCTTGGCAATGGGGAGCAACTTGAGATATTTAAGCTGATTACACATTCTAAGTATGCTTTAGAAAGGTCACGTAAAAGGTGGATGGGAGAAGGGGAGAGAAGTCAAAAGGAGACTATTTAAAAAGTTCTTGCAGTGGTCCAGGCAGGAGATGCTGAGGACTCATGGGGCCTCATGGCCCCTGTCTCCTAGGGGTGAGAGAGGCGCTCCTGGTGGTCTAATGCTGTGTGTGGAAGGAGAGGGAGGGCAGTCACCTGGGGTAAACTCAGGGTGTTTGCTGAAGGCGTGTACGGGCCATTTCCCCAGCCACCAAGGAAGTTAGCACAGTTGCCCTGGCCTCTGTATAGCTGCCCCACCCTCTGACTCCAGCCAGCTGTTGGCAGGACTCTGACACAGCCTCCTCACCACTGCTGTGGCTTCAGGCTTTGATAGGAAAAGGCTGCTGTCCTCTTAGTAAGGGCTGTGCCTCAGCCCAGCACAGAAGTGATGTCAATGCCTCTCTATCCTGCCTGTCTCAGAGTTCTTTCAAAACAGGCTGTAAAAACATGCTGAGGTCACAGAGAATGTGTTAACTTGTTTGGTGGATGATTATCATTTTATCACTCTTGTGATTGGCTAGAGGAGATGAGCTCTTCAGTACTTAAACAAGAGAGCATGGGAATTTCCATGCTCTAGAACTGATGAATGGAAATAATCAAAGAAAAAATCAGTAGCAAGTCCTTCCCCTCAGAAAGAACAGGACCTCTAAGTTTCTCCCATAGTACTCAAAATCAGTAGAAAGAAGGTTTTGGCTTTTGAATTTTAAATAAATGCATTGAGTTTAAATAAATTGATCAGAATAAATTTTGCATAAGAAAGAAATCCTAAATAAAAAGAATTCCACTCCAACTCTGAAAAGAGTTGTCCTTTATAATGAAGACCCAATGGGAGCGAGCTGTGGTCAAAATGTCCTCAGTTTTTGTCCTGGTAGCAAATGGAAATTGTCCTTCCTTCAGCTTCTCTTACCACTCCTCATCTGAACGTTTCCACAGATGCTTACTGGCATCCCAAATTGCTCTCCACAGCAAAGTCTTTCAGGACAAAATCTAGGAGTTTATGAGTAGCTTATCCCATCTTGCAATTTTTTAAAACCTAGCAGGGAATATTGAGAACATATCACTTATATCATATAAGTGATATAAGTGATCATATAAGTGATATAAGCGATATGTTCTCAATATTCCCTGCTAGGTTTTAAAAATTTATGTTTTTTTTTTTCCACTAAGCACCTACCTGGAAGACCTGATATTAACTTTATTTCAACTCTTGATCTCAATGATTAAAAATATAATTGCTATCAATATAGTTATTACAACAAAACTTTGCTATCATCAACTTGGTTGTATACTGTAATTTTATCCATAATAACACATTTGTGGAGAGCTGCAGTGTTTTTAGATATAGAGATCTTTTACCTGCTTAAGGATTCCATGGATCTTGCCATGTTAGTGAAGATGTGAGCTATGATGCTGGAGGATTTCAGTATGCTGAAGAACTGTTGCAGTACACTAGATGTCTTAACATGATTGCAGCTAGTTGTTTAAGGTGGAAGTGTTTAAAAGTGTATTCCAAACACAAGTTATAGGAAATATTTTGAGGCAAAAAATTTCCATTGTATACTAACTTTAGAATATGGCACTTATTTTTGTTTTGGAGATTTACAATACAATAAAAAAACTGTGTTCTGTCCAATTATATTTAAACACAGCATTTGTTATACTTTTATTGACCACAGAATCATAGCGTGCATGTGTGTATGTGTGTGCAACAATGTAAGAAATCTGCAATAATGATTCTCTAAGGTTTAACTAAAAAAAAAAAAAAAAAAACTGCAAGGCACATGACTATAACCAATATAAGGATCTGTGAATGGATTTTTCATTCAGATTCTATTACCGTTAGCTCTTATAGACCTTTCTGAATTTGGGGTAATCAGTTGTAAGTTCTTTCTCATGACTTTCTCCAGCCTTGCTGTTTGCCATATCATGGTATTTTTCTTCCTTACCAATGTTTTAGGTTTCCCCCCACCTCCAATTCACTCTCCACCTGTGGGTTAGTTGAACTCCATCATCATCAGACTCCTCACACTGCTCTTCCAGGTCACAGCTAAACAACAGAAATGCCATTCCAGATGTTTCTCAGATGCCTTTGTCCCCACACTCTTTGAACCAGTTGATAATGTTCAAAGTTATTTTATTCTTGGAATACCACCTTCCTCAAGGTTCAAAATACTGAACTGCCAAGGATTTTCCTGATACATCAGCCACCCCTTCTCTGCCTCTATATGTCCCTTTTTCTTTCTTCCCTCACTCCAAATAAAGTAAGTTACTATCTGTGAAGCATCTGTTATGTACTTTATATACTTTATCTCGTTCGATCTTCACAGTGGAAATCAGATGTAGTAGCTCCCTCTTACTGTTAAGAAACTAAGGATCAGAGAGCTCGAGATACTTGTTCAAGGTCACACAGCTAGTAAGTGGCAGTAAGATTTCCCATTTTAATTTCTCAAGCTTCCAATTCTGTGTCACTTTTTCTACTCCTATATCTCAAACAGGGCATGGGTACCCCTGGGTGAGAGAGTAGACAAAATTGCTGGTCAGGTATGGAGAATCTACTACTATCTACACCACTTAACATCATGGAAAAAAAGTAAATAATATATTTTCAAGGTGAAACAAATCAGTCCATCATATGAGCTAGAATACATACTTCAAAAGAAATTTTAAGATGGACCTTAAGTGTACAGTGGAATGTTGTAACTCCCAGGGATGTCACTTGGCTCTTGTTGACTGACACATTCTGGGCACTCAATGTAGCCACTAACGGCAGCAACTGCACCATTGTTATTATTGTTTTTACTATGTCCAAGAATCTGTGCTCAGATGCTGCAGGTAAGATGGTGGTAGATAAAAATGGTTGTTAGAAGTTTCCAATTTTAGAAGAACTTTTTCATGAGGCCCATATCCAAGGATGCAATACCTCAACTGGAGCAGAAGGATTTCAAGCCCTGCCACTGGGAAGAACTGTGATGTGTTACAGGTCATCACCCAAGCCTTGGGTCACAGGCCTGACCCTGCTGGTTACTAACTAGGTGGCCTCAGGCATGTTACCATTGTCCACACAACTCCCCAAGCTAGACATCCAGGCATTGTCCTTGATACCTTTCTCTCTGTCACCCTCTACATGTGAGCCATTCTTGTGTCTGAATAAGATGTATTCTTATTCACCCTAATGTAGTTCACACTCTAATGTAGTCCACACTGTAGTGGATAAGACAGGGAAATCACCATGCAATATATAATTGCAAACTGCAGTAAGTGTGGGGACTTATGAGAGTGTGTGGCAGGAGGAACTGATTTAGTGGTGGGGAGGAAGAGGCAAGAGTGATGAGGAAGGCTCCCAAGGGCAATGATAATGAACTGAGATCTGAAGAATGAGTGGAGTTAAGTGAGTGAATTAGGATGTGAAAAGTGCTCTCCTGGGAAGGACTAAACTATATGAAGGCTTTTGAGCTTGGAGTTTTGCAAAGACAAAAACACCAATGTGCCTGGAGCCTGGAAATCAAGGTGTAGAGTGGCTGAGGATGAGTCTGGATAGGTAAACTGGACCTAAGCTAGGTATGGTATTGTAGACAGCAGTAGGAGATTTCGTTTTGTCCTAAGATAAATGGCAAACTGTTGAAGGTTTTAAGTGAAGGAGTGACATGCTATGACTTAGGCTGTTGTGGAGAGAATGCATTGGGATGAATGGCAAAAATGAAAGGGCAGTGATCAGTTAAGAGTTCTCTTAGTAGTTCAGGACTAGGATGATAGCAGTGGAGGCAGAGAGAGATTTACCAATTTGAAGCTATTCAGATACAAGAATGGCTTACATGTAGAGGGTGACAGAGAGAAAGATATCAAGGACAATGCCTGGATGTCTAGCTTGGGGAGTTGTGTGGACAATGGTAACATGCTTGAGGCCACCTAGTTAGTAACCAGCAGGGTCAGGCCTGTGACCCAAGGCTTGGGTCCCAGTGGCAGGGCTTAAAATCCTTCTGCTCCAGTTGAGATATTGCATCCTTGGATATGGGCCTCATGAAAAAGTTCTTCTAAAATTGGAAACTTCTAACAACTTTGGACTTGGAGTTAAGGTATCTTAGATTAAAATTCTTGTAGCATGAGCAGGTCACTCAACATTGCTGAGCAAGCATTCTCATTCAGTTCAACACACATAATCCAAATACTTGTTTCAAAAGGTGCTGTGGGACGTAGAAGAGATGGGTTCGGTCTGCAACAGAGAAGTCTTCATGTGAATCTGGGACCATTTCTGGTCCTCTTCTCAAGTCACACTCCTGTCTTTTCCTCTATAGGTTGATTCTGTGGTATGGGAGCTGACAGGAGCTTTTGACTGAATGCATTTTTGCTCTGCAATTTCAGGTGAAGTCAACTGTAATTTCCTGCATGTTAGAGGCCCAGGAAATGTATAATGATGAGAAAACTTGCCCCCTAATCTGTCCCTCATCATCACCAGGTGGGCTACTAGAATGCTCTTTGTGCTAAGATCTGGAAATAAAAATATGGCTAGTCACAAGTTTAAGACAAAGGACCTCAAAGTTTCTGGTTCATAAGAATCACTGGGGTGGCTTTTTAAAACACAGATCTCTGGGTCCTACTAGCCTAGAATTCTAATTCAGGAAGCCAGGATGCAACGAAGAAATCTGTATTTTAGTAAACTTCCAAGATGAATCTCAGGCTGCTGATCTAACTGCTACATTGAAAGAAAATTGGCTGGGGGGTTGTCAATTTGGCTGTGATTCCTTAAGGGTAGAAACCTTGTCTGCTTTATTATACCAAGACCTACTTGGTTGCTCCATAAACATCTGAGTTGAATTGAAAAAATATTGAGTTTTTCCAAATTGAATTACTATGTCGTGGCCCAATTTTTCCTCCCATCCATCCCAAGTTAAATTTGCATGTGTGTGGGTGCATGTATGTGTGATACTAGAAGTTTATGGAAATCCAAAAGTACTATCAAGTAGGCAAAAAGCACTTGGGACTCCCATTTGTGAGAACCTGCTGCTGATGGGACCCCATTCCAATTCTACCATTCACTCAGGATTTGCATGAAGATATATAACTAAAATTAAATTAGGTCCATGCTGAACCAGGCACATATCTTACTGCTGAGACTGTCTCCCCAGGCCCAGGTAGCCAAAACTCCAGAGTCTCCTCACAGCCCTGGCCCTGGAGGCAGCTTCCTGAGGGCTGTTGAGCCACCTTTGACCACATAGGTTTTTATTCCCCTTGATAGGCTTTCTCATCTGCAGCAGCTCATCTGTGCATTTTCTTTTCTTTTTAATTTTTTTTCTTTTTTTATTTCCTTTTTTTGTTTTTGAGACAGAGTCTTGCTCTGTCACCCAGGTTGGAGTGCAGTGGTGCGATCTTGACTGAGTGCAATCTCTACCTCGCGGATTCAAGTGATTCTCCTGCCTCAGCCTCCCAAGTAGCTGGGATTACAGGCACCTGCCACCACGCCCAGCTAATGTTTCATATTTTTAGTAGAGACGGGGTTTCACCACATTGTCCAGGCTGGTCTCGAACTCCTGGCCTTAAGTGATCCACCCGCCTCGGCCTCCCAAACTGCTGAGATTACAGCCACTGCTCCTAGCCTCATCCATGCCTTTTCTTCCACACCTCTTTATGGCCAGTATTAAAATATTCTTGTTTGTGAGACTCAAATGTTCCAAGGGCTGGAGCAGAACACGCCCTTCAAGCTAGCTCTTGTAACCTCTGCAGGCATGGCCCCTGACCACCTTTCTTATGTCACTCATGTCCTGACACATTTTTAGAAAGTAAAATTTGAAACAATCATACACTTGGTAGACATGTGATTTCAACATACACGTACAAGAGGATGTTCGTATAGGAAACTCAGGGTAAAGAGCAGGCCTTGAAAAGCAGAAGGAAAACAGCTCTAAGGGACTAGTCATTTCCCTCATCTTAACCAAAGTACCCACTAGTGTTGACCCTCATTGCTTAACCCTTCTATTCCCCCAGCCACTGCCCCACATCTCACTTCCAAAATGGTTCATGCTTTCTGAAGGACTCTGATTTTACCTGTGTCCTTTGATTGATCATGGGACCAACGTCACCTTACAGAAGTTCACCAGGTGGATAAAAAGAACTTGGGAAAATGCAGAACCAGGCTTGAATCCTGACTCCTCCCTCCTCTGCATGAGTGACCTTCGATGAAATCTTCCACTCTGAAAAATACCTATGTGGTGCTCTCTGCCTTGCAGATGCAGATGAACATCAGGGCAAGGAGAACTGTGACTTAGAGGGACTTGGAAGTCTGTTTTATGTTGGAGCAGGCCCTATGAGTAGCATGTAGGGTTCCTGGCCTAAAGAAATTGTTTGTAAGGTTTATTTTAGCATCAGAATTTCTGTTCCTCCCTTAAAAAATTGGATTTTAAATAAAAACACCTTTGTTTGTTTTTCTTATTGTATTCTTTAACTTTCGATATACCAATTGTATGTCTGAAGGCTCTTTCTAAGGACATTGATTGTGTAGGAAACTCATATATGTGGAAAGCCATTCCATGAGGTTTACTGAACAGATGAGACAGTGAGTCCTAGTGTGAATGGAAGGTTCTCCAATGCTGACAATCTCCTCCTAGTGTGATGTTCCTCCTGCATTTGAATCGAGATTTAGTTCCTTAAACTGAAAGCCACTCAGCAGCAATCTCTTCCCATTTTTCTAATTTGAGGTTGGCCTTCAGATGAATGTAAAGCAATTTCAAGGATGCCATGGAAAGAAGCAAGAACAAGTTTGCTGGCCAACTTTCCTTGGGTGACAAGCAACTCCCGCCCACCCCCTAGACTCCTATATCTGAATCTAGCCCATGTTCAGAACACCCTTTCCTTCGTAAGTCGTTAGAAAAAGAATGGCTTCTCCTCCAAAGGTCAAAGCTGTTGCTCAGATGTTCCGTTTACTAGAGAGGTTGAATTGAAGAATATTCTGGGCTCCACCCAACCCCACATGGGTAAACAGTGCACTCTCATACAGAACAGGAGGGAAGGAATCTTATCAGACAGGATTTTACTGGCCAGGAATAAACCAATGATTTAACCTAGACAGTATGACCCGAGGAAAGAAATTACTATTCTGTCAACCCATTCCAACACCAGCTAAAGTATCAAAACATCCAGATTCCTAAGGGCTCTCAAGTTTGGCTTAGAACATGAGTCATTTATTGAGAACTACTACGTGGCTTATGCTAGGTTAGGCACAAAGAAAAATGAGAAAACACGTCTTCAGTTCCTCAGAACAGCGTCAGGATCTGACTCATAGTAACTGTTTAAAAATGTGATTATTATTACTATTATTTAAATTGTTTATTGTTCTTGTTGTTACTTTTGGGTTGTCATAGTTCCTGGGTAGGTTTGCTATCTTGTGCCAGTTGTGTTTGACATCATTGACATCCCTTCTTAGACCTCCCTCCCATGAAGTTCTCCTACTTCGTGGACCCCAACTTCTCCGTTTTCTCCTCTGATACCACCTTTTGGCTTTTTTGCTTCTCTGAACCCATGATGGGGTGGAGATTTCTGAGGACTCGTGGACTAGCTCTGGTTTTCTCTGCCCACTCTTTTCCCCTGGGTGCTCTTCCGCCCTTACCGTAGCATGATGATAATTTCCAAGCCTGTCCCTTGAGCCCAGCCCTCCCTCCCACTGTGTTTCCAGATGATAATAATTTGACTGTATGAATATCTCTTATAACATTCAACTGCTTCCAAACACATTCATCTTCTTGCCTCATCAGCTCCAACCTGCAGGCGTCCGTTTTTGTCAGTGGCAACCTCTATGCAGCTCATTCAGGCTTACAATTTGGAATTATCCTTTCCTAGAGGTTTGCTTTCTTCCCTATGTTGATTCTAACAATTAGTTCTTCAAAGTTCTATTATAGAAACAAATGTGTATATGTAATATGTATATATATAATATATGTAATATGTATACATATCATATATAATATGTATACAATATATACTAACCTAATTATTATAATATTAACATATATAGCCTATGTGTATATATACACACATTTGCTTTTTGTGATATATATATATTATGTATATTATCTATCTATCATCTTTCTGTCTATCTACCTATCTAACTAGCTATCTATCTCTCACATATTATTCCATCCCTTTCTTTCTGATTTCACTGTGATCTATTCTGGATTATAACAGAAACCTAATTTCTCTCCCTCTAGTCTGTGAGCTTCTTTAGGGTATGCCGCAGAGTCTGATGGGAGCTCCATAATATTTTCTGTGTATACATGACCAGTAAATGTATAGATGAATGAATGAACTAGCATGCTGATCTTTCTGCCACCAGTTTTTCTCTCTCTAGCTAGTCATGCCTGCTGCAAGCCTACTTACCACCTGAAAATTCCATCTTCATCCTCTTACTCCCTTGCTCAAAAGTATAACTGGCTCCCCATTATTCTTCAGGGGAGCTTTCAGACCACAACCACCCCACTATTTTGATGTTTTGTTCAATGCCACCTCCTACTGTTTTCTGCATAAAGTCTAATGCCAGGGAGGTGGGACTCTCTCAGGCACTGGATCACTGGATTTCTGTATACTGATTCTTTCTAGATCCTTGTTGATGACTTTCTAACCTTTCTCTCTGACCATCCATCAGTCAATGCCCACCTCTTGAGACCTTAGCAACAATACAGCCCACATGGACACAGCCACTGTTCTGAACTTCCCACACCCACATCTCCTCTGCTTGGCTCCTCATCAAATGCTGTCCTGTATTATTATCTGACAGTAAATTTATAACATCTTGAGACTAGGAGCCATGTCTTATGTTTCTTTTGGATCTGCATCATTGTTAAGAACAAAATTGATGGTCTTTGAAGTCTTATCAAAGTGAACTAAATGCAACATTAATTTTACAGGAGACTGTTCTTTAAAGTGTAAAGCTGAGTGAGCTTGGCCTCTCTTGCTTCCATCTAATCACTAAATTTACTTCTTCACATATGGAGTGGTCAAAGTCAAATTTTTGGGTTTTTACAGTGTATCCTGTATAACATGTAGATCCTAATCATGGTGACAAAAATGGTAGCAGCCGAAATATTTGAGTGCTTACTATATATACTATGTGCAAGGCCCTGTACCAAGGATTTTAATATTTTGATTTAATCATCTTGAAACTCCTGTAAATTTTATTACCCCACTTTGCAGATAAGGAGACACACCAAGGCTTCAAATATTCATCAAGCCCTGACTCAATTTCATACCCAGTGCTATATATGCTAAGGTAATATCAGAATTAGTAATTAGCCCTTCCTCTGTCAAATGAAGGCAGTGACCAATCCTGCCCAATGTCCAAATGATGCCTTAAAAATAATCTCAGCACTTAACTTCTACAGTCTTCCTCCTAATAACCTACCTCCCCTGTTTAATCATGAGAAAATATCAGCACATTCCAATGGAAGAGTATTCTAGAATATACCTGACCAGTATGCCTCTGAACTGTCAAGGTCATCAAAAAATAAGAAAAGCCTGAGAAATTGTCACAGCCAAAGAGATATGATGATTAAACGTAATGTAGTATCCTAGATGGGATCTGGAACAGAAAAGGCTATTAGGTAAAATATAAAGAAATCTGAATAAAGTATGGACTTTAGTTTATAACAATGAATTAATACTGGTTTATTAATTGTAACAAATGTCCCATAGTAATATAAGATATTAACTGGAAAACTGATTATGGAGTTTGTGGGAACTCTCTGTAAGGTCCTCTCAATTTTTTTCTATAAATTCAAAACTGTTCTAAAATATAAAATCTACTAAAAAATAAGGGTTGTGGGTGACTGGCAGGTTGGTGAGGCTGATAAGGTAGGGAAACTAAGCAAAAGAGGCCATTGTGGTGCGCGACAAAGCGAGGAAGATGGCGAGTCTGGTTTTAGAGATATTGTCTTTGGAGGGTCTGCTAGGAAGTCCAGATGTCTGATAAGCAGCTGAAGAGCATGATTTGGAGTCTCGGGGTGGGGGCGGAAGACCTGGTTTGGAGACACTTGGGACTCATTATGCACATAGGTGGTAGTTGAAGCATTTGATGTCCTAAACACCATTTTGGGGATGAGCAGCCAGCAACTCTGTTATTACTGTGTGGAGGATGAGGCGGAGGAGGCTGGGGGAGAGCCAGTTTGATTATAACTGCAGAGCAGCTGGAGCCTTTCATCGTCGGGGGGCCCATACCATCCTTGTGGGCACAGATGCTGTGTTTTCCCTCATTCTGGAAGGCATTTCCTGAGACAAACTCTGGATATGATAATTATGCTGGTTAGTAAGTTGATCTAGCCTCAACTGCATAGACAGGGATCCCACAACAAAATGCCTCCATGTTATTCAATACATTGGCTTTTCTTAAAAAAGAAACATTTTAATTCTTTCTTCCATAGTAGATTTAGGGTAATTATGTTAGATGAAACTTTTGATAACGGTCTTTCTTGAGGACGCAGCACCTCTGTAGCTTTAAAACCTAAGTTAATTAGATATCTGATGTTAACAAAAGCTTCCATTAAAAAAAAAAAAAATCCTCAAAAGCTGCATCCCCCAGACTCCTGCTGTAGCAGAGGAGTCAATGCTAAGTACAGCTTTTATCATCAAACTGGCATTTTTGTATAGTTAATCATAGATGTCTGCTGCCTCTGAGATGGAGCGGGCACCCCCACTCTACCCCCAAGGATGAAAGACCCGTCAACGTGGTAAAATCCATGTTTTTTACATGACAATTTCAGAGAGTTGGGGCTTACGTACACTAAGATATTAACTTTGCTTGGCATTCAAGGACTATCAAGTTTGTGCGGAAAGGACATGTCTTGGAATTATAAAGGAGATAGTCTTAGTTAACTCTAAGGTAAATATCCAAGTGAGCATGAAAGGATTTATTGAGTTACCTGGAAATGACCAGGCTTCTAGAAGTGTTCCTAGCAACACATTCTCAGAAATGTGATGCCTCCTGACATTAAACAAGTAAAACTCAGAAGAGACTGCTTTATCGTGCATAAATCTGCCCACCCCACCCCACCCCAAACAGACAAGTACATACATGCATACCTGTACGCATGTATTTGACCTCCAAGCTGGGCAACACACCAGCTCTATTCAGTTCAGAGAAAGAAAAAGTTTATAGCTGGAAAGACTGCTGGGCAGCCTTGGCTTCTGGAAAAAGGCAGAATGGAAAATGGGAGCCATGACCACGGGGAGCCTGCATCTGAGCTCATATTCCATCTCTCTCAAGCTCTGTAATCTCAGGTATGCTACCTAGTTCCTCTGAGCCTCAGGTTCCTTTAATAAGAAATGAAAATAAAGATGCTCACCTCAATTCGATTAATACATATTGATTTTTTCAAGTGTCAGGTACTTTGCTGGAGATACAATGATGGATAAGAAAAACACAATTGCCCCCCCTCAGAGACAGATGCATTTCAGGGTTGTTGCTGTGCGTATTAAGGGATATTGGGCACACATGTAGCATGGCACATGGTTGCTGAGAAAAAATTATTAGTGTGCTTGTCTTCCACTCTAAGATGAGCAGTTGAACTTGAGCAAACGATAGTCTAACTACGGGAAATTTAGCAGTGCCAGGCCTAGGACTGAAAGGTGTTATTTTACAAAACATCAGAAGACCTTAATAGCAGACACATTGAAAAAGCCAATGGGCTTTGGAATCATGAGAGCTAGCCCGGCATCTTTGCCTTGTCCCTCACTAACCAAATGTCAGTGTGTAATTTGCTTAATCTCTTTAAGGCTAAATTTGTAAACTGGAGATATTGTTAGAGATACCTACCTGAAATTGATGTTACAGGTAATAAAGGAAATATGACACATTAAAAGCATTTGTTAAAGGGTAAAATGATATCCACATGTTAGTTATTGATTATTTTCATTATTATGGCGTAATCACCAGCCATGACAGCGCTCCCTGTGTGGTGTCTCTGGGGCTAGTGTTCTGGACTGAGGGATTGCAGCATCAGCGTTAACGCATTTCACAGGCTCCAGAATAGCACTCATCACTGGAAAAATTTACAAATAAGTCCCCCACCTAATTAGGAGCAGATCCAAGGATTTTGACTTTCTTTTGAATAATGGCAGCAGAGACTATGGCACAGAGAGAAGGCCTGGGAATGGGCTTTCTTAAGTTCTAGTGAGCAACAGCAGGGCTTCTGATCCATGGTAGATCCCACTTGGTCTCTTTCTCAGTTGACTGGATCTTTCTCCATTTCAGAGATTGAGGAGGAGAGCATATCAACAGCAGAACTGAAAGCCATTCTCAGGAAAACTCCTCACTGGCAATCAACCAGCATCCCCACGTAAGGCCAATTACTTTTGGGTCGTAGAGCCCAAGATGGGTTCCAGGCTTACTTGAGGAAGCATCAGAAAGCCTGGGGAAACTTCATAATCTCCACAAACCAGCATTTTAATTCTAATAGTCTTGGAATCCTGAGTCACTCTGAAGGGTTGGGAGTTGGTTTCAACATTTCTCCCAAGAAGCCATAGCATGTTTTTGCAGATAGACTCTAGAAGAGCATGTCAGATGTTCCAGAGTTTTTCAAGGGGGTTGCAAGAATTCCCCTGTGCTACAATAATGTAATAGAACCCACCAGCGCTTAGTCAGACCAAACTACCATAGTTTCATGAATTCATCATACAGTTTCATGCCGCTCCACTTTTGAACATGTTTTCCCTCTGCTTAGAGAAATTATTCCTCCCCCTGCTTTCCTGCACTTCCCTGTTCGTCCTTTAAAACCTCATCTCAAGAGTCCATCTGTGAAGACATTCCAGTTTTTACCCTCTCTCTATTCGATCAACAGACTTGGCTTCAAATCTCAGAACTTGGCCCATTTAATGAGTTCTCAAGAAACGATTATTGTTTTCCCAATTTCTTGGAGTTGACCTGGTTTCTTCTCCAGCCTCTGACAATCAGACCAAATGCAATGCAGGCGGCTAGAAATCAACTATGCAGTTGTGAAACCTGCAATTTGAAGCAAGATTCTTGATTGCTCAAATGAGAGTTATGTAAGTTTTGTTTGCATGGTGCAATGGGCAGGAGGACCTCACTGTGAGCAGAGTTTTGGAGGCTATTTCTGGTGTGACAGCACCTCTGCTTCATTTCCACCAAAACCATTATCTCTCCCAGCCCCAGTAGAATTCCTGGTTCAAAGCAAGCCCTCAACATAGATCTGCTATTTCAGGGGGATGATAAAACAAGCTCAGTGAGATGAGGATCCCCAGGAGGCTTTCCCAATCTTCTCTACAATACGTAGTGACCCATATACAGAAACCCATCCTGACTGCCTGAAAGGCCATTTCCCCATCTTAAGATAGTAATCAGGACAGAGGAAGGAGGCTCATCATTGATAACGAGGCTGACTAGCAGTAGGCGTTTGGTGAAAGATGCCATCACAGTTCACAGTGGTTATTATTATTTTATCATTATTACTATCAATTTTTTTCTTTTGCTTTTTTATGGTATGAAAATTATTGCTTAATATTCTTGGAAAGCCATTTTCACTCCGCATTTTTTCCATTTCCTTTTCCTATTTGGATGTCTTTAAAAATTTCTACCAGGAGAAAGGGCTCAACCAAGGAAAATTAAAACTAGCATCCCTATACATCAACTCAGGCTAAAGTAGAATAAGGCAACTCCTTAGTTCTGAGATGTGGAACTGTTGACAGGCCATGTTTTTAGATCCATCTCAACCCATCCCAATGCCTCCTTTCCAAGGAGACATTTCCCTTGCCCCTCAACAGAGGTGGCCTTTCCTCCTTCACATCTCGTTTTTTCTAAATAACATTATCATAGCTGTTTATGTGTCCTAGTACTCCTAGTAAATTAAGAACTCCTTGATTTTGGAGACCATAGTAATTTTGTTTGGTGGAAAAAACAATTCTCTGGAGACGGATGTTTGAGTTCAAATTTTTCTGTCATTGGTTAAGTGTGTGACATTATATAGGTTACTCAACCTTTCTGAATTGATTTCATCATCTATGATACATGGATAATACAGCCTACTTTGCAAGTTAGTTGTGATGATAGAGCAAGATACCATGAATGAAGGGCTTGGCCATGCAGGTTAGTGCCATGGGATCACACAGCCTCCCCACTAACTAGCTGCTCAGCCTGGTCAAGTTATTTAACCTTCTAAGCTTCAGTTTTCTCTTCTATAATATGGGAGAACCAACAAGTTCCTTCTCATAAGGTTTTGAGAGGATTGAAGGAGCTAATAGATGTGAAGAGCTCAGCACAGAGCTTGACAGAGAGTGCTCAGTAAATGTCTGTTATCAGTGCTTCATTCATTTTTGCTTCTCTCTCTCTACCTCAGTCATCTGAAGCATCCTACCTGATGCCAGGAAGAGAGGCAGTAGATATTGTTGAATTAAAACCATGTTGTGTTGCGTGGAATGTCATATGACAGCTTGGTTGTTCATATCCCCTGCTCTCATGGTTGTTTCAAGGATTTCCTTGAAATAAAGTTCCATATTTAAAAGGAGAAATTCAGCTAAAATGTCAAGAATTAGCTACTTTAGAGGAGAAGGGAAATAAGCTTATGATTAAACACAGAAAAGCGGGGTGGGGGGGGAGAGAGAGAGAGAACGAGAGAGAGAGAGAGAGAACGGGAATTAGAGATTAGAGGCAGGGTGACTAAATGGGAATTAGGCAGGGTCAGGGGACATTCTGGCAGAGGTAGAACTAGGTAAAATTTGCACAGGCTCCTCCTATACTCATCTAGGATCCCTAGAGGATGCTGGATGTTGGAGACAGGGTCATTGTCCCTAGATTGGTGGTGGTAGTTGGGGGATAGGAGGGAGTGGATACAATCCACACTCTTCCCCTCACCAGCAAGCCCTGGCATCCAGGAATCTGTGACCAAGATGGACCCAGTCCCATAAGAACTGCTCAGAAGAAACCTGGTGAGGTCCCTGCTGGCTCCATTAGCTAGTGGCTCCAGTGACCCAAAGCATGCTTCTCCAGAAACCACATATCCTTCTTAGTCAGAATTGTTACCTCTCAGAGACTTTGGGGACCCTGGACAGGCCCTTCCATCCTTGGTCTGGCAGCAGAGCCCAATCAAAGGCAGTTGCTGGGCCATGGGCCATGGTGGGCTTGGCCAGCTACCCCTGTGTCCGGTGAGTCAAGCACAACCTGCAGCCGGCAGAATGACTTAGAGCCTGGGATCTCTGCTGCAATTAGAGCGTGTAATTGGAAAATCTCAGACAATCTTATTTGGGAGAATTCTTTTCACCAAAACCCAAGCAATTCTTAGAAACCATCCAGAAATCCATGCCTGCAGCAAAGTTTTCCTTTGTCTCAGAACCGGCTCTGGAGGGAACACCGTCTTTAATTCTTTTGTTCCTAGACAAAACAGAAATCTGCTCCTATGCTGGAAAGGGCTTTGAGGTCAAGGACATGATGAGTTCACAAAGGAGGTTTTATTTTATCAGAACATTCTACCAACAAGTTAGGTAACTGATTTGAATCCCTCACTATACCAAATACCATTTGCTTAAGGAAGTCATAGGAGACACTATAGGTTCATTCACACATTGTAGCTCCAGATTTTTGAACATTGTGGTTTTGTATAAAATGCAGTTTAGCTTTACAAGACTTGCTAGTACTGTAGGCCACGTTTCACTTTCTTTTTTTTTTAAACTTAAAATTCTTCTAAGACAATATAGGGGCTTTGCAGTCCCTACTCCTGAAGGATGTTCATGAAATACTGTATTTGTGGTTTGCTTATGGTGAGCAAAATTTCCTAACTTCCCTTTCACCCACAGTCTCATCCTGGAGTTGGGCTTGGCTCTGCAAACTTCTACTGAACAGAAAGTCCTCCTTCTATGGCCTTGCCTACAATGGGTCTTGACTATTCTCTCCTCTGCCACAAAAGTCCACTGGGTCCCTTCTTATTTTGCTCACATTCACTTACAAGTCCCACAATGGAAACAGGCAGTTCCCAGTGCTTTTTCTCCCTTTTATTTTTATTTCTAGTATAATTTATTTCTTTTCCTGATTGAGATATAATACATATGCAATGAAGTACACAAATTTCAGGTGAATGGCTTAGTGATTTTTCCACACACACACACACACACACACACACACACACACACACACACACACTTGTGCAAGAATTGCTCTAATTAAGACATGGAACATTCTAGCATCCAGCTTCCTGCATATCTCCAGCCCAGCAGCACCTTCCATCAAAGGTAATTGTTATTCTCAATTTGGTTTTACATGCTTTTGAGCTTCATGTAAATGGAATTATACAACATGTACAGTTTTGTGTCTGGTTTTTCAAGTTTATCTACTGGGAATTCACCTTCTTCTTTGACATACGATGAGCACTAAACACATATTCAGTAAAATGAATGTGTAAAGGCTCCATGTATGTAGCTGATTTTTGAAAGAACATCTATTTAAAGGAAAAGACTTTCAGGGCCAGAAACAGATGTTCTCTAATAAGAAAAGCAAAGCCATCAGCAAAACCTGTGCTAATAGGTAACTTTTTAAAAAAGAAAACTATGAAAGGCATTCCTCAGTCCTATACCTACCTCCCTGCCACCCCCAGTGAGGGAATTACATTATTTCTGCTGAGAGGTTCACAATGGTCTCTCTTTTTTGGATTATTATTTTCAAAGAAGTGCCTGGCACCACAGAAGTACACAGCTGTGAAGTCAGATACTGGCTCTGAGTTTGTTTGTGTTGCTGTTGTCACGAGGGTGGCAGAGGGGATTCAGGTAAACCTGTTCAAGACACTTCCTATTTGTGTGTGCTTGGAGAGTTATTCAGCATTTCAGCCTCAGTTTGGTAATCCATAAAAAAGAGTTGAGTGGATTAAAGGAAATAATAGCTGTAAATGTATACTAAACTATAAAGCACAAAATAAAGATTAGTTCTACAAACTAGTCGTGATGGTTAATTTTATGTATCAACTTGGCAGGGACATAGTGCCCAGATATTTGGTCAAACATTATTCTGGATGTTTTTGTGAAGGTGTTTTTAAAATAAGATGAACATTTAGATAGACAGACTTGGAATAAAGCAGATTGCCTGCCATGACATAAGTGGCCTCATCCAATCAGTTGAAGGTCTTCATGGGACAAAGACTGACCTCCACTGAGCAAGAAGGAATTCTGCCAGCAGACGGCCTTCAGACTGGAACTGGAAATCTTTCCTGGGTCTCCAGGCTGCCAGCCTACCCTGCAAATTTTGAATTTATCAACCCAATTCCTTAAAATAAATCTCTCTCTCTCTCTCTCTATATATATATATGCAAATATATATACATACATATACACACATATGTGTATACACACACACATATATATGTACATATCCTTGGCTCTGTTTCTCTGGAGAATCTAATACACTAGTTTTTCATTTAGTTTATTGATTCTAATGTTTTCTTATTTATTTTGTCTCCTCTTTTATTTCAGATGCTATCTAGTCTATTGCTTCTTTTCTAAATTACTAATAAATATATTGGGACCATATTTTTTCTTTTTTTCCATGGTTATTAAAGTTATTTCAAGTAATAATTTTTCTTCCCATTGTTGTCTTGGCTATCTGCCATGGAGGGGTAGCTTTTTGTAGACACACACATGTTGTACTCTGCGTTGTTACTGGCATTTAGTGATGTTACTTCTTACCACCCTGTGGATTTTCATGGATGCCATGCTTGTTGGTCAAGTATCTAGACATACTAGCTTGCCATTGGGCACATCCCAGCCCAGCACCATGTTCAAATTTCCCTCGAAGTGTCAGTAGAAACCCAGGACACCAGTTGTACTGAAACTGAGTGAACCCAGTGTTGTCTGATACCTAAAATTCTTCTTCCTTTCTACTGTCTGAACTGACAGTGTGAAAATGGGGAAATTTTCTGACATCTCTTTGGTTCTCTCCTAAGACTAAATTTCACTCCAGACTTCTTTCCTGTAGTCCCTTTCTGTTTTACCTTTCTTGATCATCTCAAGCTGAGGGCCATTCCCAGCAAAGGGTGAACCCAGTCTCATCTTACTATTCTATAGTGCCTGTGGAAAGGGAACTGATGGGATTTGAGGGAGAAGTTTTATCTTCTTCCCTTATGGTGAAAGCCTCACCCCATAAGATGGCCAGTTGTGTGTCTGTAATGACCACAAAGTAGGTCAGGGTGTTGTCAAACAAAAGGAAGTGAGGCCATTGTGGTCTGTGTTTTCGGTCATAGAAAATCTTGCTGATGTTCTTGGATAGCTTCACTGACACATAATTAAGTATGGATTTTTAAAAATTCACATGTGATTGGATTTCTTTTCTATAGCTTTATTATTTTCATTTCATTCTGTTAAATCATGACTTGAGAATATGATCAGAATTCCAATTTATAGTATTGAGTTCATCTCAGGCTGCTGTAATCTCTCTTTTTCTTTCTCCTTTTCCTCCCTCCTCATGTTTTTCTTCTTTTGAAGCAGCTGTGGTGGGATCCGAGACCATTTCCCAGACTTTAAATGTAGTATTTCCTGACATCTGTCAAATCTATACAAATATTTTCCTTTTTTTTGGTGTTTCTCTCTCTCTTTTTCTCTCTCTCTCTCTTCTTGGTGACTGGAGGGAGAAGTTTTCAGGTCTCTGATTCCTACATAGGCTTGATATTTGTAGATTTTAGAGACATGCTGATCTAAGCCATTTGGTCAAGTATTAATGGCATAATTGGCATCATTTGTGGTGTGCCCTTGGGTGGTGACTTATCCTCTCCATACTTCACCTTTATCATTGTAAACAAGGAGCAATGAATATGCATCTTTCGACGGGGTTGTGGCGAGAATTATAAATAATCTTTTAATGGTTCATTACATTATTAGCTTTGAAACTGGCAGATATGTAACATATATACTTTAGTGAATATCAAATATTTTCTTTAAAAGAACAGAATAATGTTTATGCAGTAATTGCTGTGATCTGAATATAGTAGGTGTTCTACAAGTGGTAGCTACTATTGTGGTTATTATCAGTTTGAATCATGAGCCTTTGTATGAGAAGAAATGTCTGAAACAAGCATTTAAAGGAATCAGTTCATTTACATTACATCATAGGATACTCAAAGATGCATAAATAGCAACTTGCCAGCCCAGTGAGCTTAGTGTTTAGCTGTGGCGGCACATAAACACAGCTAGCAAACCAGGGTATATCCAGTCTGTACTCTACACTAGTACTTCCCAAACTCTTATGCCATAGTACACGGAGAAAATAAGAGTATTTGTCCAGTGTAATACAGCAGGTGGGAGCGGACCTGGGGGATGTCTCTCTATATGGGGCTTGAATTTTTTCATCACTATTTTTTTCTTTATCTTATGTAATTACAACAAAACATAGTGTTTTAACATTTTTATTAAATGTTAAATTGATATAAAACTTCCAAATACATGGTTTTAATTTTTTCTATGACAAATTAAGCTTGCTTTTATTAATATACATTTTAAAATATTATTCTTTCTGCTTGAAATGACTGCAAACAATCTCTGACCACAATATTTTAATGATGGTATCTTCAAATTGTTAATCCTAGACCAGAAACCTTTCACACAGAGACGATTACAACTTTTAAATATTTTTATAACAATTCAAAATTTTCTACAGTTGGAATTATATTTAAGAAATCTGATAGCACTTCCTTTTTATCACTAAATATTGGGTTGTTTGTAAAAATAAGAAAGGATTTCAAATCCAACTGAACTTCTTCATGTAAAGGTTTCAGAATAATGATGATGCTCTAATTTGTAAGATATACATTCTTAGAGAAGACACTCTTTAGCCAGCTAGTAAACCACTAAAAATCTCATCAACCACAAGTGAAAAGAGATATCCAGTATATGTGAAAGGAGAACTTGGGGCTGCTACTTGGAGCTCCATCCAACACGATCCACAGTTGGGCCTCCTCAGTGTTTCCCTACCTGATTGACCACACCTGGGGCTATTCTCCTGCTCCTTGAACATCTAGAATGGCATCTCCTCCAGCAGCTAGCTCCATGTGTCCTTACCCATGGGACAGTCATCTCACACATCCAAGGCTGGGGACTGAACATAATCCACAGCCCCATGTGTTTGCACACAGCAGATGGGTCATTAAAAGTTATGGTGGTAGAGATTGTTGTAGTGCCTTTGATTATGTATGTCTTTACCTGCACAATGGATTATAGTTTCA
Source organism: Piliocolobus tephrosceles (assembly GCF_002776525.5). NCBI lineage: Eukaryota > Metazoa > Chordata > Mammalia > Primates > Cercopithecidae > Piliocolobus > Piliocolobus tephrosceles. Next base: position 31,003,546 of record NC_045447.1, on the reverse strand, counting down.
TAAAAGTTGGGACATACCTAAATAAGCATGCAATACCTAAGCATGCCTGCCATTTATATATGTGAAGTAGTAGGGGATATGTTTTCAAACTATTGATATGGAGGGCAGAACTTGAAGATTGGTGGTGAGGGAGGTGACTTGAGAGTATCAGTTTGAAACTGCTTATTCTATAAATGATCTCTCATGTGGCATGTGATCCAGAGATAAAAGGGGGGCTTCCTTCTGGTCAAATAGAGAATATAGGTATATCTATGTAACCCCCCACCTTCTTCCGGTGCAAATAAGTCAGAGCCCATGACCTCCAATGGTAGACAGAGTCCCATCTCCCCTGAGAACCAGTGCAGCCCGAGCGCACATTCTTCTGGGGACCCAGGCTTCTCACCCTCTTGCCCTGTGTCTGTTCTTGTCAATCATCATTTTTTGGTCCTTCATTTCTATTTCTTTAGAATTTAGAATGAATTCTTTAATTTAAATTCTTTAGAATTTAGAATTTAGGACTAACAATATTGGCATTTTAGAGCAGGAACTAGACTTTCCTTTGGAATAAAACAAGTATATTATTTGGTAAAACAAAAATAAAGGGCTGAGCTATTTTGGGGGTAACAGGCCCCACTCTGAAGTCTCAGGTTTAGATTAAGGTTATGTTTTCTCTGGAGGAGTGGGCAAAGCCCCCACATGTACTTTCTTCACTTGAAGGATGTGTTTTTTTTATTACCTTCCAAGGTTCTTGAATAGATTAAATACAGATTTCCTTGGAGACAGAATATAGCTTAGTAGTTAGGAAGTGCAGTGTAGGTTCAAATAGTCTGACTTTAAATCCCTGCTTCACCATATCCTAAATGACCCTGGGAAAGTAACTTGATCTCTAGGTCTCAGTCTTATGATCTGTAAAATGGAAACAACTCGCATTTGTCCCTTACTCTGTATCATAGTATTTCAACTTTGGCACCATTGACATTTGGGAACAGATAATTCCTTGCTGCCCAGGGGCTGACCTGTGCATTGTAGAATGTTGAGCAGCATCTCAGCCTCTACACACTAGAAGCAGTAGTCCTGCATCCCTCAGTTGTGAGAATTTAAACTGTTTTTAGACATTACTAAATGTTTCCTGGGAGGCAAAATTGTCCCTGGTTGAGAACTGCTACTCTACATAGCAAATGAGAAACTTATAAAGCACATGCATAGCACATAGCATTGTGGTTATGACCTGCCTTCAGATCCATCTCCTTCATTTGCAGGTTGGATGACCTCAGAAAAGCCACTTAAACTCTCCGAGCATCATTTCTTCATTTCAAAGCGGGTATCATCAGCCCTACTGGGTCTATCTCATTGAACAATTGAAAAAAATCAAAGGAAGTCTCTGATATAAAAATGCCATGTAAGCCATTGAGCTATCTGTAGCTGTTATGACACACTGATACTGCCTGGTGAATAGTTTGGTAAGGAGGCTGCATGGCTAGACCTCCCCTCTAACGTTCAAAGGGATCTACAACATTGAAGTGCTCAATACATTTTAGCTTCTGTTGTTACTGTCTCCATTCCATGGTGAAGAACTTGGGACTCGGGAAGGTAAAGGAACTTGCCCCATATTGCACAGCATGGTGTATGGAGATGGAATTTAATTCAGACCATGTAATTCCAAAGTTGGTGCTATTTTAATGCATTTTTGTTTCCCAGTGAAAACAAATGCCATTATCAGAAATGAAAGCAGCCCCTTCAAAGGGAGTAGTCATTTATAAGAAAGACGTCCGTCTTTTGGTGAGGGTTGGAAAAAGCACTACGGGACAACTGAGAATAAGATAATTTAGATATTTTTCTCCTGACTTTAATTCAGAAAAGAGATATCCTCAGGGACTTGAAGATAGTTGAAAATGAAAGGGCAGAGCCAACCCCACCTCCATGCTGTGAATCATTCATTCACTTAAAGGGTTGAGTTGTACCTTCCACATCTGAGCTATTTTACTTTTAACTTTGCAAGCCTTGGTTATTCCAGCTTCCTAGGGAAAATCCCTCTGGTGCTTGCAGCCTCACTGGAGCCCTGGCTGTCACTGTGGACACCAGCAGTCAGAAGGTAAATACTGAGGCTACTGCTCCTCTTAGCCGGCTACCCTAAAGGCAAGTTCCAGATCCCTAAAATTCTATGGTCTGAGCTCAATAGCAACTATCTCACCTGCTGCTTCCAAATGTACTCAGTTCAGTTGCCCTCTAGAGAGAATTTCTCCCTCTGGGTCTTGCCTGGCTTTGGAAATTGCATTGAGCCAAGGGTGCCTTCCTGAACTCCTAATCTGGGGCTACATGATAATTGGAAGAGCAGCCTGCCCAGGGTGTCACATTACATCCAACCATGCACCTCTTCTCTCCTAAGTACCCTCAGGACACAGAATTCCAGGATTCCAGGTAGCTGAGGGGGAATGCAGCACATGAAGCTGAGCAGCAGCCAGAAGATAAGCAGATTCTAAGTCACCTCCTTAACCACCAGTCACAGTTCCAGCAGAGATGCAGCCACACGGGAAAAGAGAAATGTTTAGTTAGCTTGGGTACAGTGCCTTCCAGGAGGATGGATGCTTGACAAAGTCCCAAGTCCAAATCTTCAGCCTTGGAGTTGGAGAAACCTGGATTTGGGATGTACCAGCTGTCTGACCTTCTACTAATCCTTATGAAAAATTAGCTTTTTCATTTTCTTTTTTTCCAGATGATGAAATATGTTCAAAAGAAGAGAAATTTAACCTCCAACTCTCTGTACAATCAGGTAATACTATTGTACTCAGTTGAGCTGAGAGGCATGGTGCATCACCCAGCACAGAGCACAGTAAGTGTTTGGCTTTTTTTCTTTTCTTTTTTTTTTTTGACAGGGTCTTGCTGTCTCACTCAGGATGGAATGTAGTTGTATGAGTAAGCTTACTGCAGCTTTGATCTCCTGGTAGATTGAAGGTGCTGCGCACCACCACACCCAGCTAATTGTTTTGATTTTTAGTAGAGATGAGGTCTCCCTACATTGCGGAGGCTGGTATTGAACTCCTGAGCTCAAGTCATCCTCCCACCTCAGCCTCCCAAAATATCCGGATTACAGGTGAGCCACTGTGCCTGGTCAGCAGGTGGTGTTTTGAGTCCTTCCTATAATAACTCTTTGTTGAGCACGAACTACTTGCTATTGTCCTGGGCCCGGCCCCAAGATGGTCATTACTGTGCACACTGTAATGCAGCAAGTATGGAATTTGCAACCAACACCCAGATCTTCCGATAGTTCCTCTTCTTACTAGCATGCAATCCTAGGCAAGTCATTTTCCTTCTCTGCATCTCCATCTCCTCGCTTGAAACAAAGAGAGAAGATTTACAACACTCATTGAGATTATACACGTCATGCATTCCTGGCATAAGATATGAGTTAATGAATTCATTATTTCCTTCTTCCTTACCACATGTCTGCATCAGTTATGTGTGCTAAGTACTCCAGACAACTCAGATATGGGAACTTTTGAAACTCTTCTGATCTAGTGCAAATGTTCTGGGGATGGCAAGGATCTGGAGAAATCCTGATACAGAGTAAATCAGGTTGGAGAGAGATTTTTTTAAAAGACATTGCAATTGCTTAGGTGAGGAAGACAGAAGGCTTCAGAGGACTCGAAGATGATTCCTAGGTTTCTGGTTCGAACAACAGGGAAGAGGTTGGTGTCAAATGCTATGGAAGAATTCTCTTTTCCTCCTGTCTTAGTCAGTTTGGGCTGCCATAAAAATACTGTCAAAATTTATTTTCTCACAATTCTGGAGCTTGAAAGTCCATCAAGGTGTCAACATCATTGGTTTCTGGGTGAGGGCTCTCCTGTCTTGCAGACAGCCACCTGCTCCCTGTGTGCTCACATAGCCTTTCCTTGGCACTTATACCTGGGAGAGAGTGAGCAAACTCTCTGGTGTCTCTTATTAAAAGAGCTTTAATTCCATTGGACCAGGACTCCACCCTCATGACCTCATCTCATCCTAATCACCTTCAAAGGCTGTGTCTCCAAATACCATCAACTGTGGATTAGAACTTCCACAAATGAATTTTGAGAGAACACAAACATTTGATTCGTAACACCTCCTGATTAACAAGAGAGAAATAATGACTCCAGGTATCCTAGTCATCTTCCTATTCCAATGGCTTTGCGTCTCTTTGATTATTTCAGGAGGGGACTTGCAAGCACATCTGTCTACCTTCATTTATCTTTACTTCCATAGGAAAGATAAAGGGTAAGAGGAGCCTCAGTAGGTGAGTTAGGGCTAAGTTATGAGTTCATAGTGAAGATTTTTTCTGACATAAGCATAACAAACTAGATTCCTAAGGATCCAATCGATGTGAGGCTTTAAACTAGAAACTGGAATGTCAGCCGAATCAGAGGCACCCTTACCCTCAAGGATCTCACTAGTTTGCAAATACATGGAGGATTTTCTCAGGAAATTAGCTGTTTGGGCTCTGGTCTTGGGTCATGAACATCTTACTTATGAATATGAAGGTCCTTAAGTGTGACTCCGTCACTCTCCTGTCTGGGACTTCCTCAGGCAGGGGATGGTCTGCTTACCTGACCCCTAAGTGGCTTGTTAGGATGAATCATGTTCCAATTCTCTAAGAGGGTTTATATGGTGGAAAGAATATTTTCTTTGATCTCATGGCTTACAGTGCATAGGCTTTGTCCAGTTAATCATGTAGTTGGCATCAGGCTTTGCCAGTTTTTATTTCTTTGAGGCTTTATGGCATTTAAAGGGTTGGAAACTGGCCCTGTAGCCAACATGGTTTTGACTTCAACAGCAACTTAATCTTTTTCTCCAGCTCTTTGATAATAATTGATTAGTCTAGAAGTCCAAGCAAAGGTGGGACTTTCTAAAGTGGCCTCAGATCTAAGGGGTGATTAAAGGGGTGAGTCTTTAATAAGGGTGCACTCTCTCCTCTCCTCTCCTGAGTCATTCCCACATGGTTAAAAGAGCTATCCCAATAAATTTGATTTTGCCTTAGTGCTTTCCATTTGCAAAGTACATTCATTCCACTATCACTTTAACCTCTCAAATCAGCCTTGAAAGGTAGAAAGAGCAAGGCAAATGGGCTTAATTTTGCAACAGAGAAATTCTAATATTCATTAAATGATTTGCTCAGTGTGTCATGGGGTAGGAGTTGTGAGAGGAGCTAACATTTATTGAGGATCTGCTATGTGACAGTTTCCTTGTAAACCCTAACTTATATAGTCTACAACTAACCCTGGGTGGGGGGTAGATATTATTGTGCCCAGTTGAAAGATGAAGACACTGAGTCATGAGACTTTTAAAGAGCTATTTCAAAGCCTCCCAGCCCTTAGATATTAAGCCAACATTGACTTTCTAGTCTTCTGAGAGTCAGTCTGTTATGCTGTTTAAACTCCTCATGCCTGACTTTAAGAAGATAATAGTACACTATTTATGCTTAGTCAAATCTGGGGTAAGACGTGCTGTAAAAGGAAAAGAGGCCCATTTTCCCTCTTTACAGAGAGATTTGGAAATTTGCTTTCCTTTACATATGAAATGAAAGAAGACACAGAGACATGGACCAGCTGCTGCGTGTGCTTCCCTCAGAAGTCTGAGCCGAGATTCCCTAAGCTTGACTGCACCGCTCAAGACCACAGGCCAGGGCAGCAGCCCCTCTGTGAAAAAAGCCACCTTTTAACTGGCTTGTTCATTTTCTTCTTCTTGCACAGTCTGTGGTCTGGCAAGAAGCAGGGGGGCCTCAACAACAAAGCCCTCACAACAGCAATCCTCCTCAGTTCCCACTCTGAGTGAACCCAGCTCAACTTCTCAGGCTAACAGAAATTTTAATCCAAATGAACTGACAGAGAATTTGCTAAGTCCAAGAACACACAGTCTCAAGGTCACTGGACAGGAAGGGAAGCCTCTAAAAGCCAAAAGAATGAGGTAAAAGCTTTCTCCTCGGCAGGCTCTGGCCTCCCTTCCTGACACTTCCTCTTGGGCTCTGTGAGTGTTTGCCCAGGGTTATTGGCGATGTCATCGGGTGTCAGCCGATTGAGAATGAAAGGGAGAGGAGCTAGAGCTACTGCAGGCCAGGAGCGCACATGCTGGATCTCATCTCATCTCCATCTAACTCCTATGTGAAGTGGACTATTGCAGCCCCTTTCCCACAGATGAGGAAACAGGCTCTAAAGTGTGCAGTACTTCGTCTAAGGTAACTGGCTAAACTTGCATTTGAACTTGTATTTGGTTAGCTGCCTAACCTGTGCTCCTTCTACCACCCTACATTGTCCATAGACACACACACATAGCACTTTCTAAGGCTCCAAATACTTATCCCATTCTACTATCAGGCAGGGCCATTTAGATCCAACTCCTTTTTCTCCAGTAGAAATGAGCACTTTAAAGGTAGTGACCTTCTTGCTAACCCTTCATCCTTCACCATCCCCATCAAGAGGGTTTGCAAATAGTAGGTGCCCAATAATTGCTCATTTTTACTAAATTCAACATTTAAATGCACACATACCCTGTAGTTGGTTCTGCCCAAAGACCAAACCCACTGGCTGTAGGTAACGCTTTGTTTTACCCCAAGCTGTCTGATTCCCCACAGGATAGGTAGTGGGTAGATTTTCTACCTATCCTCTCAGGTAGAGGGACTATCATTTAAGCAGTGAACTTTTCTATTCTAACAAAGCTCTAATCAGAGGTGGAAAGGGAAGCTTGGTTATCTGGGGCAGGTTATATAGGTCAGTGAGTGATTCTTTGGACTCCACAAATTGCCGAATCCATGTTTCATGCTCTGTTTTCAATCTTCAAGCATTGTAGGCATCTCCTGGGGGCTATGAGAAGAATGCTCTAATTTCAGGACAGTGTGGAGCCTAGAGCCAACTTGGCAAGGGCCAGAGGAATATAAATTCAGAGTGACAACTTAAGGAACATGGTTTTAATAGAAACATACTTTTATTTCTTCTCCGATCACATGCCGACTGTCTGTTTGCATGGGGAGCCCCAGGCTCAAATGAAAGTTGTCAGAATTGGTAATTCAGGGGCTCTGCTTTCCCCCAAAAGCTCCCTGGTCCTCCAAATGACAACTGTGAGAGATCGCTTGGATGCTTGGGGACTTTGTGAAGTCAACATTATAGAGCAGCTAGAGCAAATGTAGGTATGATTTGCTATATGCCATGGGGCGGTTGGGGGGGGTGGAATTCTGGCACAATTCATTGAAGAAAATGTTAAGAAATCCCTGGACTGTTGGACACATAAGAAGAGGCAAGGTTTTAAAGGCGAGTAAGACATCTTCTCAAGGAACTTGTTTGATGGAGAAGACAGAGGTGTGAAGACTGTACCTGAAGTTGGTTAAGGGGTACAAAATACATTAGATAGAAGGAATAAGTTCTAGTATTTGATAGTACAATAGGGAAATTAAAGTTAGCAATAATTTATTGTATATTTCAAAATAGCTAAGAGAGAAGATCTGTAATGGTCCCAACACAAAGAAAAGATAGATGTTTAAGGTGATGGATATCCCAGTTAGCCTGATTTGACTGTTATACATTGGATACATGTATCGATATATCACATGTATCCCCAAAATATACATACCTATGATGCATTAATTTTTTTAAGCCCCATAATTATAATTTTTAGATATTATAATATGAGAGTAAACACAAATAATGAACTCAATTTAGTGGAAACCAAACATAATAATAACATAAGATGTGATATGGTTTCAAACTGTTCTCAGGCAATTGGTCCAACTTCTCATTTTAACACTTGTGTGTATTATGTACTCCTTAAGGTTTGGGGAGAAGTCCTTGTAGAAATGTCATTGAATTTTTATTGGAATAAGATAAAGAAAAAGAAATAAAAATAAAAGTTAAAATTAGAGTGGTGTATTAGAGTGTCAGGTACTTCTGTGTGTGTGAAAAGCAGTACAGCCTAAGGGTTAAGAACAAAGGCTCTGGAACCAGGCTACTGGGTTCAGATTCTAGTTTCCCCACTTACTGTGCGACTTTAACCAATTGCTTAGCTTCTCTGTGTCTCAGTCTCCTCATCTGTGAAAAGGAGAAAATGATGGTGTCTGCCTCATAGGTTACTGTAAGGATGAAATAAGTTGATAAAAGTAAAGCGCTCCTAAATGTTATGTGGAACCTAGATCGGATCTTGGAACCAAAAGAGAACATTGATGAAAAACTCATAAATTCCAAATAAAACATAGAGCTTAATTCTTTAAAAAAAAAAAAACAATGATCCTGCATTAGTATTGCCTGTGTTACAAAATACTCACTGGGTATGAGATGGGAGGTGGAGAGAAGTCAACTCCATAAAGAATGCCTAGAAAGGCTGACAAGGAGTTTGCTGGGTGAACACAGGAAGATGGAGGCCTAAAAAAAAGAATGGAGTGTTTAGGGAATTAACATAACATAATTTGACTGGGACCAAGGTTGTTTTTCCAGATGTGAAGGAGAAGCAGGAAATGTCCTTGGAGAATTAGATGGAGTTTAGATCATGCATGGCTTTGTACTCTACACCAAGCTCAAACTGTCTTCTGTGGCAACCACATTGGAGTGACGTGGTCAGAGGTGCACAGTAGAACAGTGACCTTGGCTGCAGCATGGTAGAAGAAAGAGACTGGGATCCAGGAGACAGAAAGACCAGGAATAGAGCTGATATGGTCATTCAGGTGGGAAGCGATCAGCGCCTGATCAGGACAGGACAACAGGGCTGAAGAAACAGGAAGGATGAGGCAGAGAGCTAAGAGGCATCCTTGGGAGATCGCGGTGATGCCACCCTGCAAGGAAGTCACCAATTGCCTGCCAGAGACCTTTCCAGGGTACTAGGGCCTCAGGATGAATTACTCCCCTTACTTTGAGATGCTTTAGTAAAGAGAGATGCAGAGTTTCATGAAGAAATGGATCCTCATGTACATACAGGGGTTTTACTCTTTACAGGGGTCCTTCAGGTGCATCATCTTGTTGGTCATTACAGCAGTCCTGAGAGGCACACATTATCATTATTCAAAACTGTGCTTTTGTTTTACTGATTATAGATAGTATAGAAACAATCATTGTAGAATGCTTGAAATACTTCTAAAAAAGGAGTAGAAAATTAGAATTGTCCTAGTACCCCGATTGATAATTACTGTTAATATGTTGATAAACCAGTTGCTTATACCAGATAGCAAGCAAAAAAATACAAAATTATATTTCAAATCCAATTATATAATAACAGGTTATATGTTTTAGCATTTTCTATAGTTACAAAATTGGGATTGAAATATAAATGCTTTATATTCTTGTTTCTGTTTTAGCATGAGATTATAAGCATTTTCTGTGTTAATAAATCAAATTCACAAGCCCAATTTTCATTGCTGCATAATATTACAATGTAAAGGTATGCTATACTTTAGTAATACTATTATCTACTGATAGATATTGATGGACATTAAGTTTTTTCCAGTTTTTGCACTCATAAATAATGCCTTCCTGAATATACTTTAACATACGTTTCCCCCATGTGTTTCTAATTACTTCCTTAGAATACATTCCTAGAAGCAAAATTTCTGGGTCAAAAGATACGCACATTTTAAAACTTGATGCTTCCTGAAATTATTTATTCCAAGTGACCGTGCCTACTCACGGTGAATGAGCCAACTTGCATTACCCGTCTTCATCAGTACTGAACATTATTTTTCAAAAAATATTTGTCAATCTGATCAGCATAAAACTATGTCTCATTATTGGGTGAATTTGTGTGTTCTCATCACTGCAGTGGTTTCATTCTCATACTCATTTTATAGATGTGGGTGAGTGATTTGCCCACACCACAGATTCAGTAGGTGGCTGAGAGTGGACTGCAAGCCAGCCCAAGTGGACTCCTCGGGCAGTGCTCTTCCTACTATGTAATATGTAAAGAGTTGCCTGGATTTCTCTGTGTTTACAGCATTGTTCTCTGGCTTCCCTTTCATTGGGGTCACACCCTCAGGAACTCACTGCCCTGGGTGTCAAGGAAAGTGTACCCTTCCTCCTGAGAGATAGCAGCTCCTTCAGCTTCTCAGGGGACCCAGCAGTAGGGAGAGTTCATGAGTGCTCTGGGTGGAGGCCATGGGTATGGCATGTGCTTGGGCGGCTGGTCTTTCCCCACAGAACCCCAAACGGGAAAAGGAAATAAACCCTGTGTTCTTCCTAGAAGGAAAGCCTGGCCTGTCACTTTTCTGCTGAAAACCTTGTCATGGTCTCCTTGCCAATATCAGAATCTGGTCCAGGCTCTGTCATCTGGCACTCAAGGCCCTGAGAACCTGACCTGGCCTATATCACCGTAGTGTCCATGTGATGGTCTCTCACGCCAGCCGCGCTGGCTTGCATTGCATATTTGCCTAGGATCTACCTATTTCTTGTCTTTCAGGCCTCAGTTTCAAAGACAACTTCAAGAACCTGTCAGTCTTTTCCATGTTCTGAGCTTGCCCATGTAAAATCCTCACCTTGGGTGAGATTGGCTCTTTGTATGGCTGCCTCTCTTCTCAAGGGAAGGGGGCTTGTTTTCCTTTTCCCTGAGCCCTGGTAGGGAGATTGCACACTTGAAAGGTTCCTAGATTGAACGGATGTTGGAAGTCCCACAGAGAACCTACAGGATTCTATCTGAGAATCCTGTGACCACAGAGACCTTCATTCACACAAGAAGTACTAATGGAAGGACTGCAATGAGCTGGTTACCGTTAGGCACAAGCAATGGAATAGGCACTCCCCATTTCAGTACTTCAGTGTTCATATCTCCAGCAGCTGCAAATGTTGGTGGTTCTCAGCTGGGTTCCTCTCTGGAAATGTCCCAAGTGGAAGAGAACACCTAGCTCAAGGTTTTACCTCTCTACATGGGCAGCCTTCCTCGAAGACAGGTTGTTGGGAAGGTGTTGGTAGAAGCTTGAATCTCTTATCTCAATTTGGAGCGACTCTGAAGGGCCATCACCACCTCTAGACCTCTCCATAGGACCTGTTGAGTTCTTTGTGTCCAGTGCATTGCAGCTGGAATTCTCTATCTGCCCAATCCTGTTCCTCCCACCTTCGCACTGGAGTTGATCCCAAAGACCCTCCCCAGTAAACTTCTTGTGTGCAAATTTCCATGCCAGAGTCTGATTGCTGAGGAACCCAGCCTGCCATGATGACAATAAGAGATATGACACCTGTTATCATAGAGCTTCGGGGCCAGCTTTGTCCATCATAACTACCTTTTTTTGTCCCCTAGGACAAGCAAAAACTATCCAGACCCAGTAGGGCTGTGCTCATGGTGACACTTGGCAATGTCCTGAGCAAAGACCTTTGTAGCTACATCACTCCATGCAACCATCATTAAGGCAAGAGCAGGATCAACTTTGTAGCTGGCAATCACTCATATTAGTTCCATAAACCTGTTACTGAGTGTCCTCTGTCTCTCTGTGCTAGTGCCAGAGATAGAGATATCTAAGATATGGCTCTGGATTTCCAGGACCATCTCATGGAGGGGAAAATGAACAAGTAATCAGACAATTGAAAACATATGGGACAATTCAAGTTCTGCAGAGTGCTATGGAAGCTCAGAAGAGATGGCGGTGGCTTACTCAGAGGAGATGGTCGTGGCTTAATCAGGGGATCAGGGAAGGATTCTCAGAGAGGCAGAGGAAGGAGAACATGGTGAGGGCAGTATTGATGGGAAAGAGAAGAGAATAGGTATTTCAGATTGAAGAAATGTGTACATGAAAGAATGAATGGGGTGAGTGAACAAGCACATTTGTATCCATTACTTTATTTGCACTCTGCAACACCCTAATGTGGTTGTCTGCAAACATCCTTATTCCCATTTTTTGAACAGAGAAACTGAGAGCCTGGGAAGATAAACAACTTGTGTGCAGGAAGGGGGTTACTGTGACCTGAACCTGTATCTTCTGACTGATTCAGAGCCAAATCAGTGGCTCTGTCTGTCACACCATTCAGCCAACATGGACTGAGTTTTTCTCCAACACCTGGCATGGTGCCCAATGAGGACTAAAAGCAGTATAATATCAATGGTCAGCTCTTGAAGAGCTTGAATTCAAGATAAATTTTTAAAAAATTGATAATGTCAAGGGACAAATGCTGAAATGAAGGACCAGGCAAATGCCCTGGAATCATGGCAGAGGTATGTCCCAAAAAATGTCCTTAGCCCTGTTTAATCTTTGGTACCAATGATATAGACAAAGACATATAAAGTCTGCTTATCACATCTGTGGTTGGCACATAGCTGGGAGGGATAGAAAATATGACTGATACCAAAATCAAACTTTTAAATGTTCTCAGTTGTCTGGAACCATGAACCAAACACTAAGATGAAGTGCAGCAAGGGTTCACAGTGGGCCAGAACTTTCTTCCAAATAATCAGTTGCTCAAGAATAGGAGAAGGGAGCCTGGCTTAGCCTCTGGCCATAAGAGAGAATAGAGACTTCACCAGGCCTCAAACCAAACTTGCACCAAGTATTTGAATTAAAAGTGTCTTGAACTCCTGATCTCATGATCCACCCACCTCAACCTCCCAAAGTGCTGGTATTACAGGCGTGAGCCACAGAGCCTGGCCAAGATGGTGAAACCCCGTCTCTACTCAAACTAAAATTAGCCAGGCGCAGTGGCAGGCACCTGTAATCCCAACTACTCAGGAGGCTGAGGCAGAGAATCACCTGAACCCAGCGGCAGAAGTTGCAGTGAGTCGAGATCACGTCACTGCACGCCAGCCTGGGGGAGAGAGTGAGAAAAAAAAAAAAAAAAAAAAAAAAAAAAAAAAAGAGTCACAAACTAGCATACCCTGAGTCTATGTGGCAATTATATTCATAGTCATTGCATATATTTAATAGGACATTTTATGAATTACCTTGGAGATGGTTTAATGGGACATTTTGTGAGTCATGTTGGAGATGGAGTGGTGGTAGAGGGACAGCATCTTCAGATGAAGGAGGAAGATGCTTATAAATCTCTTTATCCAGGCAGTTCTCTCAGTGCACCTACCACATGCCAGGCCTGTGCCAGGTCTTGGACAACATGGAATATCAGCCTAGGAAGCCCAGGGCCTTGCAGAATGACTTAGGCATAAACTCTTGTGTGCCTCTGGGAAAGTCATGGAGGCTTGCTAGGCATCATTTTCCTTATCTATAAAATGGATGCTGTAATTTCAATCCCATAGGACCTTGTGAGTAATAATGAATGAGATCATGAATGTAGAATGATGAGCACAGAGCTTGGCCTGAAGCTTGTATTTAAAAAAGGTGCTTACTGTTAATATCCAGACAAATCCAGAGACATCTATACATAGACAGCAAGGACGCAGGACCTGTGGACTTGGATTTAGGGTCAGGCCTTCAGTCTTCAGGTGGGTTCAGGAAAGGCTGATTTTTCTCTCTATGAATGTGTTTGTGTGTGTGTGTGTGTGTGTGTGTGTGTGTGAAAAATTTCAAGCTCAAGAAAAGACACAGTTTTAGTATACTTGGGGCATTAATCAGATTCGAGAGACAGTCGTCTACTTAACCAGCATGACACCCAACAGTGGGCATAAATTCTCGGTTACCAGGAAGTGGCCCATAGTACCTGAATTAGGGCAAAAAGTCAAAGTTATCTTGGCAGCAAAAAAGATGAGACTGATTTCCACAGTTCTGGGCTGGAGTTCGCTTAATCCACTTTCCTTCAGGATAGGTTGGTCTCTGGGCCTCTCAGTTTCTTCATTTGCAAAATGAGAGGGCTGGACCAGATTAGTCATTCTCAAATATACAGTCTTGGAGAGGTGCTGGCCTATGTTGGAGTCAAATCCATGACATCCTGCTCAGATAACTTCCTGACTGTTCTATGTTGGGATACTAGGGAGAAAAATTGCTCCTTGCTGTGAATAGCCACATAGAAAAAAACACTGGCATGTCCTTTCCTGCCACCCTCACCAGCCAGACTCCTGGGCTACCTTAGTGAACTTTCTTTTCAGCTTTGGGCCAAAAAAGGGAAGAACACTGCTAGAGATATGGTGGGGTAGCTCATTCACTTCTCTGAAGTGCCCAGAATATTATGAATTCAAGGAAGTAGTGAGAGTGTATGCTTTTCATTTTTATATAAATTTTTTGAAATTTGATTTTTGATGACAGCATTAAAAATGAAGTGACCAAACTATTTGGAGACTCAAGTTCACTCTATTTTACTGTATTGCATAGGGACTCTCCCAGCTGACAACTTCTGAAAAGAAAAATATTATCTACAGCATAACTCATAAAATAACATTTTACATTCTATTTTTACTTTTAAAATGTAAAAAGCCTATCTTTTAAAAAGAGTGTTAGATTGCCAAGATTTCTTTTTTCTTTTTGAGGTTATGCCTTTTGTTTTTGAGGGGTAGGCTGTTAAAATTCTCATTCTTTTATGAAGTGATTATGACAATTGATGGAACCTGATTTTATTATTTTTAAAATTATACTGCTTGGAATAAAGTAATAAAAAGTTAGACTCAGGATTGCTTTCCCCTTTTAAAAAAACTTCCCTGGCTCATGAAATAAAAAAAAAAAAAAAACTTGAAGAAAAATTTAGGAAGAATTTATTAATTATATCTCTAATGTAAAGAGGCAGATTCACCAATGCAGCTTAGGAGGGCAGTCTTAGTTCTTCAGAACTAAGAATTTAACTCTGTGTCTAGTAACAGGCTAAATAGACTAGGGGTATATAAAAGGACTATCCCTGGCATCACACTTGGAGGATGAGACCAGGGCTGAAACGATTTGATGTCTAGACAAGTCATTGGTGCTGGCTGTCTGGTAATTATAGATTTATATCAAACAGCTTAGCTTGGCATTCAAGTCTCTTTATGATCTTATTTCCACCTGCCATTAGAACCTTATTTGTCTCCTTTTTCAGAATCCCTTGGGTCCTTAAACTCTGTGCCCAGGACATCCCTGGCAGCCTGGAAAAAGTGTGGACCTCTTCTGAAAGTAAGGATTTGAAATAATTAAATAAAATACATACTATTGCAAAGGAAAACAATGATGTTAAGATATGATTATCAAAATAACTGAAAGTGTGATAGGGTTATTAACGTGCTTCTTCACTAACACATCAAAAAACAAGCTCTAGCATTAGGTCTAATGCCATTGGAATTTTGAAGTTAAAATGAGTGTAAATGCTATTCTAAGGTATCTTCAACAAAAGTGATGTGTTATAAAAATATCTGTGATTTCTACCGATACAAGGTCAAGGTGCTATTAATACTACTGTGGTTTGTTGTCTGCATTCACACTTGAAGAAAATGCTAGATTTCAGTGTGAATTCAGTGAGGATTTGGTTTTCTTTTTAATTTGCCATCTCTGAATTCTATCCACTGACCTTTTCAGGGATCCATGCACCCCAGTTTAAGAACCCTGCTAGTCAAACCTATGCTAGTTTTTCTAAATATTCCTGATGTTTTCTTGCCCAAGTTTATTATGTTTTTTTTCCCCCAATCTGGAATAGTCTCAGAGCCCTCTTCTTATAAATGTGAATTCTACCCATCCAGCTATCACCTCTTCCAAGTTTTCTTTGAGTTTTCTATGGCATAATCATCTCTGTATTATCCAAGGTTCCACAGCCCTGCATCTGTCATTTCTGACAGCTCTTTTAAGGTATCTATTGTACAGGGGTGATACACAAATTAATTCTCATGCTATCCTTGTATTATCTACCCCATTTTCTATAAATTTATTGGAGATCAAATCTGTACTTGATTCCTATCTCTTTCTCTTGAGGTGTTTTCAAATACAGGTGTTGGCCCTGACCACCACACCCAGTGTATTCAGAATTAACCAGATTTCATTTCCCTTACTATAGGGCTCATAAAATGTCACTAGACTCCCTAAATAGCTCATGCCAAATATAAATAACCACTGCTCCCTAAATCTGTTTCCTTAACCTGAGACCTGCTGCTTCTTTCACTTAACCTGCTCTGTTCCTTCCAACTATAATGTTCTCCTCCCAACCCATGTATGCCTGTAAAAATCTTATATGGCCTTAAAGATCAATTTTTAAAATTACTATTATACTTTAAGTTCTAGGGTACATGTACACAATGTGCAGGTTTGTTACATATATATACATGTGCTATGTTGGTGTGCTGCACCCATTAACTTGTCATTTACATTAGGTGTATCTCCTAATGCTATCCCTCCTCCCTCCCCCCACCCGACAGCAGGCCCTGGTGTGTGATGTACCCCTTCCTGTGTCCATCAGTGATAGAGTGGATTAAGAAATTGTGGCACATATACACCATGGAATACTATGCAGCCATAAAAAAGGATGAGTTCATGTCCTTTGTGGGGACATGGATACAGCTGGAAACCATCATTCTCAGCCAACTATCACAAGGACAAAAAACCAAACACCGCATGTTCTCACTCATAGGTGGGAATTGAACAATGAGATCACTTAAAGATCAATTTCAAATGTCACTGTCAAAAGAAGCCGTCTCCACTCTCTCTCCCCAAATGAGTATGATCTGTGAGTCCATATAGCACATTGCCATCACTTAGCATCACATTCTGCCTTATTTTGCACTTGTCCGTGCATTTCTTTCTTCTCTTCCCATTGGACAAACAGCTGCATAGAATAGGAACTGATGATTTTCTCTCTTCCTTTTGGTTCTAGCATAGCTAATAAATATGAAATGGAACACTTCCTAGTTCATCTGACTGAAACAACCCACACAAAATTTCTTGGTCTTAAATTTGAGCAGGAAACCTCAAAAAAAAAAAAAAAAATCAAATGTCACCTCCTACTTCCTGTCTCCCTACTTTGGGCTCAGGACAAGCCTGAAATGGTCCTGTTGAAATTGGTTTTCTTTGGCCGAAGCCATAACAAGCCTTGAGGTGTGGGTGGGAAGAAAAAACAAAATCAAGTTTTCAAATCTGAAAAATAATCGGTCTTGGCATGGGTTTTTCTGAGGCCTGCAATGAAGACATGTTTGTCCTCATTTTATTTGCTAAGAAAACTTTTTCTTTCTATAGGACAACCCACGTGCAGATGCAGAACCTGGGGACCAGACAAGGCAGCAGCCCTGGCAACCTATTAACTATAGATGGAAATATAAGTAGCTTAGCTTAGCATCCAGAGCTTTTCGTGGTCTTCACCCAACCTACTGTTACAAATTTAACTCTTCCTCCTCTTCAGCTCACCAACTCTGGCTCAGCACAGCCCAACCAACATTTATCATGCCCTACACTGCACGGAGAAACTGGAAAGGCATTGGAGTTACTAGGATGGGCAAGACTCAGACCATTCCTTTGGCAGGGACCATATTTGGTGTTTCTCAAGAAGAAGCACTGTTACCCAACCAGGAAAGAGAGAAGACAGATACAGGTAAGACTTTAAACCATACTGCAGAAAATGGTAGTGCCGAAATAGAACTGGGTTTGATTTTGTAGGTCCTGTAGGTACCAAGTGTATTTATATTATAATAGCCTTTTACAAAATTGCAGCTTTTTGTCTTATGGTAACTTTTGCCAAATTATTTAATCTCTCCAAGCCATGGTTTACTCATTTTTAAAATGGATGCTAGCCTGCATAGTAACTATTTCAAAGAGGGTTTTTGCATCAGTACTGGATGAAAAGTGCTTTGCAAATTATCAGATATTGTTTTATTTTTACCAGTTTCTATATACATTGTATAAGCAGTCTTACATAGGCCGTAGGGAAAGAGAGTGATGTGAGGCAGCTAGGACCTTTTCCAAGTTACATACACAAATCACTTGGTGACCCCACATAGATCATTTTATTTTTTCTATCCCTTGTGCTGGATTCCGAAGACAAGGAAGATTGTATCTGCCTTACATCTACCTCTTCCAAAACAGAGAAGATTTAGAGTCCAGGAGACGGGGAGTACCTATGGGAAAACTGAAGGCACAACTTTTTTTCATTATCTCTTTCTCTCTCTCTCTCTCCCTCTCTCTGAATTAAACTTTGCTAAAGACAATTTTAAAAATATATATATTTTTTATTTTCTAAGGCTGGCAACATTTTCAACTTAGAAAGCAAGAGTACTTAACTACTAAAATGACCTGGTTTTTATTTCAAACTTGGAGACGCATCACAAATAGGGTGAGGTCAAACGATGCATTTCTACCTTGGATAATAAGGAAGTGCAGCAGTGGGCAGACGGCTGTAGTGGAAAGAACATCAGAACTGGGGTGAGGATGCCTGGGTTAAAATTCCTGTTTTGTTTTTCATTAGCTATTTGACAGTGAGCAAATTAGTTCACTTGTCTGGTTCTTAATTTCCTTGTATGTCAAGTAATAACAGCACCATCTATTTTATAGAATTTCACATCCACATTATATGGACTGCTTTTATATTCAGTATATTTATTCTTGATGTAGCTGATGAATTTGGAAAATGTCGTGTAAAAGGCTACTTAAATTCTGTAAATCTTTATTGATGCTCCATGGAAAAACATCTCTACTTTTCTTCTCTATCTTCACTCACTCCCATGGTGATCCCCTGGTGTTTCATGATCTTGGATACTATTTATATGTTCATGATTCTCATCTCTCTGGAAACTCTATGTCTCCATTTGAATGTCCAATGAGCATCTCAAACTTATCATATGCAACATGTATTTCCAATCTCCTCTTTCCAACCTGCTTCACCTACAATTATCCTCCTTTCTGTGACTAGCAACGTTTTTCAGTTGCTGAGGCTCAAAAACCTTGGAGTCTTTCTTGACCTCCTCCCCTTTCTAACTCCCATTCAAGCTATCAGCAAATTCTGGAGGCCTTCCCTATGATCATAACATGTTCCAGAATCCCACCACTACCTACCATCTCCAAATATCACACATCAATCCAAGACACGATTTATTCTCACCTGGATTCTTATAGCAGCTTCCTGACTAGTCTCTGCGTTTTTTTTTGTTTGTTTGTTTGTTTGTTTGTTTTGTTTTGTTTTGTTTTGAGGTGGAGTTTTGCTCTTGTTGCCCAGGCTGGAGTGCAACGGTGCGATCTCAGCTCACTGCAACCTCTGCTTCCGGGGTTCAAGCAATTCTTCTGCCTCAGCCTCCCAAGCAGCTGGGACTATAGGCATGTGCCACCACGCCCGGCTAATTTTGTATTTTTAGTAGAGATGGGTTTTCTCCATGTTGGTCAGGCTGGTCTCAAACTCTCCACCTCAGGTGATCTGCCCTCCTCGGCCTCCCAAAGTGCTGGGATTACAGGCATGAGACGCCATGCCCAGTTAGTCTCTGCTTTTGTACTTGCTCATGTAGAAACCTCTGAACATGGTGGCCAGTGCCATTCTATTTTTAAAAAATAAGTTTGATCCTGTCACTCCTCTGTTCAAAACCTTCCTAAGACTTTTGACTTGAACTGAGTCAAATCCAAGTTCTTACCCTAGCCCCCCAGGCCTGTGTGGCCTCTCTGACCTCTAGTTTCCTCCCCTCCAGCCTCACTGGTCCTTTTGGTGCCCCTGAGTACTCTGCCCTGTTCTTATCAGGACTTTCCTTCTGGTGGCTTCTTCTGCTCCCACCTAGCTCCATGTCCTGCACTCTCACCTCCTTCAATCTTTGCCTAAATGTCAACTTTCCAGACCACCCAGTTAAAATTGCACCCCCAATTCCCACCTCCCCACCCCCCTTCCTTGCTTTATTTTTATTCACAGCACTTTTCATCTTTTGACATTCTATGTGTTCCACTTACAACTAGAATATAAACCCTATGAAAAAAGGCTATTTTGTTTTATGCAGTGACTTATTCCTCTGTAACTGTGCTTGACCCTAGTAGGCATTTATTAAATATTTGTTTAATGAGTGAATAAATGAATAGGACATTCTATTAAGTGTAAGGAACATCATCAGCTCATGTACTCCTCATAATAACTATTGGTTACATTATCTCCATTTTGCAAACGAATTAACTGAAGCTCTTAGAGATTAAATAATTTGTGTTTATTCAATAGCATATTTATTGTGAGAGTCAAATCAGGTGTGGCAATTTGCAAATTCGTGTTGTTTCTATTATGCTACAAAACATAATACATTTTTAAAGGAGCCTAAAATTTATGCTTAGGTTTTTGTTGTTGTTGTTTAAATTTTCTGGTCCTACCTCCTTGCTCTCTACTGGGTTGGTTAGGTAGGAGAAGATTCTGTACCCAGTACACATCCCAGAGAGACCTTCTGTACATGTGCTGAGCCTCGGCTCTGTTCCCAGATAGAATCCTGTTTCTATCCCCTCTCATCTGGGGCATGAGAGTGTGGAAGGCCAGGCTGGGGAGGGCTGGTGTTTCATGCGAATGTCTCTGCTGTTGATGAGCCCCGCTTGACTGCATGTCCTAGCTCCCCGAAGCCTCCTTCATAGTCAGGCAGACTTCTGTCTCCAGTCTTTTAAAACGATTTTTTTTCCTTTCCTTTACACAGCCTTCTGTTTCCTTCTCTTAGCTTGACATTGTGTCTAGTTGCACAGGCCATGTGGGCTATTTTTACTGACAGCAGTCACCAGCCCATATGGTTCCCATTACCACAAACTGTTACCTTCATTGACACCAGTTTCCAAGTGAGTGGATGGTGGACAAGGAGGATGTCGAGTCCACATGGCCAGTCACAGGGCTCACAGGGTTTGCCTTGGCAGGGATGTTGATCTTGATGAATGTCCTTTAAAACAAAATTGGGTTGGACAAAATGCTGACTAATTACTTAGGTATTTTGTTCTTGCTTTTCCCCTCCATGTTCATTTTAGTAGGATTTCAAGAGGGTCAAGTTTCAAAGGTAGGTTGCTTTTTATAGAGAGACAGATTTGAGTTTTGTTTCTTTCCATTTTTGGAGCTTGCTGCATGGTGGTACCTCCATAGGCGATGATGCTTCTTAGCCCCTGGGGGAGTGACAACCAATAGCACACAGCTTTCAGTGCAGCGTCTATGAGTTTGTGATAAGATAAAGTGAATCCTGAGAATTCCCTTTCTCTGGAAAGAGGGTTAGAGACCCTCAGGGTGTCAGTACTATTGATAACACCTCTTTCTGCATAGAAAACACTTTATAATTCACAAAACATTTTCAAATGCACCATCTTATTTGCATCTCACAACCTCGCTATGAGATTGAGGTTTTTCATCTTCATTTTATAGGTGAGAAAACAGAAGCTGTGAGAGGCTGACTTTCCCAAGTCTACATGGCTAGCAAGAATCCAGGAAGGGATTCAACCTCAGCTTCCTGGATTTCAGGCCAGAGCTCAAGCCTCAACGCTATGGCTGCCTCAATGACCTGAAACAAAACCGGGCAGGGCTTGTTCAAGGACATAAGCTAGCAGCTCACAATGGGGCCTGATGGGACATGTTGTATCGAAACTAGAAGTTGGCATTGAGACCCAGGCTCACTGTGGTACTACAAAGCTGCCGCCACATCAGCTGGATGACACTGAAATGGACGAGAACAAAAGGCTTTTTCCTTTAGTGTGTAGTGTCCCCTTACCAAGGCCCAGGAGCTATTGTGATGCTCTGAGCAGAAAGCTTCCAGAGCAGTGAGTAGGTGAAAAGGCGAATTCTGGGCTGAGAATGAGATTTCAGACAAAGGCGAGTCACTCTGAGGCTCTACTAGCCCAGCCAGGCTAGTAGGCTCTTTGATCAGAACCTTCCCACCGGGCCCACCAAGGTCTTCTCTTCCCTTCCACTTCCTCCAGCTTCGCTTGTCCCCTTTCAGCTCCTCAGTCACAGAGCTCTTTCTTAAAGTCTTTGGCCACATTGTTCTCTTTACCTGGAACATTCCTCCCTATTCTCTGCAAGGCAGACTCTTCCACATAAATGTTCCCATCTCAGAAAGTCTTTTTGTGGCCACTGTAGTTGGTTAGATGGTGACCTCTCCAACAAGACACATCCAAATTCTAACCCCTGGAATCTATAATGGTGACGTTGTTTGGAAAAAGGGTCTTTGCAGGTGTAATCAAGTTCAGGGTCTCCAGGTGAGATCATTCTGGATTGAGGTGGGTCCTGAATTCTATGCCAGGTGTCCTTACAAGAAGAGGAGAGAAATCAGAGACATTTAGGAAGAAGAAGGTAATGTGGCGGTGGTGGCAAAGATGGAATGGGCAGCCCACCTGAAGGGATACTGACAGCCAGCAGAGACTGGAAGAGGCAAGGAAGATTCTCCCCTAGAGCTGTCAGAAGGAAAGCAGCCTTGCTGATTTGATTTTGGATTTCTGACTTCTGGAGCTATAAGACTCTATATTTCTGTTATTTTTAAGCCATCAAGTTTGTGGTGATTTTTTGCAGTAGATCTAGAAAACTAATACAGTCACCTAATCCAAGTAACACCTTCACCCTCCCCACATACACACTGTTGGAATTCACTGCTAATTTCACATTTGCCTCTTTCGTGCCAATGATTGATTTCTAACTCTACCATCATTTGGGATGTCTTGTGTTTTGTCCGTATTCCCTCTTCATGTCTCTTTATGCTATCCTTGGCTGAGATAGTTGGCTGATAGTTTTGCGGAAATGCTGGTCAGGTATTTTGTAGACTGTCCCTCCATTGGAATTTAATGTTTTCCTCATGGTTAGACAGGGATTATGGTTTTTTTTTAAAAAAAGAAGATCTCACAGATGTAAAGTGACATTCTTATCACATCATATCTAGGGTACTCACCATCAGTAATATTTATCGTTGTTGATGGTAACCTTGGTCATTTCATCAAGGCAGTACTTGTCAGGTTTCTTCACTGTATGGTTACTCTTTTTTTAAATTTCTATATTGTACTCTGGAAGGGAGTCCCTATGAGAAGTTGTAATTCATTTTTAAGCTACAGTTATGCTTTGATTTAATAAGCAACACTTTAAATAACATCCACATTGATTGTCACAACTGTCTCAATGGAAAACTAAGAGTCAGAGAGGTTAAACTATCTTCCCAAGGTCACACAACTAATAAGTAGAGAATGGAGACGAATTGTTAGATCTGACTCCAAACTCTGACCTTCTCACCATCCTCTTTTTATACTGCTTCCTCAGAGTAGTAATCAACTAAATTCTTAACATAAACTTTCAAATGTCCTGGGTCTTGCTCTGTTGAGAGTGAAATAGAAAAGCGGGTTGGCAGGAGGGAAATAATTTACCATCTGCACTGTCTCTGGAAAAGTTTAATATTCAGATCTATTCTATATACCAACATAAATAGTAAACTAAAGTCCATATGTATTCAAATTTCCTTAGTTTATCTTTGTGCCCCTAACACTATGAATAAGAGCCATACATCATGTCAGCTCTGCCTGGCACACCTGGGGGCCTCATACTCTAGCTTTGACAATTTAACCCACTCATAGCAGAGAGCTGCGGAAGGGCACAAAATGCTTTAGGATCATTATCAAGGACTATAGGAAAAAATTAATGTAACATTTTATGATATCACAGTTTAAAGGACTTGAAGGCTCAGAGTGGTAGTAACTTGCTGAAGGGTACCCAGGGAGATATTGGTAACAGGAACTAGAAATCAGGTCTTTGATTTAGCTCAAGGCTCTTTCTATTTAAGACAAGTGGCTTCCAAGAAGAAGCATCTCATGGCTGATCATTGTTCACACTTGGCAGGCTCCATTGATAAAAGCTTAGTCTGAAAAATGGACTTCCTATTACTGGTGAGTCATTGTCTTCATATCATCTTAACTCCAGCTTACTGGCCAGTAGGGACATGTAGCTAATTCCTTATGAGCTTCATCTGTTCCTCATGAATAAATCTTTAACCTCTAGGCTAACCAGGGCTGATGATGAAGGCACCCAAACATAGTAAGTACATAAACAGATTGAAACCAAAGAAAAAGGGAGAGACTCAAGGATCCCATGTCTGCTATCTT
Organism: Piliocolobus tephrosceles; assembly: GCF_002776525.5. NCBI lineage: Eukaryota > Metazoa > Chordata > Mammalia > Primates > Cercopithecidae > Piliocolobus > Piliocolobus tephrosceles. The sequence goes on along the minus strand of NC_045447.1, from coordinate 30,979,764 downwards.
CCTGTCCTACAGGGAAGACATCCTGCTTCCACTGAGGTCATTTCAAGAGCTTGGGTGAGGACCACGTAAGAAGAGACTTAGTCCGCATAACCAAGGACAGAAATCAGGTGACATGGGCTGGATATATTTTCTTTTATAGGATTCAATGAGATCACAACATCAAGGACTACTGCAGTAAGTCAATGGCATCTAAAAATGCTCAGAGTAGATTCCTTTTAGGTATTTGTGTAACAGCTTCAGTAGTGGCAAACATTTGCGTAGAAATTTCTCTTCTGTGTTATCTCCAGCAAGTTTAATGACATGATTGTTAACATTTTTTACAAAGGAATACATTAAAGCTCAGAGAAGTTAAATCTCATGCCCAAGACTATGGAATTGTAGGTGAATTTAAGATTTTAGCTGTGATCTTTTGATTTCCCACTTTGATGGTAACCATCCCTGTCTCCTATTTCTACTTAAAACACAAATCTTTTGATCCTATATATTCCATGCTCCATTCTAAGTTCAGATATTCTAATTCTAATTCTAACGCTAATTTTAATGTATTAGTCCATTTGCATTGCTATAAAGGAATACCTGAGGTTGGGTAATTTATAAAGAAAAGAAGCTTATTTACTTCATAGTTCTGCAGGCTGTACAAGAAGCACGGAGCCAGCATCTGCTTCTGGTGGGGACCTCTGGAAGCTTGCAATCATGGTAGAAAGCAAAGAGGGAGGCGGTATACGACACGGTGAAAGAGGAGCAAGAGAGATGGGGAACTGCCACACTCTTTTAAACAACCGGATCTCATGCAAACTCATTATGATTCTTTACTGCAAAGAGGGCACCCAGCCATTCATGAGAGATTCACCCCCATAATCCAACATTCCCCAACAGGCCCCAGCCTCAACATTGGGGATCACATTTCAACATGAGATTTGGAGGGGACACACATCCAAACCACATCTGTTAACAACCAAAAAAGAAGTAGCAAGAGATGGACAAGATATTTTAATTCTATAAATGAAAAAATAAAAGGGGAGTGCTTGGGAACTTCGGAGTGGATTTTTAAGGGAGAGTCTTTTGTTGCTTCAGAGATGATGAAAGACACCAGATACACTAGGGAAGTGGCAGAGGAAGAAAAGACTAACATATAAATAGGGTTAGCTAAAGGGATGGGTGTGCTTTAAAATGAGGAGTGGAATGGTGGGGTGTCTCAACTTTGTACCTCTTTGAAGCTTTCCCTTCAGGCACATTCCTTTCCTTTGTGCTCACCCACTTACATTTCTTACCATGTGTAGCTCTCCCTGCATAGCTGTTCTCATAGGGGTCATCTCTTTCCTTATTCTATGAGCACCCCAAGTCCAGGAGCTGCTCTGGTTCATTTCCATTAATCCAGCAGTGTCCTGTAGGGAGCTAGACACAATGCAGACCTCAGACTATTGCTGATTGATTAAATGAATAAATGAATGAATGAATAACAATTGAAGAAATAGGTTGAAGCTATTACACGTCTACCTTTTGGAGACTTTCCATTCTGGGACATCACAACAGGTTTCAAGCACATTTTCTTTCAAGTGTAAATGTAAATGCCAGTTAAGCAGAAGGAATCTCTGGAAATAATGGTGGTGGAAGACAAATGGTAACTAACTCTATCATAGACCAGAGATCAGAAACTTCTTTTGATAATAGATCTTCCTACAGTGGGGAGACAATGAAACTGTGACAATGTTTTGAGGGACTTGATGGAAAGAGTCATGTCTGGGAGACAAAGATTATAAGACCATAGATAGACATAGAGAGAGAAAACAGAAAAAATGTGAATCATTTTCTTATTGAGATGAAATTAATTGTAACATGAAGGTAACTATTTTAAAGTGAAAAATTTGGTGATATTTAGTACATTTATAACGTGCAACCCCCACTTCTATCTATCCAAAATATTTTCATCATCCAGAAGGGAAATGCCATACCCACCAAGAAGTGGTTCCTCAATCCTCTTGTGCCTGGTAACTGTCAATCTGTGTTCTGTCTCTGTTGATTTACTCAGCCTGGATATTTTATTAATATTTAAGCAGGGCTGTATGTTACAATGCAATCTCTTATGTCTGGCTTCTTTCATTTAGCATAATGTTTTTAAGATTTATCGTGTCATAGCATTTACTGGTACTTACTTCCTTTTCATGGCTGAATAATAATCCATCGTAGACTTATGTACCACATTTGGTGTGTCCATTCATCAGTTAATGGAGGTTTGGGTTGTTTTTACCTTTTGGCTATTATGAGTCATGCTGCTATGCATGTCCATGTACTTGTTTGAGTAGCAGAAAAAATTGTTTTAAAGTCTAAATTCTAAGCAAACATCTGACTTCAAAGTGAGAAGCCAAAGAAAAGGGAGAATTCAACAAGGGGGTCTGGGGGAAGAGGCATTTTACTTGCCCTCCAGGGAGTATATTGTGAGGCACTGAGACAAAGAGGGCTGTATTTGAAAAGTGCTCCATGCTCACTAAAGGGAAGATTCTGAATATGAGGAAAATGAAGGTGGTTTCCAGATGACAAACTAATTCCATCAGTCGGAGAATGAAGGCCATTCATGCTCCCTTTTCCAAGACTCCCTTTTGTCTATAAACAAACTACAGAGCCTCTCCTAATACATTGTTTCTGGTGCAGACATGACAACAGACTCAGTTTGCTTTCCCTACATCAGTCTTTCCTCCAGAGCCCAGGAGTTGGGGATGAGGGCGGTGGAAGGAAGAGGGAGGAGGGAAAGGAATAAGTTTCTTGCAGAACACTGCTGGACAGGATAAACACCGGCAAGGAAAGCTAACTTACCATGTCCTGGGCACTGCATGACATGTTTTCACACAGATCATCTCATTCAACAGCCCTGTGACATGGGCATGCATAATATTTTCATTTTACGATAGAAGAAACTAAGGCTCAGACAGGTTAAGCAATTTATCCAAGATCACGCTACTCATTAGTGACGGAGCAAGCCTTCAACTCCAGGTCTTATGTTCTTCATTACTGCAGTGACTGCAACCCTTTAGTCTTCCCTAAGCATGACCAAAATATTGATTGATTTCCTCTTTTTACCAAGCCCTGGGGTTGGATTATCATTCAGGACCTTTTAAGGATAACAACAAACATTCCTTGAAAATAATTAAACCCACTTTGACTGGGCAAGGTGGCTCACACCTGTAATCCCAGCACTTTGGGAGGCCGAGGCGGGCAGATTATGAGGTCAGGAGATTGAGACCATCCTGGCTAACATGGTGAAACTCTGTCTCAACTAAAAATAGAAAAAATTAGCTGGGCGTTGTGGCGGGCGCCTGTAGTCCCAGCTACTCAGGAGGCTGAGGCAGGAGAATGGCGTGAACCTGGGAGGCGGAGCTTGCAGTGAGCCGAGATGGCACCACTGCACTCCAGCCTGGGCGACATAGTGAGACTCTGTCTCAAAAAAAAAAAAAAATAATAATAATAATAATAAAATAAAATAAAATAAAAAATTAAATCCACTTTTTATAGCTAAGTAGAATGTCTTAAGCAGTACCTTCAACCAAATGAATGATGAAGCTAGAATGCCCACTCCAGTGAACTGAATGGAAACTCTGCTAACAGGTGACATTTACTGGGCTCTACTCCAAGTATGTTACATGCAACCTCATTTAGTCCCAGGAAACTTATGACCTATACCCTACTTGCAGTTTTACCTTACCATCTCCCCGACTTGATGGAGAGCTTCTCTCTTTGTCTTTGGGAGCAGGATGGGGCCTGGCAAGAAGCAGGTGCTCAAGAGTCAACAGATTCCAGTGTGGTGAACCCAGGGGCATCTCTTCACTCCTAGGGCAGAAGGTACTCTCGGGACAGGAGCTCCTTGACCTTCCCCAAGGCCTCACCTGGCTGTTTCCATCAGTTTTTTACAATCAAGTTCTACAGTCACTAGAAGTGTGAATTAGACTGGTCATTTGTACCAGAGATGATATGTTTTGTGAAGAGAGGCCTCGATTTCTCTGTCAGCAATAGTACAAAGTTCAGTCTTTTACATCAGGAGTCTTGCTGCTCATTCCGAGCAGACTTTATCCGGTGTGAACTGCTCAGTGTTCAGGCTTGGACTCTTGTAGAGCTGTGATCTTGGCAAGTTCAATGGAATTTTCTGCATCTTTACACATGTGTAATATTATCCAATAATACCCACCTCATAGAGTGATTGTAGAAATACAATAATAACAACAAAGACAAGCATAACAAAAATGACAATAGCTAATGTGTATTGTGGGTTTGCTTTCTGCCATGTTGCATTGGGCTTATGTTTTTCTTGTATTTTTTAATCCTCCCCAAACACATGTTTGTGTACATATACATACATGCACAAGTTTATATATATTTACATTATGTGTCTGTGTGCGTGTGTGTGTGTGTCCCTATATGTTATCACACATAAAAGGATTTGGTGCTTTTACTAGATATAGTAGTTCCTCAGTAAATGTAACTGATGGTAATAATGTCTGTTCTAATATAGAGAAAAATGGAGACCAATTCTACAGAAAAACAAGTAGCATTGATTCCTCAAGGAAGGGTCCTACACATGGCAAGGAGAGAGTTATACAGGGGAGAAAAAAAATTCTGTTTTTTTTTTTTTTTTTACACATCTTTGTATTGTTTGATTTTGTATCTGAGCATATAGAATAATTTATTAAGTTCAGCATTCTTTTAATCATTTTTTTTGAGAAAATTGGTGAAACACATTATCACTTTGGAATAAAAGTCATTAAAACAAGAGCCATTCAAGAAAAACTAGAGATTAAAATGCCTAATATACTGCCATACACAAAGTGGGTCTAAATAAATATTTTCCTATCTTTCCCTTTTATCCCATATACAGGGCCCCAGTATTTGTGCTTCCTTTGGCTAATGGAAAGATAAGCTTATTAGTGTACATATTTTCCTATGGTTTCCTTAGGAAAGACAGAGGCTAGCATTCAAGTGCCCATAGAAAACTAAGGAGAGCTATCTGAGCCATGAGGCATAGGCCTGGATGTGTAGCCCAGGTTGGTGTGGGGCACAAAAGATAGCCCAGCTTCCTTTCTGCTCTGAGTCAATCTTTACTGCTTGAAGGAATTTTCTCAGGTGTGTGTTTTAATAAGTGTGCTGGTAATTTTGACTCTACTACAAGTTGCTCTACTACATGATTGTCATATACACAGGATTGTTTATGTATAAGATTTAAGCCCTCATGGGAATCTGAGATTCAATGTTCAAAATTTATCTATGATATATAGTATAAGAAAGAAACTGGCCATGCAAATGGGTAAGGGAGGTAGGTATGTAGCTGGTTAGGGCAGGACTCAAGGTGTTTGCTAGCACTTCATATACAGTAGGGGATTAAAATGTGTGTCAGGGACCACAAGAAAAAGTAACTAATTATAAGCATTCACAATGCTACTGCCTTTCCCTTTTCTGCAGTCCATTAAAGGAAATTCTGTCTTTGCCTGTATAGTTTCTTCCCCTTTCCTACTCATGACAAGCAGGAAAGTATTCATCTGCATGGAACAGAGACATTGAGACACAGTGACTTAAATACTTAGAGGGAAATTTTCTCACATATATTAACTCTGGCTTCTGAAATTGGTTCAATGCTTCGTGGTTTCAGGACCAGGGATCATGTCATTCCTTTATCCTTTAATTCATGCTTGGTACCTCATGGTCAAAAGATAGCTGTCACAGCTCCAGTTATCTTTTTTTTTTTTCCAAGACAAGAATAAAAAGGAGTGGCAGGGGAGGAGGTTTTGCCAAGGAAACCATAAGGAGGAGGAGCATAAAGATAATGTATGTTCCCTTTATCAGAAACACTACAATTACCCTGGAAGCCAAAAGAAATGTGGAGAGAGATTGATCTATGATATGATATAGCATCATTTATGAAACAAAAGAATTGGAAACACCTTGTATTAGTCTGTTCTCCTGCTACTAATAAAGACACACCTGAGGTTGGGTAATTGATAAAGAAAAAGAGGTTTAATGGACTCACACTTCCACATAGCTGGGGAGGCCTCACAATCTCGGCAGAAGGCAAAGGAGAAGCAAAGCACATCTTACATGGCGGCAGGAAGGAGAACTTGGTCAGGGGAACTCCCATTTATAAAATCATCACATCTCATGAGACTTATTCACTATCACAAGAACAGCATGAGAAAGACCTGCCCCCATGATTCAATTGTCTTCCACTAGGTCTCTCTCACAACATGAGGGAACTATGGGAGCTACAATTCAAGAAGAGATTTGGGTGGGGACACAGCCAATCCATTATCACACCTTACATGCCCAATGAGAGGGACTGCTTAAGTATATGTTGCTACAGCTTTATAATAAAAAACTAGGCAGACAATAACATATTTTTAAGTTCATTTAAAATTTTAAGTGAAAAATTCAAGAAACAAAGTTGTATAATTCTAATTTTTAAAAAAATACGTAGGTGTATTAAAAAAGAAGACTGAAAGGAACTATGCCAGGATTATCAGCTTTCCTTTGCTTTCTTCCTTTATTTTTTGCCTTGTCCACATCTTCTCTAATGAGAAAATTTTTATCATCAGAAACTATTTATTAGGAAAACAACTTACTCTTGCCAGAACTCTACTTCATCCATTCTTTGATTCCCACCTCTACTCCCAACAAATTACTTCTGTGTCTGACTCCCAATCTTTGACCTATGCAGGGAGCTTCAAGCTATAAACTACCAGGGGGAGTCAGCTCTTTCACCTTCTAGGCTAATTTTCACTTGTTGTCCAGGCATAATTATGAACAGTTCCCCCTTCTCCTTTCAGAAGTCTCCAGTGTAGATGATAAATTGTATATTCAGCTTCGGCTGGGAGCGGTGGCTCATGCCTGAAATCCCAGCACTTTGGGAGGCCGAGGTAGGCAGATCACCTGAGGTCAGGAGTTTGAGACCAGGCTGGCCAAAATGGCAAAACTCTGTCTCTTGTAAAAATACAAAATTACCTGGGCATGGTGGCACATACCTGTAGTCCCAGCTACTCAGGAGGCTGAGGCAGGAGAATAACTTCAACCCTGGAGGCAGAGGTTGCTGTGAGCGAAGACCACACCACTGCACTCCAGCCTGGGCGACAGAATGAGACTCTGTCTCAAAAAAAAAAAAAACAAAATTACACATTCAGCCTAAATTTTTGGAATGGATATGGATTCTGAATGAAGTCAGAGATGTAAATTGCCCTAGTACACCTCAAGGCCTCTCAGCTTGCTAAAATGACAGCATCCAGAATGTGCCAAGAAAAATTCGACAAAACAAAGAGCCTTCGGGAAATGGAGATACAAACTCAAATTAATGTTCCATCTCTGATAAGCTGCATAACCATGAGATCTGCAAGCTTTGGTGTTCTTTTCTATCCATCAAGGACAGTAATGCCCATCTCACTGAGCTGTGGGCAGGAGAAAACAAGGTAGTCCATCCATACAAAATGTCAAAGGTCTGACCTCATGCTTAGCATGCAGAAGCCAACTGCCAACCCAGATTCCTATCACAAATACTCTAATATCCAGTTTTTCAATTAATACTCAAATTCATAACTTAATGACTCAAATTAATCCCAGGCTTCCCCCAGACTCTTCTTGTTGCAAAGCAACAAGTAAGCGTGCTGGAGTCAGTTGTCAATGCAAGGCAGAGAAGCGAAGTGGTAAATGGCATAATCATATTAGATTTATATGCATGACCGTGCGAGGAAGAATGTAGGGGGATTAGTGACAGGAATTAAGTGGCTTTAAAAAACATGGGTGTCACTTCCATCACTCAGCAGTTTCTCAGACATATGGGCCATCTGCCAAGGGGTTTCAATATGTGCTCGATGTCTATCTGAGTCCTTTTTGGAAAGGTCTGGGTAAAATTCAGGGGATCATTGAGAAGTCCTGTGTAAAGGGACATCCACAGAAAACCTATGAGGAACAGAGAAAAAGGCCCATGTTCACTCATCCTAGTTCCATACTGTGACCCTGCACTTTCCAGTATAAACTCCACAGACACATAGTTCACAAGGCCAGCATGCTTCTGAAATGTATTAGATCACATTTTTCTTTCACATTTTCTTGCACAGAACCTTATTTTCCCAGTTAGCCAAGGCCTCTATTTCCCCAGGAGATAACTTTAACATTTCTGAGAAATAGTTCATAGGAGGAATACATCACTATCCAACTTTTTATATTTTCCCCTTGGGTATAGTGAGTCAGGAGTCTTAGAAGGTAGATGTTGTTGAGAAGAGATTTTGAAATCCCCAAAACCTCCTTACTTATCAGGAGATACTTCTAGTGTGTTGCTCTGAGAAACTTGGTATATGAGTTTGGGCAGTGATAAAGTTTGTATGTTTATTTCCCCGAAATCTCATGTTGAAATGCAATCCCTAATGTTGGAGGTGGGCCCTGGTAGGAGGTGTTTGGGTTATGAAGGTGGATACCTTACGAATGGGTTGGTGCCCTCCCCATGGTAATAAGTGAGTTCTCATTCTTTTAGTTCATGTGAGAGCTAATTGTTTAAAAGAGCTTGGCATCTCTCTTGCTCCCGCTCTGGCCATGTGACATGTCTGCTCCCCTTTCACCTTCTGTCATGAGTAAACACTGGTGCCATGCTTCTTGTACAACCTGCAGAATTGCAAGTTATATAAACCTCTTTTCTTTATAAATTGCCCAACCTCAGGTATTCCTTTATAGCAATGCAAAACACTAATACAGAGAGCCTCCTAGAAGCATTCAGAGGAAGAGGAAATGCTTCCATTGGAAAGTTTATGGAGAAGAAATAGTTGGCAAAACAGCAATTACTTTTGCACCAACCTAATAGAATCAAGTCTCCACATCAGTGTCTTTACTACCCCCACTCTTTGAGGTAGTCAATATTTAGGGGGTGGGGTGATGGACTTTTCCAGTAGCTACAAGGGAATCAGAACATCACCCTGCTTCCTTAAGTATAGTAACAATAGTAATGATAATAACAATAACAGCAACTGTAAGATTTTACCATTATGGGCTCTTCATACATGCCAGCTGGTTTCCTAAGTCTATTATATACATGATTTCATTGAACCCTCATAATAAGTTCATGAGACAAGTACTATTACATAGGCAAGTTACCCCCATTTCAGAGATGAGGGAATGGAGGCACAGAGAGATTGAAATAAATTTTGCAAGGCCACTAGCTAAGAAGTGACTCGAATGAGTTTTAAGTTGAAGAATGATGCAGAATCTATGTTCTAAACCCAAGACAGTGCTGCTTCTTGGTCATGACACAAGCTTTTACTTACTGAGGCTTATGATGTGCTAGGTCCTGTTTTAAGGGCATTAAAAATGTTATCACATTTGACCCTTAGTAACCACAAAATATAGTGCTATTATTGGCCTGATACTACACACGAAGATACAGAAGAATAGAAAAGTTTTAAACTTTCATAAATGTATCCATCTAGCAAGTACTACCATGGGATTTAAACCCAGGCAGACTGGGCCCAAGTCCCTTCTGACCTGACTGGGGCTTGGGATTCTGGGTAGATAAGCGGAAAACACTGGGCCCTAAGAACTGCAGGAGAAGCACTCAAGCCCATCAGCTACAGAAGGCAACAGCCCTGGGGAAAACTTGGCCCTGGGTTGGAAAAAGTAACTTATCCATAACTCCTTCTCTTCTCAAACTTCATCAAAAGTCACCTGGAGTACCAGAAGGTCAGCACTCGCCACCAATCCCCTTCTCCATCCTCATCAAAACTCACCTGGAGTATCAGAATGACAGCACTAATCTATTCCCTTCTCTTCTCCAACCTTATCAAAGTCTTCTGGAGTACCAGAAGGGCAGCACTCCTCCCCCATCTCCTCCTTTTCTTCATCCTCATCAAAGCGCAACTAGAGTAATAGAAGGATAATACTCATCCCCCATCCCCTTCTCCATCCTCATCAAAACTCACCTGGAGCATCAGAAAGGCAGCAGTAATCTCCTATTTCCTTCTCTTCTCCATCTTTATCAAGGTCACCTGGAGCACTGAAAGGAACGCACTCATCCTCTACCACTTTCTCCATCCTCATGAAAGTCACCTGAAGTATAAAAAGGATGGCACTCATACTCCAGCCTCTTCTCTTCTCCATTGTCTTGAAGGCTCACCTGGAGTACCAGAGCAGGCTTGCAAATCACTGCTAGTCTGTTGGCCCTGCAGCCAGGTTACTTTTCAGGTTGCAAACCTTCAATGAATTTTGAATTTTATTTAATTCTAGTTAATTTAAATAGCCTCCTGTGGGTAGTAGATACCATATTGACCAGGGCAGGTCTGGAGTCCCGGGTCGTTAGCCTGACAATAAGACCTTTCCTAACCTGGGCATTACTTTTCATCCAGTCTAGAGTTTTCTAATCATGCTGCTTTCACCTGCATCTGCTTTCAGTTTCTTGATCCAGCTGAGATACCTTGTCTTTCCATGCTTTTGTGCAGCCTTGGGAGTAGGACAAGACAAAAGTGGCATCTGAGGCACAAAATGGAATGATGTGCTCCCTCTCAGGGTGGTGCAGTGCAAAGTCTAGAAAGCTCTTCAGGGCTTTCCGTTCTCCATTAGTCCCTGCTCACCTTTCAAATACCAGCTCAAATGCCTCCTCCATCAGGAAGCCTTCCCTCAGCACCCCCAGACAGAACTAAGATGCCCTTCCTTCAGTGTCACTCCTCTGTTTACAAAGTTTCCTCTACCTGTTTCACCATCCTCCTATACCGGGTCAGTTCCTTAAGACGAGAAGCCATCTGTCATTTATTTCTATATCCTCAATGCTGTCTTGGCCGGAAAAGGTCCTCATTTAGCACCTTTGAAAATTATTGATTTGAGTTATTGAATTCACCTGGACTGACCCACAGTGACAGCCCCCAAATTTCTCAAATGTGTTTTCATCTGGGGTTAAAGTCAGGACATACGATGTCAGCCAACAGAAGGGAGGGGAGGAGAAGTTATCACTTTCATGACTTTTAAGTCTAACTTCTCTTCTAAGTCCAGCTAGACTTTTCCCATGAAAAGTGCCCTGACCCCCACCACACATTCCTCCACCTTCTACCCCGTGTCCCCCTCCCTCCTCTTTCCCACCCACAATATGGTCTTACTCTGTCGGGCTTCACCAGAGTTTGGAGTCTGTTTCATCCCCGCCCACCCTCTCCTACCTCCAGGAGATAATTGGTTGCTGCTGGTCTTGGCAGCAACCTTGAGGCTACACTTGTACTTCTATCAGCACTAATTAGTGACTAAATAAACAGCAAGAGAGCCTCAGGATAGGCCCACATGCAGGACTTTCAGACTGGGTGGAAAATGTCAAGACATAATGCAACTCCTTCTCTGAATCACGTCTGGAGAATGAAAAGCCAGAGAGAGCCAAATCCTGAAACACATGAGAAAAATAGTAGAAGGGAGTACAGTTCTCCTTGGAGTTTCTTGCGTCTTTGTAACATCCTCGGGAGGAGGAAAATTCATGTGGTTGAGGGGAGCTAGGAGGTTGCCTTGCCAAACGTCTCCTTGCTCTGAGTTTTGCTCTGGGAGGTGTTGCGTGAACCTGTCGTGTTGATGAAAGTTTCATGTCTGTGGAATGTTTGGAAGAGGTAAAGGGTTGAAGATTGCTCTAAAATGTGTAACACCTAATATGGGACAGGAAGCCACAGCTGTATGGGCTGCTTGGGGTCAGGGCTCATCTCAAATACACTCACTCATAATCAGAGGAACTGCATCCCAGAGAAGGGAGGTGACTTTGCTGAGTGCACGGAGGACTTTTGGAGCAAGGAAGTCTAGGTCTCAAATCCAGACTCCCTGACTCCCAGGTCAGAGCAATTTCTGCTGTAGCTCAACAATAGAGGGAATAGGGGTTTGGGAAACAGACACTGATATTTTTTTCTTAATATTCTCCCATTCCACCCTTCAAAATGCCCCCAGCAGAGAAAGGAGGACTGAGAAGCTGGCTCTCTGCTCTGGGGCTGTCACATCTCAGTAGGAGTAGATTCAGACAGGCTCAGAAGTAGAGGCAGATGACCTTGCATCAAGTCAGGTTATTTAACTTGTTTGCTTGTGACTGTGGACACATCCTTTAGCTTTCCAGACTTCACTTTCTCATCTGTGAAATGGGCCTTGTAAACCTGACCTCTTGGGTCATTTGTGGAAATTTAATGAGATAATGGATAGAAAGTAGCTAATTTAACAGCTCTATTTATGAGAACAGCTATCCTGTGCCTTCTTTGAAGCTACAGAGCTGCCAGCCTGGTGCCCAGAAGGCTGTGAACATCTATCATGGCTGACTGGTAGGGGCAGGTTGGGGTAGAGATGCCAGTGAAAGTGGCCCCATTGGCTGCAGACACTAAATCCAAGGAGTCACCCTCACTCCCCATGCACCCCGCAGCAGCCCCACTGCAGGCTGGGCTGAGTTCTGTCTGGCTCTGCAGCAAACACCCTTCCCCTCTTCACCTCCCAAGACATCTGGAGCAGCTGACTCAAGCACCAATGAGATAATGTTTTTATTTGTTCTGTTTGTTTTTTGTTTATAAACCTGGCCTCCTGGGAGAAGCCAGATTCAAAAGTAGGTCTGACATGTGAAGGTCAGCCTTGAGGCTGAGCACAGGGCTGAGGCCCAGCTGGGGAAAACACCAGGCCACCACACTTAATGGCCAGGCCAACTGCCTGTTGCACTGTTATGATGCTTCTCCTCAGTGTCCAGCCCTGGGCAGGAGGTCGGGGAGGCAGAGGCACAGCCTTCTAGGACCCAGCCCTGGAGACCCACCAGGGCACTCTGAAAAAGCAAGAGATTATGATAGAATGCAATATGATCAAGCTGTGACAGCAAAAGCTTGCGGGCTTGAGGATTAAATTAGTTGTAGCAAGTCTTCAAGAATAGCTAACAATTACTCCTATAAAAAGGGAAGCACAGGAGCTTTTGAAGCAGCAAGAAGGCTCAAAGCTCAGTTTTGGGAGTGAGATGCTGTGGTGTGAAAGGGAGGGAAGTTTTGGCAGGCGAAGGAGAGTAATTTAATTGAGACTGGGGCCTTCATCCTCTAGGCTGATGTATATCGTTATCATATAAACCAATACTTTTTTCTACCCACTATGTGCTGAAATCTATGCTAGGCTATGCTTTGAGGAGATCACAGAGATGTATAGGACTCAATTTCTGCCCCTGCAGTGCCCATAGGTCTGATGAGAAAGAGAATACATATATAATCACACAATTGTGCAAAGCGTACAGGAACACTCTGTAGCATTCCAAGCTCCTGAGCCTCTCAAAGTCTGTTTCCCCATCTGAACTTATACAATTGGTATCATAATTGTATGCTGTCTTCCAAGGCTTTTGTGCAACAGTCCTGTAGTAAAGCAGTTAGTAGTTAGTAGTAAAGCAATTGGCAGAGCTCCTAGCCCATTTTAAGAGCTCAGTAAATGCTACTTATTATGATGATAGTGGTGATAAGCATTGTCCTGAGTCACTAAAGTGGGGGACAGTGGATGTATGGTGAGGATGGAAAGGGTGACATTTGGTTTAAAACATAAAAGATGAATAAGAATCAAGTATGCAGAGGGATCAATGCAGAAAGAGAACTGGCAGGGAGGAATGAGATGGTACTACATTCTGGGAAAACAATAGCAGCTTTGATATGGGTTAATATGAAGGCTGAGCTCCTTCTCGAGCATCTGCAGGTGCTTGGAAAGATGAAGAGTCACTTCAAGGACCTCAGAAATCTTGGATGTCAATATAAAGGTTTTGTCTTATAGACCAATGGTTTTAAATCCTCTCCTCTTCTCTTCTTTCCTTCCTTTCTTCTTTTCTTTTCCTTTCTTTCTCCCTGTCTTTTGCTCTCTCCATTTGCTTTTGGCAATTGAACTTTTTGTTTGAAAGCAATCTTAAACAGAAGCCCAATATAAAGAACAAATAGAGGTGGAACTGCTGCTTTAAAGTTACCTACGGAACTATCATAGCTGGGAATTTCTCCAGAAAGCAGAGCTTCAGATAAGCATTTGTGGGCAGGTAGTTGCTTTTTGGATACAACCTCAGGGAACAGTAACAAGGGGGTGGGACATGAGGAAAGGAAGAAAGCCAATACCAGTGGTGCCATGTCCAGCTAATCATCACCATGGACAATGGAGGCTGGATTCTGCAGGGACCTTCTGAGGACCACAGAGAAAGTCTTTCAAAACTGTCTGCCTGACAGTGAGAAATGGGGTCACAAAATCCACCTGCTTTCTGCCCCCATTGGTTAAGGATTGCCCCATAGGTTGTTAACTCCCTTGCATTTTCAAATTTTCCTGAGCATAGATGTTGAGCAGGGTCCCATGGTTGCCCTACTTCTTGATGTTCCAGAAGCCCCAGGGCAGTAAGTCAACAAGGTGGAGGTGCAGCTGGGGGCATTGCCTAGATCCCACTGGCAATGGCTAGGGTAGAAGGTGGGTTGAAAAGATGTGAGGCAGGGCACAGGTGTGAATGTAAGATCTCATGACAGTTTGAGACTGGGGAGAAGTGAATAGGGACAGAAAGTCCATTTAGGCAACAATTGGTGCCATAGACCAGGGAATAAGTAGTGAAGGAGGGAAGCAAATCACTTGGAGTGAGAAGGAAGGGGAGGTACCATTTTGTAGAATGGTTAGAGAGCTAGAATCCTTGGGGCTTGGTGACCGCTTGGATGTGGGAGACTAGAGACAGTGACTGGAATGGTTGTTGGGTGTTCAGCTGGGGCACTAGACAAAGGGCGGTACTGCTCACCCAAACAAGAGACTCAGAAGTTGGAGGAGGTTTATTTATCCATTTGTTTTCATGGAACAGATTTTTTTTTCCGTTTTCTAGGTGGAGAGAAAATGAACCCTCAGCTTTCCTGTAAGCCTCCACTAAGTGACTCCCTGTCTGCATGAAACAGAAAGAATTTCCAAAATCATGCAAGTGGGGTTAGGACAGGGTGGGTGGTGTATGCTTAGGACTTGCCTTTTATTTATTTATTTTTTTTGCCTCCATTGCTGTTATATCTACAGAGCAACTACCTTCTTCTCCACTGGCTTGTAGGCACGTAGAGTCCTGATGCTGGAAAGACCCTCTCTTTGTGTGGAAAGAAATGCTGGGCACAATGAAGTGATGCACCTGTGTTCATGCCGTGAGTTGGGATGTGAATGCCGACTGTAACCCAGGCCTGGTTCTTATTCCTCTTCCCTTCCCTTGCATGTCTCCTGTAGCTCCTTTCTGTTCACTGCCTGCTTTCTTATCTTAGAATGGGCCTAGAGATACCACGAGGTTTTGGTCATCATTCCCTATTCAAACAAGCAAGCAAACACAAAGCATTGTCTGTGTACAGCCTTTAAAGCATGCAATGCCATTTTCCAGTTATTGCCTCCCTTCAGCCCCAGTTTTCTCCTCTTCCATCCAGGGTGAAACTGGTCCACCGAGCAGTAGTGTGATCTTCCCAAAGTCTCATGACCAGGAAGAAGAGGTGAGACCTGGATCTGAAACCAGGCTTCCTGGATCTTTCTCTATTTCTAATGTTGGGTTGAAATCATGTCCTTGGTGCCCCCAACATATATATATATGTATATAACATATATAAGCTTCTAGCACATAGTAGCTACCCATTCGGTGCTATTTTCCTCTCTTTCTCCTCTGATCTCTTTCTATCAAATCATGCTGTTGCTCCCAAAGTTCCTCCAGCCAGTACTTTCCTGAGGAGTTCCTGGATTACTCTGTGCCTTTATAGGAAAGCAAGAATGGTCAATACACTTCTTGCAGCCCAGGCAATGTCTCTAACTGCTCTGAGCCTACATCTCATGGCCCTCAGGATAAAGTCCAGACCCTTAACCTGGCATCAAGGTATTCCACGTGCACCCCAACCTCTAATTCTGCCTTCTCTTTGAAACCATTCTGAAAGCACTGGACAGAGTTCCTTGTCCTCTTGGCTATAGCTCTACAGCTAAAGCACTTAAACCCTCGAAGTCATTGTTTGGGAAACTGTACCCACCCCAAGACTGCTGCTTGAGAGTCAGACAAACCTTATTTACATCATTTTCCTCTATGAATTAGCACAGAGCCTGGTACAGGTAAGTACTCGGTAAATATTTGTTGAATTAATGCCACAATTGATGTATACATAAACCAGTGAATCAATGAATGAAGGTAGTGATACCTGCCCTTAATGAACTTGCAGAGTTATTGTGGTACAGATATAACTATGAGGTTCCAGACAGATACAGAGCATTGTTCCCATGGGTTTATAAGGTGGACCTTGAAGAGTTAGCACGCGTGCTCATATAACCCATATTGGCTGCTGTAGGTGTTGCTGTTCAGGTGGCAGGGCTGAGGAGAAACTTGCAAAGTAACCTCATGTATCTTTATGGAAGAAACCATGTTGTAGTTTCTGAATGGAGCTTGGCATAGACAAAGCATACAGTTCATATTTAGCATCAATAGTGGCAGATTCAAGCCATGGAGCAGTGTGTATTCCATGCAGTGAGTCACCTGGAAATTCCAAAATGCTCAAATTGATCTTATCTTCTTAACTTCACTCAAATTTCCTGAGTCTCAGTTTTCTCAGTTCTAAATGGAGCCATAAAAGGGAGCACCTCCCAGAGTGATTGTGTAAGAATTATGCAGATTAGACAATGTATGACTGCAGCTCCCAAGGTTCCTCCAGTTAGTGCTTTCCTGAGGAGTTCCTGGATCACTCTGTTCCTTTACAGAAAAACAAAAATTGTAACTAGACTCAAGCATTGCCTGTGTACAACCTTTAGAGTGTCCAATGCCATTTTTCAGTTATTGCTGCCCTTCAGCCCCAATTTTCTCCTCTTTCATTCAGGGTGAAACTGCTCCACAGAGCAGTAGAGTGATCTTCTCACGGTCTTCCTAGTGACAACTGGTTGGAGCAATGTTCACTCTCTAGCTAGCATCTAGACATAGAGTAACGAGCATCAGCCTAGTATGTGCCCTGGATTGAGAATCTGCCCTATAGAAGTGCACAATATTACATTATGTACTTACAAAGATCTCACTTTCCAATTTGGGCTTGGCAGAGTGGCTCCTGCAAAGAAGGGTGGTGAGAAGAAAAATGGCCATTCTGCCATCAATGAAGCAGTGACCCAAGAATATACCATCATCATTTCACAAGCGCATCCACAGAGTGGGCTTCAAGAAGCATCCCCACTAGGCATTCAAAGAGATCTGGACATTTGCCATGAAGGAGATGGGAACTCCAGATATGCTCATTGAGACTAGGTGCAACAAACCTGTCTGAGCCAAAGGGATAAGGAATGTCCCATACGGTATCTATGTGCAGTTGTCCAGAAAACGTAATGAGGATGAAGATTCACCAAGTAAGTTGTATACTTTGGTTGCCTATGTACCTGCTACCACTTTCAAAAATCTACAGACAGTCAGTGTGGATGGGAACTAACCACTGATTGTCAAATACATCAAATACAGTTATACAATTGTCACCACTCCCCCCCTGCAAAAAAATAAAAATAAAAAAAGACCTACAGGAAGTTGCTCTGAAGAGGAGAGCCATAGGCCACATGTCTTCATTCCTTCAATCTGCATGGTTGATTCTAGTCTTGTTTGGTTTAGAAAATAGCTTCATTTATTAACAGAAGGGCATAGGGCTGAGAATAGGCCCTCTGGAAGAAGGTGATTTGAAAAAGATAGGTCCTCAGGACCCCAGCCAAGAGCCCTAAGGTGTCAGACCAGGCACTTGTCAAAGCAGGAAATGAGACTTGTGTCAGGAGTGAGGGGGAGGCTGGGGTATCAATGAGTACATCTTGTCCTAGATGGGGGTGTTCTGTAGCAGCCCAGGGGCACAGAGCTGACTCACCAGACAACAGACACAGCAGCAGTGACCAGCACATGACTGCTCTCAGAGAGGAGTTGGCATTGGACTATGCTTCTAAATTATATATACCACACTGCTGCATTGATTCGGACAGCGCAGGGTGGGGCTGGACTTTTAAGCTGAAGGCCTTGTGGATTGCTGGAGATTTGGCCTGGGGAAAGCAGGAGCTGACAGCTGCATTCTCACTTTTTGTACAGACACAAGTTAAATATATTCTCTGCTTGACTCGAAGCTGTTGTGTTGGTAAAGACCCTGTCCCAGTCTTTGGTCTTCTCTGTATTACTGGAACTGAGTAATGCAGTGTGCATGATGCCAGGCACATGGGAGGTGTTCAGTAAATCACTGCAGCATTTAGGAATAAACATGTAGAGCTGGGGAATGTGTGTTTTGGGATGGGGGAAGGTGGACACATTGACCTAAGAAAAGTATAACTCTAGGATTTGAAATCTTACCCTCTTCAACCTGAGACCTTCTCAGGTAATTGTAGACAGGATTCATGAACACACTTCCAGGGTGAACACACTTCATGTTGATGCAGAGTATCTGGGACTTGGAAGAAACAACTCTTATCTGAAGGATAATTTAGCAATTATGAGCTGAGACCTAACAGAAGGTTACCTAACATGTCTGTGTCTGCTTCCTCATCTGTAAAACAAGGAGCTAATGCCTGTTCATGGGGTAACTGAGGAGTTGGTGACATGACATGTGAGAAATTAGCAGTCCACAGCACAGCTTGATAAATGTTTGTTGGATGGCAAATGCCATTCTGGTGACTAAAGTTCACCATGGCTCAGTTCTGCTTTCTGCCTTGACTCATCCTCCTTGTTGTCTGCCAAAAATCATTCTGTGCCCAACCTGGTTCCTTCTCAAACTAAGAGGTCCATTCACAACACTAGCTGGCATCAGGTAGGAAGCCACCCTTGGTCATCTGCTGCTCATCCTTGGGGAACAGACAGTGATGGACAGGCAGACTCTGAAAGTGGAGCTGAGTCCTGAGCACTGAGCATGTGATCCCTCATTGAAGCCACTTTGAGAGGAGAGGAAAGTAGTCAGTAGTGTCACCTACTGCTGGTAGCAGGGTGGTCTTATCTTAGCAATGCCTCTGAGCTCGTGCAAGTATCACTTGGGAAGCAGGATTAGGTTTGCTAAATATATAATTAAATAAGGCAAAATATCAGAGAAGAGGCACAGATGAAGCTTATGGATTTATAAAGCAATAGATTGGGAAAAGGCCATGATAGTTTCTTTATTCCCTAAGAAAAATAAGCACAAAGCAGCAAATCTCAACTGTAGAGAGCCATGCAGAGACTCACAGGGAGAACCATTAGTGGGTTGAAGGCTGGGATGCATCACTGAAGAGAGGAAGAGAAGATAATCTGTATTTGCTGGCTGCATGACTTGAGCCAGGCCTTTCCCATGTACACTGTAGTCCTACATGGGAGAGATTACTATCTCTGTTTTAGTGAAATGGAAACTAATGCTCAGGTGTGTTAAGTAACTCACACACACCCATGATATTTGTGAGTGTCAGAGCTGGGCCTTGTATGTCCAAAGGGCATTGTTCTACAGAATCACACTGTCCAGGAGCCCTTCTGGTTTATAAAGAAACTTTTAATGTAAATCTTGTCTAATTATTGTGGCAAAGATCAGAGAAGCAGGACTTCAGAGTGAACCTTTTACTTAAAGAGGGTGTTGGGAATACTCTAATCAAATTTCCATTGTAGTCTACCACTCCATTTTTGACATGTTCCCATAATGGCCTAGTTGCCCAAAGCATGGCTCTATTGACAGGTGTATTCTCCTTTATTTCTCTAAAGCATGAAACTCCACCGACCCCATCTCTGTTCTTGTTTGGCTCTACCTGTCATCAGCCATAAACTAATCCCATACTCCCAGCTTTTCCCTCTGTTAAAACCTCCTAGTTCCAATACAACTTCCAACGTGGAAGCCAGAGTGATCTTCTCGAATTCTGGATGTACTAATGTCCCAACTTTGCCCTCACAGGTAGAAAGGTTATCTCTTGCTACCACATTTTACCCAGGTCTGTGGTCTGGCATTCAATTTATCAATTTTTTTTTCAGTGTTTCACAAAACAAAACACTGTTTTTTCTTGCTGTCCCAGATAAGAAAGCTTTGCTTAACCAAAGGTCATAAAAATTTACTCCTATCTTCTCTTCTAAGAGTTATATAGTTATAGTTTTTACATATAGGTCTGTACAAATTTTAAGTTATTTTTGGTATATTTATTTTTAGATGGTTTACATCATTTGATTTATACAATAAATTTACTCTTTTTCTATTAACATTTCAATTACATACTGCAGTTTTATAGAGAATATATTGATTTGTGTGTATTTATTTGTAGCCATTAGCCATTCTAAACTCTAAGAAGATTTTAGTTTGTTTTTCTTTTTTCAGGGTTAAAAAATGGAAAATAATTTTTGAATAGTTAAATTACTTTTTACTTTATTTTACTGATTTAAACATCCTAAATAATGTTAAATAATAATAGGTGATAGTGGACATCTGTATCTTGTTCTGAAATTTAGTGGTAATGACCCTGGTGTTTGTCCGAAATTGACTTCAGATATTCTTTACCATGTCAAAACTATCATTCTATTCCTTCTCTACTATTTCTAGTTGAATCCAGACAGTATGGTAAATTTCTTCTTATCTGTTTTTTGCTCTGTTAATCACTTAATGAATGATATAATGAAGTTATCAACATTTTTAGTATTGAACCATCCTTGCATTTCTGGAATGAATCCTGCTTAGTAAAAGTGCATTATTCTTTTAAGATACTTCTGTTTTGGAACTGCTACCATTACATTTACGATACTTGTACAAATGATATTGCCCCATATCGATATATGACAAATTCCTTTTCTTGGACCAAGCCAAACTACATTTAAAAAGTAGGTAAACAAGGAAAGGTCCAGATGAGGCTTCAGGATCTAATTTTTACTTATTTTGGAGAACCTGATAATTGTTCATGTGACAAAGTGCTTATATCACAGTTTCTCATTTTAAGGTCCTGTCCCTATTTTGGCAAAGCATTGAAAGGAAGTACTAAAGCATCACAGGGCAGTCTCGGTAAAATGACAGTAATACCGTAGTTACACAGTAGTTATACAATAATACAGTAGTTATACAACCTCAGTTTACTGAGGGCAGTCTCGGTAAAATAAAACTACAATAATACAGTAGTTACACAAATTACAATGATACAGTAGTTATACAATACAGTAGTTCTACAGTTGTATACAGTAGTTATACAACCAAGAAAACTACAATAATACAGTAGTTATACAACCAATAATACAGTAGTTAAGTGTTCAACCAATAATACAGTAGTTAAGTATTTACGGTATGCCATATGACACCATACTTGACACTATACATATATTAGTTCTTCTCCTCCTCCTCCTCCTTTTTGGCAGGACAACTTATTGAAATATTAATTAGTGTTTTCTATATGATAGAAGGTTGGAAAAAATGTATATGGAATATATGTTCTTTTTCCTTTAGGGCATTATTAGAGGCTTTTGTGTTGTAGCTCTGAAAAGAGCAGACATCTAAAAAAAGGCCCTTATCTACTCCCACCCTCAGGCCTTTGTTTGAAGAATGTATTGAGATACTGAGGGAGGCTGGCATATGAAGTGGAGAAGGAGGCAGAACTGGCCCTACATGTGCACACACGAACCCTGCCTTCTACTGAGATTGCA
Organism: Piliocolobus tephrosceles; assembly: GCF_002776525.5. Classification (NCBI taxonomy): domain Eukaryota; kingdom Metazoa; phylum Chordata; class Mammalia; order Primates; family Cercopithecidae; genus Piliocolobus; species Piliocolobus tephrosceles. The sequence continues at coordinate 30,958,217 of NC_045447.1, read as the reverse complement.
AGGTAAGTGAAGGTTATCATCTTAGAGCCTAGGGTGGGGAAGCATGCTGTGGCAGGTCCCACCAGTGCCAGGAACTCATGCAGCACCTGAGGAATGCCAGGGCGTGAGTGATGGGGCAGTCCACGGTGCCATGAAATTGACCACTGAGAGGCAAAGCCTTAGGACATTTGCAAAAAATGCCTTAGTGTGAGGGCAGAGTTCTCTGTTTGTGAAGGGAAACATTTTCATTTTACATCTCAGTGAATAGCTGTGAATTTAAAAATAGAATATATTCTTCCATTTATCAGGTGCCATGGAACTGTCCTGGGTCTTTGTATGTAGCCTAGAAAGGAGGTGAGTGTTCCCTCCCACTCTGTCTTACAAAAGTTGCACCTCAGTGTTGGGGAGCAAATTCCTATCTTCTATCTACACGATTCTCATGCTAACCTTAGAAAGTTTTTAATCATTATTTCATTTTTAGATAAGAAAATGAGACTAAGCAACTGGTCCAAGTAACTGGATGCTATCTCAAGTTAACCTCCTTTCTCATGGCTGAACAATTATATTATACTATGCTGCCTTACATTAAAAATAAAAAGCTATTCCTTACTAAGGGACTACTTTATGCCATGCACAGGGCTAGATGCCATATAAATATATATGTATATAAAATTTCAAGGAAGTTCTTCCTATTACGTTAATCATTTCATCTTATGGTAAAGTAGAAGATGGAGAATTATTTGGTAGTTGTTAGACCTAGGGTTTAGTCCCAGTTCTGCCACTAGCTTTGTACGTTAGTTTCTTCATCTGTGACCTGAGAATAGCAAAATTTGCCTTTTGATATTATCATGAGCATTGAGTGAGGTATTAGAAATAGCAGGATCTTGTTAACTGTAAAAAGATGTGCACACATGGACTCTGCCTTCTACTGAGATTGCAATCTATACTGGTCATCTCAACTGAAAGTCTCTCTTCAGCAGTTACCAAGATACTGAGGTATACATTACAATGCAGAGGGACCAGGACACCAGGAGTTGGACACTAGCCTTGGAAACTGATTGTTTATATTTATGTGTAGTCTCCTTGAAGCAGAAGTTAGGTCATACATAGCTCTTCTGGGTCTGGCAAAGTCAACTGGAAACTGCTAATGGCCAATCATCCTATAAGATTGCTTCTTTCCAGTCCTCTGCATTCGGGGAAGCCAAACAAACAAGAGGCACTTTCATCACCACTCCAAGGAATGTATCTTTGACAACTTCCAGACAGCAGACACACTGGAATATGTAGTCCATCCACAGAACTCAGAAGGTGATCTCCCAGTAGAGATCAAGACATCTCAAGAAAAGTTCAAAAAGACTCCCTGAGCAGATGTCTGCCCTCAGGATAACATCGAGGCACATGTTTCTGCTCTGAGGTCACCGCATGGTGTTGGCTACATCCGGAGTTGCTCAGGACAAGCTGTTTGTTAATCCAGGCTAGTAAATGAGGGGGAGGGGTCTAAGGTATTGGTTAAAGAGTCACCAAAGTCAACCTCATTGGGTCAAAGCTTGGTAGAACCCTGGAAGTAACCAGACTATATCAAAGGCGATGGGGATTTCAGGAAAAATGTTCAAAGAAAATCACTGAGATTTAACAATAGATTGCTTTTTCCATTAATATTGGGAAAGTGTGCCTGGTAAAGAAGGCACCGGGGGACCCAATAAACACTGTGAGGTTACAGACACATCTTTTACTCTTTGCTTATTCTGTATTCTAAGACTTGACAATGCCTTGTATATACTTGGTACTCAATAAATGTTAGTTGGCAATTGAGTGAATGAGTATTTGGGCAGTAAGTGGGATAGTCCCAGTTGCTGTATCTAAATATCTATACAACTTAACAGTTCCTTGCTTATGGAGAAATAAATTTTGCACTAACCCCCAATTTTTTTCTCATGAGGAATCACAATGCCAGATACAAAGAAGTAACAGACTTAGGTTGCTCTGGACTCAAGGGTTCTGGGTTCCAGTTTCAGCCTTAGAGCTATTCTGAATCTTCACCTGTCTACTTGTATGACATAGAGAAATCATGTAAAGTCAGCTTTCTTATCTGAAAATTTGAAGTGGTATTTCTTACCTCATGAGGTTTTTCTTTTTTTCATAATTCCATGAAAAAATGTGTATGCTCTGCCAGTGCACTTTCTGAAGGGTTGCAATTAGGAATAAGAGAAACATGCTTTGGCATCAGAGTGTGTTCAGATCCTGGGTCTGCCACATAGAAGCTGACTCTTCTCAGGCTAGTCACTTAAATTTTCTCAGTCTCCTATTCTGCATCTCTAATAAAAGGATAGTAATAATATCCACTCCACTGAGTTGAGGGATAATGATGGAAAAGTGTTTATACTGTCCAGAATATAGTAAGTGCTTATGATTATTGTTAGAAAGAGAAAACAATTTCTCATGTGGAGATCAGATTTTGATAGGATAAAGATGCTTACTATTCCTTAAAGATTTTTCTTCTTCTTTTAAAAAATGAACTTTTAAGAACATAGCAAATCCACAACATTGAGTTTCACTATTCAATTTTAAAGTCAGCATTTCAATTTTTGCATTATTTTCCTCTTGCTTCTTTTGGAATGGAACCACCAAAAACATGAAAAGACTTTATAAACTGGATAACATCTTCTGCTCTTTTCCAGGTCTTTGGGATATAATTCAATTTCATGATGCAGTTAAGAAAGAAGTCTAAACCAAGAGACACTCACCACACGGCAGCAACATGTGGCTATTTCTCTCGTGTGATTTCACAGAGAATTTTTAGGTCATCCAGGGTTTCTGTGCCTGTAGTTTTTCATCTCTCAAAAGGGGATTCCTGACTCATAGTGTGGGGTGAGGTTGAAAATGCATGGTATAGATGGAAATGCTTTCTAACTGGAAGGTGACTAAGGACACAGGTACTATGGTGTGGTCCTCAGAGCAAATTCTTCGTGCTCCTTTCTTTTTTCTTTTTTTCTTTTCTCTTTTTTTTTTTGTATTATACTTTAAGTTCTGGGGTACATGTGCAGAATGTGCAGTTTTTTTTTACATAGGTATGCACGTGTCGTGGTGGTTTGCTGTAACCATCAGTAACCATCAACCCGTCATCTACATTAGGTATGTCTCCTAATGCTACCCCTCCCCTAGTCCGCCACCCCCCAACAGGCCCCAGTGTGTGATGTTCCCCTCCCTGTGTCCATGTGTTCTCATTGTTCAACTCCCACTTGTGAGTAAGAATATGCAGTGTTTGTTTTTCTGTTCTTGTGTTACTTTAGTGAGAATGATGGTTTCCACCTTCATCCATGTCCCTGTAAAGGACATGAACTCATCCTTTTTTATGACTGCATAGTTTTCCATGGTGTATATGTGCCACATTTTCTTTATCCAGTCTACCATTGATGGGCTTTTGGGTTGGTTCCAAGCCTTTGCTATTGTGAATAGTGCCGCAATAAACATACATGTGCATGTGTCTTTATAGTAGAATGATTTATAATCCTTTGGGCATATACCCAGTAATGGGATTGCTGGGTCAAAAGGTATTTCTAGCTCTAGATCCTTGAGGAATTGCCACACTGTCTTCCACAACGGTTGAACTAATTTACACTCCCACCTTTTGGGTTCCTGGTGGTTGAAACACCTTGTAAGCATCCTCCTCTTGACTGCTTAATGAATCAGCCACAGGTCTCAGGAAGCTTATGATTTCTTTTTCTGCCCTGATCTCTGCCCCTCTGAAATGGCAGCATTTTCATGATCTTCTTCCTTCCATGGCTGACATTTTCACTTCTTATCCTGATATCAAGAGGCTGCTCATAGAAATTTTGAAAGTCAAAATTCTCAGTCCCATATTCCTGCTGCTTTGTAAACTTAACCACTGACTGATGGCATCCCACAGGAAAGACTGCCCTTGCAAGAAACTGGCTCAACAACCTCCTCCCATCATTTTTCTCTTGCTTTCTATGAAGACCTAGGGAGTTTGAATGAATCCCCTGTTCAGGGCTTGAGGAGGACAGCCCGGCCTGGAGGGCCCAGAACTAGAGCAGGTTTCTGTCTTGGGCACACAGGGCTCAAAACTCAGAGGATTCATCAAGCCAGGATCCCTGGAGGCAAGCCTAGGTCCAAATACCTGGTTGTCTATGTTGTACTCTCTTGTTTTCCCAAATGCTGCTCTATGTCTAACTTTATTCTCAGAACATTATGAGATAGGAATAACTTCCTGTTTTTCCAGATTAGAAACTCAAGGCTCAGAGAGGTTCAGTAACTTCTGTGAAATCACACAGGTAAGTGACAGAGCTGAAATTCAAATGCAAATCTGACACCTAACCCCACATTCTTTTCCGCAATAACAAAGGACCTTCAGACATTGGGAATTAAGATAAATTTGCAGGCTAAATCCCAAAAATATTTTGTCCTGATAGTAAATAAATTTTCCAAATGAAAACCAAGTATTAATGAATAATATCTTAAAGAGTTTTGAGTGCTGGGAATGTCGGTGATAGTGTTAACAAAAATCAGCAGTTGCATCAGCTGGGCACTTTTCCTCCTGAATATTCTAGTCTCAAACAGCCAGAGGTTATTTCTGATTACATCAGCAGCCAGGCAGATCCAGTTTAGGAATCTCGAAACCACATATGTGACTCACATGTCATTGTTATAACAGTAGGAAACACATTAACTCTGCTTTAACAAGCGTTCATTGAAAAGTCGGGTTTCCAGAAACCAGTTTCTTGGTGTGCTTGGAGCACATAACCTAAGCCTTTTTCCTGATGACAGTGTCCTTGCGTGAGGCTGTACATTATGTGATCTGACAGCTTAACAAGACAGTATCTGCTTTTATAAACTCCGTGTCCTAGCACATTCCACTGAACTTATAGCAGGTGACTAATGAGTATTTCACCACCACGATATTTTGAGTTGCAAGCTATAGGGACTATCATTTGACTGAACAATACATTAAACGTGCTTGCAAACATTGTAATAACAAAATATTTCTGTTGAAGTCATAAACAAGAGTTCCTTCAGTCTAGCTCAGAACTGTCAATAATGCTGGTCTGTTACAGACATTTTTGAACGATGGAAGACAGCGCTTATGGTTTTCCAAATACATGAAGTTGATTCTTTTTTAAAACTGTGTATGCTTAAAATGAGAACTTTTTCGTAGTTGAATGACCAATGTGAGGTCTCAAATACTTATCCTCTGGTGTTGGTATGGAAGTTGAAGACCCAAAGCATAGTCTAGAAAATGGAAACTGCAGGGGACAGAAATTATTACACTTTGATTCAGCCAAACTTGGTTTCCATGTCACATCCTGCTTCTCTCCTGGCTACTTGATCTAGGAAAAGTCACTGACCTTCTCTGTACCTTAGCTTTCATGGGAAAATCATGATACTTTACAGGAGAATGTGTGAGGATTAAAATAAGATGATAGGTAGAAAGTTCCCAGTACATAGTAAGTGCTCAAAAATAGAGTCTCATTCATTTTTTTGTCTCCATGGAAGCAGTGGACAACCAGATAAACAGAGAAACAAGTTCTGAAGGCAAAGGGATGAGGGTTGATTGAGTGTGTGGAAGAGGAAATATGGTCGAGCCTGAGTTACTCAAGGGGAAAGAGGAAGAACCCAGGAGCCCAGTCTTACTGAATGCCTACCACTGTGTGCCAGAGATTAGAAGGGGTGTCAGAGGAAACAGGATAAACTTTTTTAAACAGACATGAGAGTCCAACTTGTGTGGGCTGGTTTGACTTAAGAGTGATGTTCCCTGAGGTTTTCTCTTGCCTGCCTTTTTAGGTGTTACAGGGAGAAGGAGAAAGGAACATATGCTTTTGTTTACTCCGGGGAGGAATAAAAGAGAGACAGAAAATAAACAGAACCTAAAACTGGGCCATTAAAACTCGGATAAAATTGAAATGGCAATGTCTTGAGATTTCCTTGCCATGTTACAGGTTCCTGGGCATAAAATGATGGAGCACCAGGGTTCTTGCAGTTATTACTGGAAAATTAAATGAAAACACACCCACAAAGATAAAGACTTGATTTGATAGTCCTATAGATTTTGAATTGTTTACTGTAAGGGAAGTAAGAGCAGCTTTATTTGGGTTTGGATTTGTGTTTGTAGAGGAGTTTTATGTGGGTGATTCTGCATATAATATCTACTTTCTAAGAGATGCCATCATCTGCAGAACGGGGAGACATGATCCAGACTTGCTCATAAAAATCTTTATCATTGTTTGGGAGGTGATTTGACTAGTCTTGATGGGCAGCTGGATAGAAAATTCTAATGAAGGACGGGACGTGACCAAGCTCATATGCCCACAGAGGCTCAGCAAACAAGACTTTGCAGCAGCCTCTACAAAGTGGCTTCAACAATTTATTTGAACAGTGTCCATCAAAATGTGAATGTATACCAAAGAGCTAGTGTAGGCTTAGACTGAATTATATCTATGCATTGGGGTGTGGTATGAGGCAGAACCTTCCCAGTCCCAACCTATCCTAGAGTTTAACTACTATTAAAAAATTGTTGACTGTTTCTTACTATACAGATACCAAGTTATGTTAGAAGTACATCAAGTCTGGGCCAATAAAACCCATTGTTTGGATGACACAAATGAATGAGTGGACATGTTGATGCTCTGCCCAGATCCTCTCAGATCCCTTTTACATTACTGTGTATCCCTTTCCTGACTTCTGGGTGCCTTCGTGTCTAACAGACAGTGCCCTTGGGCTGCTAGAGCCACTTTGCCTAGGACCTCAGAGAGCTGGAAGTACCTGAGTTTGCAACCTGCTGGAGTGACCCATGCCAGTGATAGACTGTAATAAAGAATATGAACCCTCAGTCTCCTTGCCTTGAGTCTGAATGAACTCTAAGGTGTAATTTCCACTCTATAGACTCCCTGTGGGATCAGACTGAGGCTGCATACTGCCCGAGATTGTACCTTGCTCAATGTCTTCTCCTTTCCTTTCCTGCTTCCTGAGCTCCTCTGCTAGGCTGTCCTGGGAACTCTCCCCTAATAAATCACTTGTACTTGAATTATCATCTCAAGGGCTTCTCAGGAAACTGACCTAAGGCAGTGCATTCATCCAAATGCTTCATATTGAAATGGTGTGTGTGTGTGCGCACGTGCAACTGAATTATTGTGATCCTCCTTTCATGGCATGAAGGGGGCTTCTTGGATGAGACCTTAGTTCTCTCTGAAGGGATAAAGTTGATTCTTTCCACCCCCATGAGGGGAGCAAGGCAGGGATCCCTAGGATGGGTTGCAGCCTGTCAATGTTAAGAACATCCACAGCCCTGCTGGGTGCTATGAAGAAGATGGTGCTTTAACTCATCACGAATCAAGGGAGAGGGAGAGAGTGTGAGAGCCGGCAGCCTGCTGTTGCTTAGGGTTGGGGAATGCAAAGTGTCCTGCGACCTCTATAGCAGCCACTGTTTCAAGCCTTGGCAGCTGGAGGTGGTTACAAGTGGCCACCTACATGAATGTGGAGAACACACACATTTTCCCCGAGAATTCCTAGGAAATAATGGGGACATGACATTCTGCTATTTTTCAAGAGATGGCTATCAATTCGATATTTATTTAGACCACATTACCACACATTTCTAATAACCCAAAAAATATGATGCAGGCTTATTAGGCTGGGCTGCCTCCAGGGATTGGAGACTCGCCATCAATGGAAACATCCAAACAGGGATGGGATGGGAGGGGCTCTTGTGAGGCACCTTGTAGCTGGGATTCCAACATCAACTGAGTGAGAGAGAATCACCTAGGTGATCCTTTCAACTCCCAGGAATCAGTAATTCCATAACTAAGGAAAGCATGAGCATGGCAGGGACATTGTGGCATTTGCTGCTTTTCCCCACAAGGGAATATTTATCATCGTTTGCCACATTCCTCATAACTCCTCCTCCTGAGTCCCTGCTAAAGAGTGACAGGGATTTAAGCTGGATAAAACAAAGGTTCTGAATTCTACAACTCAGCAGGCAGGCAGAAGAAAACAACTCCCTCTTTCGTCAGGAGCTGTGGTTTCATCAGTTGCCTAGTTTACCCGGCTTTTATTGCACAGGGTTGGGGATCATTGGAGGTTTGGGACACATAGCAGGCAGGCTTGGCCCTGCCATGTCTTCACTCTAGGCAGACATCTATTACCCCATCTTCCCGTCCAGTCCTTGCAACAACACTTAATTACGTGACACTCTGAGCTCCACCACCACTTGCCTCACTTGGCTCTATCCTGCAGGCTTGCCTGCTGGGTTATTCCTGTAGGATACACAAATTTTATTTTGGTGCTGCTGCTCCCATGTGAGACTGAGTTTGAGCTTCATCGATGATGTAGAAAGGATAACAAACACATGTGGAGAAAGTGAGAAGAATGGACACTGGAGCCAGGTGAAACCAGCCACCTCAACTTTTTTAACTTCCTGGTTTTGACTGGGTCTTTGAAAGAATAAAGCCAGTTTGGGCCCAGATCTTATTCATGAAACTTAAACTTCAAATATATGATATGCTTCCTCTTCAATGCAAATACTGACTCTAGGCTCTGAGTTGGGGTATCCAGGGTGTCCTCATGGCATGGTGGCTTGAACTCATCCCTTTCCTTGGAAATTGTCAAAAGAGCTGAAAATTCTGGAAGGAGCAAGAGGCAGAAAATAAATTGGCCGGGCGCGGTGGCTCATGCCTGTAATCCCAGCACTTTGGGAGGGGAGGAGGGCGGATCATGAGGTCAGGTGATGGAGACCATCCTGGCTAACATGGTGAAACCCCGTCTCTACTAAAAATACAAAATATATATATATATATATATATATATATATATATTAGCCGGGCGTGGTGGCAGGTGTCTGTAGCCCCAGCTCCTCGGGAACCCGAGGCAGGAGAATGGCATGAGCCCAGGAGGTGGAGCTTGCAGTGAGCTGAGATCGTGCCACTGCACTGCAGCCTGGGTGACAGAGCAAGACTCCGTCTCAAAAAAAGAAAAAAGAAAAGAAGAAAATAAATCTTTCCCTACTTTGGAGTAGAACGACAAGCCTATTCCTCCTCCGACGGAAACCATGGGATCTGGGATGCTCATAGCCAAGAAAAGCTAACTATCGACATAAGTTACCAAATGGAGCAGAGGAGAATAATCAACAGTTTCATGGAAAACTCCCAGCTGTAAACCCCTTATTTTCACAAGTCAGGGTGGTTATGGAAAAGAGGGGAGCAGATCTGTGCCCTTGACCTACCCTCCTAGACAACACAGACTGGAGAAGAAAGGGTTAAATGGTGTGTGGAGGACTTGAGCTACTCTCCCTCTCCATTCACATGAAATCCCACTGGGATATTCTAATCTCCTTGGAACACGTTGCATTATCTGTACTTTCAGCACAGCTCACGTTTCAAATGGCAGGCTGCAGAGCAATCTGATTGTTTTATAGGCCCAGCCAAGAGAGGAGCTCCAGTTCCTTTCTCCTGGCCAGGTGCCCTCTTGGAGGGAGAAGACCTGCGGTGTATAGAGACTAGCCAAATGCTTAAAGATTTCAGAAACTTCAAAGGCAGGGGAGGAGCCAGAAACAATAAAAAGGAAAATGATAAACATTCAGCTTAAAGACGGGCTGCGTTAAAATCCCTGAGAAATTACTCCGAGCAGTTAGAGGCCGATTCTCAGAGGCCCATGGCAATGTTCCATGGTGTTACACAACGTTCCAAGAAGCAATTATTAGCTTTGTTTTGGTTGTGATTAATACAGTTAACGACTCATAGAGGTGGAAAGACAATGGAAATGAGGACGATGAGCACACAGAAAGGGGTCCCTGCTCCAACCCAGCATTCTCTGACGAATAAGGGGAGCTCATCCCATCTTCAGGGTGTCTAGGAGGTCTTCACCCATTTTGAAAATTCAGTTTTGACACTATTTTATAAGGAGAAACACAATTTTTTAAAATAGCCCAAAGACCTTGCTGTTGAATAGCAAAAGGAAATCTGCTTTACTAAGGGATTCATCACTTCCTGTGGGCAAAGCTTTGCCATGGGGCTCAACATCATTAAGGTCATGTCTGCACAAAGACCAGGAGAGAGCCAGAGTGATCAGCTGGAATGTTTAGGTCCAAAATATTGGAAGGGCTCAGCCTGATTCTCATGGGAGACTTAAATAGCTCAAGTAGAAAAAAAAAAAGTCAATAGATTTAAATCAATGCAAAACTCTATATGAGCATTTACTATGTGCCTGACACTTTTCTAGGGATGTGTTTGGTTCCAGCAGACAAGACAAAGATTCCCTTTTCTCGTGAAGGTGACATTCTAGAAGGATATACAGACACAAAATAAAAGCCACAATGATACATCATAGGTTCACGTTGACAGTGCTATGGAAAAGAAGAAAGCTAAGCATGGGAAGGAGTGTTAGGAGTGCCAAGGGCTACCTGGGGAGGCAGGAAACACAACGAAATGGGTGGAGATGTTGGCCTTCATCAAGATTGAGAGATCCAAGCAAGGCATGGAGGAGGTGATGAGGTCAGCCTAGAGGTTTCTAGGGGGCATCCAGGAAGAGTGAGGGACAGTATGCCTCAAAGGGGAAAGTCAGGAATGTGCTCATGTGTGTCAAAAGAACAACAAGAAATCTAGCGTGGCTAAGGTGAAATGAGTACTGAGGCAAGGGGATGGAGGTTCAGAGAAACAAGGGGTTGAAGGGAGGGCCTGAAAGGTCTTAGAAACATTGTGAAGATATTGCCAGAGTAAAATATTGCAAACACTATGTCTGAATGCTCTAGGAGACTTGAATAGCTTAGACAGAAAAATAAAAAATCTTTACATATATACAGAAAAAATCATGTAGTTCTTATCTTCAAGAAGCTCACAGTCAAGTGGGTAAGATAGATAAGTAAACAGAATTACAATCTTACGTGTGAAAAGTAGATACTACAAAAGACAAAAGCTTTGACTTGGGAGCAAAGGGAATGATTTGTGATCCTGTTTGGGGGAACCAGGGAAGATTTCCTCTAGAGAGGACACCTGGGCCTACTTTTTAAGTTGAAAAGAGTCAATTTGTTAGGCATTTCACCCTACAGATTTGCCCATAAAGACACTTATACTCCAAGGATGTATGTGGTTTGTAGCAGTTACCCCGCACCTAAGGTACCAGTCCAGTTTACCTCCTACTAGAGCAGTTGCCTGCCTGTGTGCAGACCCAGTTTGAGCTGTGTTTGAGGTTGTTTTCCTCTAGCTTTCTGCTGAGGTCATGAAATGAAAAGGCTTGGCCACAACGGAGCTTCTTAGGAAACTCTGAGCTTGTCTTCTCCTGATGTTACCGGCTGCCCTCTATAGGAGTGTCTCCCAACTGGGGACTCTCCTTCAATGAAAATCTGGACTGTGAACATTGTAAAGATGGCCCTGTGCAAATGAATTTCCTGTGCTGGTAAATCTTACAGCAGAACAAGGAAGACCTCTAATCAAACAGAAGATATGTGGGTAATTTAATTAGAGATTCACTGGAAACTTAAGGTGTTCAAGGTGAACAACCAGAACATTGAAATGTATTCTTCCTGGTAGACTAGACAGTTTGCAAAGTTTGGTTTCAGGCATCCCTGGGTACATATGCAGGTTCAATCACTTGCTGGCTATGTGATCAAGGCTCTGTTTTCCTTCTCTGTTACATGGGATCGTAATACTTGTCTTTCCAAGCTCCCAGGGCTGTTCTGAGGATCACGAAAGTACATGGTAAGCTGTAAAACACTATACCTGTGTTGAATGCTTTCCTTTCTGAGGTGACTTTAGAAAAAAAAAAAAAAAAAAAAACTTCATTGGTTTATTTAGTCAATATGACACACTTCTGCAATCATTTGAATCCATGGAATTTTCATATTAGAAATTATAAATATTAGAGAGATTCTTATTTAAAGCCCTTATGTTACAAATGAGCAAAAAGAGGCCCAGAGAGGGAATGTGATTTATTTAAGATTGCACGGCAAGTTAGAGGTAAAGCTGGACCGGGGTTCCCTGACTCATCTTTCCGTGTTCTTTCAAATAAATTGCAGCGTATAATAGAAGAGCATGTGAAGGAAGATTCTTCCTGCTTCTGACTGAGTCAGAGAGACAGGAAGTATCATTTCCTTCTGGGGTTCTTCCACTGGAAGCACACTGCATTCTCCTTCTATAGCAAACACTTTCACTAGTTTTAAAGGCATTCTTTTTTCACAAAATCTCTTAATCCAGCACTTGCATAAAACTGCTTTCTTTAATTCTTCCAGTAACCCAGTAGGTTATTAGTAATCCCATTTTGCAGATAAGGAAACAGCCTCTGAAAACTGAAATGACTGACCCAAGGTCACATCTAGGAGGCAGCAAAGGTGGAGCCCACCTTTGAAGGCAATATGCCCCTATATGTCTTTCCACCACATCAAAACCGTATATGCTACTTTCTCTTTTAGCCTCTGGCAGAATTTAGATGTCTGCATTAGAAAGGAGGTAATGAAAGAAAGCAGCTGAAACAGTGAAATCTATCTTTATGAATCAACCTAATAAGTAGAATTAAAATCGCAAATTAGACTTAGAGGATAACCTGATTTTTAAATTTTTTTACAAGATTGAAAAAATAAATAAATAAAGATAATGTTTTCCATATACACAATGACTTTTATCCAAAGCAGTTTCACAAATGTGATAGAGATGAATCATACGTAGGATTTACGAGTGAGTCTAACATTTAGCAATGTGGGATGCCCTGGTAGAGACAGTGTCTGTGTAATAACAGGAGCACTGAAATTCGAACTGCTTTTATCAGAGATGCCTGGCAGATAGGATAGATTCATTATTATTGTAAATAGAAGAAAGTATAAAAAATGAATAAAACTCACCCACGTCTAGATAGCTAGAAGCAATTATTCATGATATTGCTGTATGTTTCTTCCTTCTCCCTGAACATTGCCTTCTAAAAACTTTGTCTGGAATTAGACTGTATGTGAATTTGCACTTGATGTAATTAGTATTATTTACTATGATATATAACATGTTTCAAAAAGATAATATTTAAAGGATGAATCACATTCCATTACTGAAAATAAAAAATATGTATTAGAGAAACACCCCCAAAGGGGAGAAAAACAATGACAAAAACCAAATGCAGAAAGAAAATGGTGAGCTGAGTTGCAGGTTTTAAGGCAAAAGATAAAGTCTTTACGAGAGAAGACAGAAGAGACTCTTGTTTCAATGATACTCTGCTCCCTATTCTTGTTAACATTCCTGAGGCAACATTTTGGTTGATTCTTTCAAACTGGCTGCGTGTGCTTGTGCAGGGATTGGCCCGCCTTTTCTGTAAAGTGCCAGAGAGTGAATCATTTCGGTTTGAGGCAATACAGGCTCTGTAGCAACTACCCAACTTTGCCATTGTAGCCTGAAAGCAGCTATAGAAAATATATCAACCAATGAGTGTGGCTGTGTTCCTACACAACTTTATTGACAAAAACAGATAGTGGATGGAATTTGGCTCTCCCTGGGGCATTCGTTTATCAGACTTTGCCTGGGCCTGGCTCTGTGCTAAACTGTGTATAGATACAGAAGTGTTTTGTCTCTGCCCTCAAGTAACTGGGAGAGATTAGAAAAGGCATCATTGCAATGTAACATATGAAGAGCAATAAATAAGATGCACACCAAGTGCTGTGAGATCAAAGAGAAGGAAGCAAGCTGATCTCCTCTGGGCAATAAGGAAGGCCTCACAAATGAAGGGATCTAGCCTGAGTTGCAGAAACTGAGTAGGTGTTTATCTACATGTGTCTGTTCAGTTGGCTGTGTGTTGGGTTTCTTCTCCTATAAGGTTTGGGGGTGTCTCCATGAAAATTCCCAAGTCCCGGGCTTGGCCCAGCCAGTAAAATTTCCCAAGAAACTGGTGGGCACTTTCCAGAGCAAACTTTACTAAACCATTGCCCTGGATTATTTTTTATCCTTGTTTGATCAAGGTATGAAAACAGCAAAGCCGGCGCCTCTTTGAAGTCCTTCTGTGTTGTGTCTATTTGGTGTGTATACATGTTATACAAGGTACTAAGGATGAAATCACAGGGTGTTGTTACAAATTCCACCCCCAGCTATGGGGCAACTGCATTATGGCATCCAGTCAATCCCATAATGAGTACCTACTGTGTGCAAAAGGTGGTTTTCTATCCAAAATAATGATCGATCCTCCATTTCCAGCACCACCCCCACCAGTAGCAGCAGGACAATTGTCAAAGGGACAAAGGGTCCCGAAATGTTTGCTTTAGAGGGAGCAAAGAGAATGAGGAAGTGGAAAGAAGAGGTATTTGTTTTGGGGTGTGTTAACTATTTCTCTTTTAGCAGGAATTTAGCTGAGGTGAGGGTTAATGATTTCATTTCTATTCTTGTTAAGAGTAACCAAGCTCTCCAGAGATTCTTGAAACAACTGTGCTATCTAAATACACAGTATTTTTCACATACTTTCACGTCAATCCCCCAGCTCTGTTTAAATCAGCTGCTAATAAAAACTTAAAACAATTCCAATAGATTTCCTTTAGAGACTGGTAAGGGAAAGAGTTGAAGTTGGGGAAATGTGGCAGAATGCCAGAAATTTTTCTACTTAGGTCTTGGATCCAGAAAATTTAAACAATTTAAATATCATTAAAAGATGATTAAAATTTAAAAATAAATTTAATGTTTAAGTCTTCTCCTTTGAAAATTATGAATTAGGGAGCGTAATTTTTAAGTAAATAAATACTAGATATATAAGGAAAAATTAAGAGAAAGACATTGAGAAGTAGAACAGATAATGATAAGGAGAAGAGCTAAGGCATGGGCCAAAGAGAGAAGGATTGGAATCCATAAAAAATTAAAATACAAATTAGAGTATTAGGGGAAGAGATAAAGTTTAAGAAGAAAAAAATCAAAAGTCAATTCTTGGTAAAAAGAGAAGAGTCAGGCTGGGCACAGCAGCTCACGCCTATAATCCCAGCATTTTGGGAGGCCGAAGCGGGCGGATCGCCTGAGGTCAGGAGTTCAAGACCAGCCTGGTCAACATGGTGAAACCGCATCTCTACTAAAAATACAAAAAATTAGCTGGGCATGGTGGCACATGCCTGCAATCCCAGCTACTTAGGAGGCTGACACATGAGAATCACTTGAACCCAGGAGGTGGGGGTTTCAGTGAGCCAACATCGTCCACTGTACTCCAACCTGGATGACAGAGTGAGACTCTGTCTCAAATAAAAAATAAAAATAAAAATAAAAAAGAGAGAGAGAAGAGTCAGAGGGAGAGAAAAGGAAGCAGAGTCAGTTATTAAAAAATTCAGAAGAAATGACCATCTGGAATCTTCATGAGCAGGATGAAGGCCCACTGTTTTCAGCTCTTCACGTTCTCATTCTTAAAGCTTCAGAGTCTCTGATGTAAATGGGAACTGCCACTGCAGCCCCACGGGGAGCATTTATTCTGGGTGGCTATGGCAATACCCAGAACAATCATTTCAGAGGCTGAATGCAACCAAACCTAGGACCAGGTGTCCCCTGTTGACTGGAGATGGACCTTGTACTGTGGGTTATTGATTATCAGCTCAACATTCTGCATGTGCCTTCCATGAACAAGACTCTGAAACCTGGGATTCACGTTGGACTAAAAGGTGGGCATTTTAAAGCATTTTATGGCAAAGAGTACTTTGTGTCAAGAAAAAAGCCACACTAAAGAGCTAAGGAAAACGCATTTGAGTTAACACATTTATTGAGCAGTTACAGTGTGCAAATCACTGCATTTATCTCTTCATACACACATCATCTCATCTACTTTTCTAAACCATCCTGTGAAATAGTTATTATTGTCTTCATCTTCTTGGCGATGAGCTTGGTGAGCTTATATGTGTTTTGTCCATGGATCTATACCTATTAAGTAGTGGGAATGGGTTGGTGCCCAGCACCAAAATCCAAGCACATCAGCTCCTCTAACTGTATAGTCCTACTACTAATTCACTAGGAGAGAGGCTTTGGCTCTAGGGCCCACTAAACAAGAGGTTATCGGGGGAAACTTGGCAATGTCTAGAGACATTTTTGTTTGTCACCTGACTGGGGTATGCTACTGACGTCTAGTGGATAGAGGCCAGGAATGCTACTAAACATCAATGCACAGAAAAGTCCCCGCAACAAAGAACTATCTGGCTCCAAAGGTCAGTCATCCTGAGGTTGAGAAGCTTTGCATAAGACGGAAGTCCCTGACCAGAGTTGCTCTCCTAAAAGATCCATCTGTTACAGGGCTACTCAGATATAGCCAGAATACACAAACTTTAATACTTTAAGTGCCTTGGAGGCTCTTGTGGGGACGGGGGAAATGGGAAAGTCAGCTTTTCTGTTCTGTTTGTTGCCTAAATACAAGGCTTTTGGCTTTGCAACCTTCAATCAGTTTCTTTTAATGCAGTGTATTAGGAAGAAATAGAAAATGCTGACTAAGATCATGGGGAAACTTTTCTTTGCCACTTCTTTAGGCCTCTTCATCTTCTGCCTAAAACACTGCAGCAGCGACTTGATTGTTCTCCCATTTCCATCCTTCCCTCAAATCTACTTGCTGCCATCATCTTCCCAAAATACAGGTGAAATCATGCCACTGCTAAACTCTCGAGGGCTCCTATTGCCTCAGAATCAAGATCGTTCATTCTTCCTAGCCTGGCACTCAGAGCACCTATGATCTTGATGCAATCTGACTCTCTCAAATTTAATTTCTAACTTCTCTCCTTTCTGAACATTTCTTACAATCCAACCAAGCTATAACACTTGCTTTTATGGGTTGGTGGTGGACAGGGTCCTAACCTGTGTTTTTCTGTCTCTGTCATGTTGCTAAAGCAATTCCTTTTTCTTGGAATGCCTTTTCATTGGTTCATTCATGACCAAATCCTACCTCAAGCTACAGTTCAAATGCCACCTCCACATTAAATTGTTTTCTGATTTCCCAAATTATAAATAGACGTTTTTGTCTTTGAAATCCCATAGCCCTTTCTCTGTGCCTCCAAATTTGAATGCATGTGCATGTATGTAACTCATATATAAAACCCATAGTATGTAATACATATAGAATATTATATAATGTATCATATATTCTATTAAATTAAAATTATTTTATATAATTAAGTTATATAAAATTAAATATATATTAGTAAATATATATAAATTAGATACATTAAATTATGAAATTAAATTACATAATTAAAAGATTTTGGTATTGATGTAAGAATATCTATATAACTCAATGATAAAGAAGAGAGGACCTAGGCATGGGTTCAACTGTATAATTTAGTATGAATTTAGTATATAGTAAAAGGGGCATCTTACATTATCTCTTCATTAATTATCTACAGAACTTTATATTATTTAAAAACAAATTCAGATGAATTAAAACCCCAATATGAAAAAAGCTCATTATAGTGATATTATAAAAATATATATTCATGGGGTAGGTACACCTGAAATTATACACACAGAAAAAAGTTAAAAGGAAAAAACATAGCTGTAACAATTTAAATTTTAAAAATTCTGATTGGACAAAGTTAACCTAAGTAAGGCTTAAAGATAAGAGACGTACTGGAGGAAAGTATTTGTTACATTGACTGCAAAGGATTGGTATGAATAATATGTAAAGAGCTTAAACAGTTCAATACATTTAAAAAGTGGCCCAATCAGAATAATGGATAAATGAGATAAGAAGACTCATAGGTTTATAGACTAGAAAATACAAATGGCCAATGAACACAGGAAAAGATAGTGATCCTCATTAATAATTCAGCAAAACAGGAAGCCATCGACCACATTCTTCTTTTAGCCCATACAGGTTGCAACACATGAAAAAAGCTTACATAAAAATATTACATAATGGTGAGGGTGTGAAAAAGCAGTAACTCTCATATACTGTGGGTATGAATATAATTGATAAGGTTTATTTACAAAAGTAATTTATTAAGATTGGCTGAAAAGTAAAATGTGTAAACTCTTTGGCTCAGCAATTCCATTCTAGGAGTAGCAAATGTGCACATAAATACAAAACAGTAGAAACAACTGTTCATCAAGGGAGAAATGGCTAACCATTTACGCATATGCATACTATGGAATACTATGTAGCCGTTTAAAAAGATACACTAGAGACATGAAAATTTGTCCCAGTCATATTATATACTGAAAAAACAAGATATGCACAGACATGAAGATAGATATGAATTATACATTTTTTTTGGAACAGTGAACACCAGTGGTTAATTTTGAGGAAAGTTATGAGATTGGGGGAGAATAGAAAGTTCGCTTTTTATTTAGTCCTTCATTTTTATTGATTTATAGCTTGATTTTTAAAAAATGAGACATGAATATAACCTGTCTCATTTTGTAAATGATAAAATTAATATTTAAAAGGATAACTGGAACAACTAACATCTGTTAAGCACCTAGGTTCAAAATATCCTGATGTTCAAACGTGTCATCTCATAGAACCCTTAAGCAATCTGTTAAGGTATGTATTTTGTCATATCAGAGATCAAGCAACCCAGTTTTAGAGAGTTTAGATAACCTCTATCTGGACATATGAAGGTTAAGCTGTGAAGCCAGATAAGGACAAAGGCTGCCTATTGGCAGAGGCCATATCCTTCGCTGCAAAAGAGGATGAGAGTGTTCAGTAAGAGGTATGTCCTGGCAGCTGGGGCTGGGTAGTCTTGAGGACATGAGGCAGTCAAGGGTGGGAAGAACCAGGGATAAATACAAGTATAAACCTTAGAAAACACCAAAAAGGCCAGGCGCTGTGGCTCATACCTGTAATCTCAACACTTTGGGAGGCTGAGGTGGGAAGATCACCGGAGGTCAGGAGTTCGAGACTAGCCTGACCAATATGGTGAAAACCCGTCTCTACTACAAATACAACATTGGCTGAGTGTGGTGGTGCATGCCTGTAATCCCCACTGCTCAGGAGACTGAGGCAGGAGAATCGCTTGAACCCAGGAAGTGGAGGTTGCAGTGAGAGGAAATCCCACCATTGCACTCCAGCCTGGGTGACAGAGCGAGACTCCACCAAAAAAAAAAAAAAAAAAAAAAAAAAGAAAATAAAAGGAAAGAAAAGAAAAGAAAACACCAAAAGGCCAAAAGCAGAGGGGTGCACATGAGCAATAATGTGAACCTTGCTTAGAGAGAGGCATTGTACCTATAATGGCTATGTGGTGTGAAGGTATGAAGTTAAGTAGTTTTAAAAACACAGGGTCAATGCTCAGAGAATTGCCCTATGGAAGAAGGATTTAATTTGTTCCGGGCACCCTGTGGGGCATGGGGGAGAGAAGGGCAGAAGTGGGCAGAAGCTCCTGGGAGGCAGCGTATTCGTCTGCTTTCACACTGCTATAAAGAACTAGCTGAGACTGGATAATTTATGAATAAAAAAGGTTTAATTGACTCACAGTTCCTCATGGCTGGGGAGGCCTCAGGAAACTTACAATCATGGTGGAAGACAAAGGGGAAGCAAGGACCTTCTTCACATGATAGCAGGAGAGAGAGAGAGAGTGAAGGAAGAACTGTCAAACACTTTTAAACCACCAGATCGCTTGAGAACTCACGATCATGAGAACAACGTGGGGGAAACCGCCCCATGATCCAGTCATCTCCCACCAGGTCTCTCCCTTGATGCATGGGGATTACCATTGAAGATGAGATTTCTGTGGGGACACAGAGCCAAACCATATCAGGCAGACTTCTGCTCAACAAAATAAATACACAAATAATTTTATTTCAACATCCCAGAGGACTTTGGAGGAAAAATAAAAAGCCTAGACCAACTGGGAAAGGAAGGCAATCTCTGTTACTGGAGAAGTCCTGCCTTGGGTAGGAGTGCTGTATGAAAAACTGAAGCATGACCTTACAGGTGACTCTCTGTGTGCAAAGTCTATGTAAGTAGAACAGTGGGATATACCTTCTCATGAAAATGAACAGGTGTGGAATCCTGGTAATCTCCTGGTATTGTTTTTTTCTTCTTTCCTGCACAGCCCCTCCCACTCCCTGCTTTTTATTTAGGAACTACTTTTCCCCAATTGCGTGCAGTTTTGGCAAATCCATCAGGATGCTTCCACCTCTCCTAAAACCCATGAAGTCAGTCCCTCATTCTCCCTGGAATTTGAATCTTTAGCAGAGTCACAGAAAAACTGAATAAAATGGTTATAGTTTTTTTTTTTTTTCCCACCCAAAAGATAGTGTCTTGAAGAGGCTATCTATTTGTTTGGCTACCTTGGCCTGTCCTCTTGCAGGTCTGAGCAGTT
This sequence comes from Piliocolobus tephrosceles, assembly GCF_002776525.5. Classification (NCBI taxonomy): domain Eukaryota; kingdom Metazoa; phylum Chordata; class Mammalia; order Primates; family Cercopithecidae; genus Piliocolobus; species Piliocolobus tephrosceles. The sequence goes on along the minus strand of NC_045447.1, from coordinate 30,937,999 downwards.
ATAGAATATAGATAGCCACACTCTCTCATTCCATTCCAATCTAGGTTGGCCAAAGTTGGTTTCTATAGCTTCTCATTAAAGCACCTTAAACAATACAGGAGGATTTACACATTACTAGTGCCCAATATCGGTCATTCACTCTTTTCATAATTCAGAGCCTTAGATGGGTCAGGCTCTGTGCTTGGCACTGGGGATTCAGAGCCCAAGGACCCCAGGTTCATGAGAAAAACAAGCCCCAAAAGCTGAAGGAGTCAGTCCACGAGGCCCCTAACCTATTCTGGGAGGAGATACTTCTAGAGGAGCTGACACTTGAATTGAGTCAAGAAGTAAACCTGTGCTACCTCTGCTTCTTTCTCCATGCCACCCACTACACTCCACATTAGCAAGCATATTTTCATTAGCTACTCAGTGCCACTGAATATGTGTCCCTGAAAGTGCTGGTGTGATTAAAGGACTTCAATAGATTTTTATGGGAAAGTTGAGGAAGCTACACATTTAGAAAGTTTAGGAAGCTACACATTCTTCGGGAGAATGATTGTGAATTTCAAAACAAAACAAAACAAAACAGAGAATGAACCCCTAGAGTCCAACCCCATTCTGATTTAGAGACACAGAAGTCACTGCATAACTGCATACTTTTTATTACAAAGATACTTGATAAAATATAAAACACTGGTAACAATTACAGATATGACCCAGATGCGGCCACATGGAGTAGCTTTGACTGAATGTAGTGGAGAGGGGCATATTAACTCCTTGACATCAACGTTGTCCGTCCTGCATATTTAACACCTTGTATATCTGTGTCTCATTAGTTACGACTTCGCTTCCAAAATTTCACGACACAGCGGGCCTAAATTTCCCCCTTTGCCAATAAATAGCTGTATGAACAACTTTGGACAAGGCTCTTGAGCTTTCTGAGTTTCACTTTTTTCAACTGCTAAATGGGGACTTGTTTGCCATTGCCATAGCAGTACAATGAAGATGAAGGCAAACAGATATAAATATTAAGATTTGTCTTGAAAGTTTCCAAGAAATCAACAGGTATAGTAGGCAGAATAATGTCCCCTACCCCAGAAGACGTCCATGTTTTAATCGCTGGAACCTATGAATCTGTTACTTTATGTAGAAAGAAGAGACTTTACGGATGTGATTCAGGTGAAGGACCTCAGGTAAGGAGCGTGGCCTGGATTTTCCAGGTGAGTCCAATCTAATCATGAGACCTTGGAAACAGAGAACCTTTCCTTCCTGGCTGTGGTCAAAGGGAGATGTGACTACTGAAGAATGGTCAGAGGGATGTGATCCGGGGACTCAACCCACTGATGTTGCTGCCTTTGAAGACAGAGGAAGGCAAGAAATGTGGGCAGCCTCTAGGAGCTGGAAAAGACAAGGAAACAGATTCACCCCTTGGAGCCTCCCAAAAGAAATGCTGCCCTTCTGATACCTTGACTTTAGCCAGTGAGACCTGTGTGGGATTTCTGACCTCCAGAACTGTGAGATAACAAATTTGCCTTATGATAAATTTGCCTTGGTGTAAGCCACAAAGTTTGTGGTCATTTGTTACAACAACAATAGAAAACTAACAAAATGGGAGAATGCTTTGAAAGGGGAAGCATGAGCAAATATCATAGGAGAGAATGGTGGCTTCCAATAACTGCAAGTCATTCCACGCTGCCGGAATGTAAATTGTATGCGGGTGAAAGAAACAGGAGATGGGCTGGAGAGAATGAGACCCTTAATAAGAGCAGTGATAACAATGGGAGCAACAACATGCAGCGGGCAATGAATGTGCATCAGATACACAGCTAAGCATTTTACATGTGTTAACTCTAAAACTCAAAGCCGTCCTATAAGGTAGCGACTTTTTTTTTCTTTTTTTTTTGACAGTCTCACTTTGTTGCTCAGGCTGGAGTGCAGTGGTGCAATCTCAGCTCACTGCAACCTCTGCCTCCCAGGTGCAAATGATTCTCCTGCCTCAGCCTCCCGAGTATCTGGGACTACAGGCATGCGCCACCACACCCAGCTAACTTTGTATTTTTAGTAGAGATAGGGTTTCACCATGTTGGCCAGGCTGGTCTTGAACTCCTGACCTTAAGTGATCCAACTGCCCTGGACTCCCAAAGTACTGGGGTTACAGGCATGAGCCACCGTGCCTGGCCAGTAGTGACTATTATTATCTCCACTTACAAATGAGGAAACCAAGTCACAGAGAAGGCTTCACATAGGTACAATGCAGCCATGCTAGGATTTCATTCTTGCAGTCTGGCTCTGTCTCCTTCTGTCTAATCTCACCCCTCCAACAGGCAATGTGGAGGCCTTGAGGGAGTTTATACAGGAGAATGAGAATCAGAACTGAGGGTTAGGGAGATCAGCCTGGTGAATGAATTTCAGGGAAATAAAGCATCATTCCTTTATGACTGGCTCCCTCTCTGTGCTGGTCTTGTTTATCATGGAGGGAGAGCAGCATGTGTGAGCGGATAGGCAACTAGAAAAGGCTAAGAGGGAAAAAAAGCAAGTTGAGGAAAATGAAACAGAGAAAGCCAAAGAGGTATTTCTCGAGGATGGATAAATCTGCTGCAGATCTTTCCAGTGAAATGTATTATTATTTCACAGCTCCCAGCACCTTTGTTCTTCCTGCCTTAGAACAAGAAAGCAGTAGAACCATTTCCTTGGTCCACACTTAATGTCACTGGCGGTCAGTTGAAGTGTGTATGTGTGTGTGTGTGTGTGTGTGTTTCTTAAAGACCAAAATGTTTTCAGATACAAGCTGCTACACTGTCAGGTCACTTTAAAAGAAGCCGGATCAGCTGACCTGGCAGGGGATCCCACTGGCTATTCCTGCCATACCACAGGGCCATTCTGGTTCCCACAGCTCAGAATTCCTCTATTCACTCATCAATCTTGTTTTCTTACGGGTCTCCCTTATTGAATTAATGAATAAATGAATGAATGAATTCCCCTTGGAACTAGATTTTATGCTAGCTCCCATTGAACTAGGAGCTCCTCTGAACACTACTTGAAACCAAACAAAATATAATAAAAAGTATTCTAAGGTTTTGTCTTAGAACAGTCTGGAGATTTTAAGATACACCAGTGCCCAAGATCCATCCTAGAGCTATGAAAACAGAGTCGTTAGGAGTGGGGCTTATGTATGGTTATTTTAAAAATAACCCCGGCACTGTGATTTTTCTTTTCTGAGAATTTAAAAAATTCTCCACTCCCCAGGTGATTCCAAAGTTCTTCTATAATTGGGAACCACCTCTCTAAGCTCGTGAGAGCTCTCTCACCATCATGGAGAAGAAAAGTCATGGCTTTGGAGTGAGAAGCACAGGTTGGATTCCTCTCTTTCCTCCAAGAATTTAAAGGAGTCATTCAATCTGAGTTTCAGACCTTCCTCTTTCAACTGTGATTTAGTACTTTTCTCATAGGGCTTTAGGAAAAATTAAAGGGCATCAAATAAGGGAAGCAAACGATGCAGCCTGACACATAGTAAGCATTCAGTAACTTGGAATTTCTGTTTTTTCTCACATTCCTCCTCTATGAATTCAGGGAGAACTTCTGTAGGGAAACAAGTAGGGGTATCCTCTGATAACCTCAGTGCCTCCCTCCAGCTGGTAGACATGCACACAAAGTCTGCTTATCTCCAGGTCTCCAAATGCTGTTCCCAGCACTGGCCAGCACCTCTTCTGGGCAGCTGATGCCCAAGCTTGGACTCCTTGTCCCCAGGCTTACAAAATTCCAATCCCTTTTGCCCTGTACCAAGGGGGGAGCAATGGGGTGGCCCTCTTCCAGAGCAGTGGTCCCCAACCTTTTTGGCATCAGGGACTGGTTTAGTGGAAGACAATTTTTCCACTGACCAGGAAGAAGGACGGTTTTGGGATGATTCAAGCACATTACATTCATTATGCACTTTATTTCTATGATTATGACATTATAATATATAATGAAATAGTTATACAATTCACCATAATGTAGAATCAGTGGGAACCCTTAGCTTATTTTCCGGCAAGTAGATGGTCCCATGTGGGGTTGATGGGAGGCAGTGACAGATCATCAGGCATTAGATTCTCAGATTCTCATAAGGAGCATTCAACCTAGATCCCTCAAAGGCACAGTTCACAATAGGATTTGTGTTCCTGTGAGAATCTAATGCACCTCTGATCTGACAGGAGATGCAGCTCAGGTGGTAATCTGAGTGAAGGGGAGTGGCTATAAATACAGATGAAGCTTCACTTGCTTGCCTGCTGCTCACCTGCTGTGTGGCCCAGTCCCTAATAGGACACAGACCAGTGCCAGTCAGTGGCCTGGGAGTTGGGGACCCCCAATCTATAGTATAACCTGCAGCATGTTCAGCTCTGCCCTGGCACAGACCACTTTGCACTGGGCATTCATGCAGCCTGCTGGTGCTTCTGCCTGTGAGTTCCAGTCTTTACCAAGCAATGCTAGCTGGAGTTTGCCAGAACTTCTAAGTTGATACCATCTTTCCAAGAGATTGCCAGGGATCTTTATTTTAATTCCTCTGCTACAAGCATGAGTTCTAAGAACAATTGTTCAGTTGTTGCCACTACCCCACTCTCCTATGGACATCAAGCCACGAATTTTCTTCCACTTGAGCTATATGTAAAAAATTATTGAGTTGCAAGCCGGGCGCGGTGGCTCAAGCCTGTAATCCCAGCACTTTGGGAGGCTGAGATGGGCGGATCACGAGGTCAGGAGATCGAGACCATCCTGGCTAACACAGTGAAACCCCGTCTCTACTAAAAATACAAAAAACTAGCCGGGCGAGGTGGCTGGCGCCTGTAGTCCCAGCTACTCCGGAGGCTGAGGCAGGAGAATGGCATAAACCCGGGAGGCGGAGCTTGCAGTGAGCTAAGATATGGCCACTGCACTCCAGCCGGGGTGACAGAGCAAGGCTCCGTCTCAACAAAAAACAAAAAACAAAAAACAAAAAACAAAAAACAAAACCAAAAAAAAAAAATTATTGAGTTGCATTTAGGAGTTTGTCCTTCACAGCATCGCTGTCTTCAGGATAGTACTCACAACCCATTGGAGAAAGAAAAACAAAAGCACTTTTCCTCCCACTATTCAGGAATGCCTCATGGTACTGGGAAACTCCCAGGCTAATTTGCCTATTGTATATACAACACCTTACAGTTTATAGATGCTTTCATAGTCTTAACTTTCTGCGATCTTCTCTTAAGAATGCTATTGAGATAACAGGAAAGAGACTGTCATTAGATCTTCATTTCACCAATGAAAACTGAAGTTCAGAGTCAGACTTCAAAACTAAGTTCCTTCTCACCAAACCAAGCACAAAATCACACAAATGTACTTTACATGCTTTTGGAATGAATCCTGGGTTTTGTTTATACACAGTTACGTTAACAGGCTATAACTCCTAAATGATTCAGTTGAAACAGAAACTAGCTCAATAGACATGTCTCATTATTACTCTTAATAACAAAAAATGCCACAACCTGGATTGACGTAGCTAAAAAGGTAAAGGAAGCAGAACTGGCTACTCCTGTGCTCCCCAAAGCATGGCCATTGTGCAAGCTGTTCTAGATAGGGTATTTGTCAACAAAAATTTCCAGGAAATGAATGAGCACTGTATCTTTTTATTTGGATATCAGAAAGAATTTCTCCTCTGCAGTAATTTCTCCCCTGGCTAGGATTTGGGGATTAAATCATTCCTCCATTTAGAAGAGCCCTGTGGCTCTCCTGGGCTGTATCTCCATTTGGAGTGAGATGAACCAAGGCTCCTTACCTAAGCCACAGCTCTTCGGGCTTGAAACCACAGGCTCGTTTTTAGTAAGAAAAGTGAGTAGGGATTCCTGGGGCCCTGGAAAGTACTTCACTTTCCCAACTCAACTATCAGAGGATTTGGGCTGGATCTCTGGTATTGCATAAGTTAAGAGAGAGAGAGAGAGAGAGAGAGAGAGATTCATTCTTTTGGAGATCTCTGGGCTGCTGCCTTATTAATTGTCTGCTGACAATCAACAGATCCTTCAGAGGCATGACTTAGATCTGAGAGCCTCTCAACTTTCCTGTGTCCTGATGTCACAGCCCACCTAGAAAGCCAAGTCCAAGGGGTATGGAAATTGACAACACTCCAGCTGCCCATGAGATGATTCCTCAAGGAGATCTTTGCCAGGTTGTTCCTGATAAAGAAGACAGATGACTGATTGTGTGACTCATTTGTCACCAATGACCCCCTCTGGTGCAGAAGAACTGGGTACAAAAGGAGGGCTGACTGTGGGGCGAGGACAGCTACTAACTGCACGGGCACCATCAGCCATCCACCTGTTCACATCATTAACGTCATGATGCTCTCTGAAGGATGCTGTGGTATTCCCATTTCACAAATACTGAGGGGAGGTTAAACACACACACACACACACACACACACACACACACAATCACACATCTTGCAACCTATTTTTAGCTCCAAAAGCCACTCATCCAGGCTGGAGTACAGTGGTGTGATCTCGGCTCACTGCAACCTCCACCTCCTTGATTCAAGCGATTCTCCTGCCTTGGCCTCCTGATTAGCTGGGACTACAGGCATGCACCACCACATCTGGCTAATTTTTGTTTTTTTAGTAGAGACAAGGTTTCACCATTTTGGTCAGGCTGGTCTTGAACTTCTGACCTCAGGTAATCTGCCTGCTTCAGCCTCCCAAAGTTCTGGGATTACAGGAGTGAGCCACCACCCCAGCCAGATTCAAAATCTTTTATTGCCTTAGGAATTGTGAGGCAATTCATGGCTATTGTGCTTCTACTCCCACAGTTAAGGATATCCCCAGGGACTCCTGAACTGACAAATGACAATGAGAAATTGACCAGGAACAATATGTTTCCTTCACTTTGAAAAGAAGCAATAACCAATACAACACCTTCTTGGGGATCAAAATCTCAAAATTTTGGTATTGATTGGTAAAGCATCCACAATGCAACTCCTTCTTGTTATCTCTCTTTGGGTTCTAGTTGTTTCCTTTCTTCTTTGTCCATGCAAAAGAGGATGGCAGGAGGGGAGCGTGAGAATCCTCACGGAATCTGCTTCTGGGGTTGCTGTGTGGATGACACAAGCAGACAGGTGTGAATACGTCTGCAAATATCACAGCACTCTACAAATGCCATTTGTGAGCAGAAGGCATGCTTTTTTAATGCAAAAACTTGGGTGTCTCCTCTGAGCTCCCCAGCCTGGGTGAAACTGTTCTAGAATCTTCTGTGCTTCACTCCACCAGAGCACTGTTATTGCATTACCTTCATTTCCCTACTTGACAGAAAACAATGTAATGAATGGATCCTTGAAACCACAGTGTGGTACAGGGAAGGCAGTGAGAGATAAAGACAGGCAGAAGAAATGTGCATATGAAATGTGCAAACAGGAAGGACTCTCTTCTTTCCTGGTCCAGCCTGGGAGGGCTTTTCTCATCAGACTGCTCAAGGGAGATCAAACAGTCCTTCACCGGACAAGGCCCTGAGTCAACAACACAGTGGAAAAGGGTCTCACCCCTGCAAGTTTCCTTCTGAATGCACCAAGGAGGAGGGGGTACCCTTTAGGGATTTCCATTTCTGTTTTGCTCAGTCAGTGGGCTCTGAAATCCAATGGCTCCTGTGTTGCAAGACAACTTTAGTTATAACTTAGCATAGGGGCATGCCAGAGGCAGCTCCTACTGGAGACAGCAAGAGAGAAAGAGAGAGAAGTGTTAAATTTTTAGTTTTGGTAGCCAATTGATGTCACGTTGATATCTCAAAATTGGTTATGGTTGGCAGTATTTACACAAGGGAAATTGGTAAATACTACAACTAAGGTCTTTTTTTTTTTCTTTTCCTCCAGAGACCTGGTTGTTAACTATTTACCAACAAACCATTGGCTTAAAGTTGCATTAAAGTGTAGAACCCCAGATTTTGCTCATGCTTTCTCGATTATACTCTTTTCCTCTCTTCCCAAGGTGTTTTTGAATTGTACCCTTCTATTTGCTCTTGGTGTGTACTTCTAGAGAATGCTAAGGTTACATTCACAGAGGTCAAAGCAGTATGAATAAATAGGCCATTTATTTGTACAGAACCCTTATATTGTTTGAAGTGATGTCACATGTATTTTTTTTATTTTTGATCTGCACCACAACCCTGAGAAAGACAGAGTTAGTACTCTTATTTACAATTTGCAGATGGGAAAACTGCAATTCAAAGTGGCTGCATGGGAATGATGGGGACAGGCAAGGAGGAGGGCCGGGGGATCCTCCCCACCAGCTCGCTGCCCCTAAAAGTCAATGAAGCGCCACTAGACAAAGCACTCACCATTCCCAGACCAGACTGTGGCTGGCCGGGAAAAACCAAACTGCAGCGAGTGCACAAACGGCTTTTATGTGGTTTGAGGCTACATTCTGTGATTCTTTATGTAGAAGCAAATTGTCCTTTTAATTATTGTGTGGGCTGAACTGAAATAGATGTACATTCCTTGAGCCACCGGCAGCAGCCAGAGTGGCCCAGGTGTTCACCGTGAAGATCTGCCAAGTTTCAAATCCGATGCTTATAATTGGGAGTGGTATCTGTTTCTATGTAGAAAGTTTTTGCTTTTCTTAAACTAAAGCCTTTGGGATATTGTAAATGGGAAACACAATGGAATGGTCAAGGCGTTCATGGTGTATTCTATTAGGAGAGAGTTGGAGACAAGGTCCTGGTGGGCAGTGGGTGTTCCCTGACATATTAAAGGTTCCAATCCTGTGGCCTTGATCCATTTCAGCTACATGAATCTTGTAACTATTGCCAAAGGGTAAGATCATTTTGAATGGCTGGGACTGTTGTCTTTGAAAAATACATTCGTATAGTCTCATACGAGTTTGTTGCCGGGAAGCACATTGGTCTATACAAAATTGGAGTTTTCAGACAATCAAAGCAAAGAAAAAACCAGGCCCCCTATCATGGCTTCTTCTTTGTTCTTCTGCCTTGGAGCTAGGGAGACAGCACTGATTCCGGGCTCTTGCAGAGATACTCTGCAGACAGCTCCGTCCCCACCCTCGCTAATTGCTGCCCAGGCTCAGGTGATCACCAACACCCATTCCTTTGTTCCTCCCTAGATATTTTCCCACAAACCAAGCCCCGGGGTCATCTCCTCTTTTTCTCTCCCCAAAAACTAGGGCCCTCTGATGCCCCACCTCCTCGGCATGTCCCCCAGACAACTTGAAAAGGAGGCCTATGTTCATCCTAGTTGCTGCAGGACCCACAGAACAAGGCTTCCTATTGCCCTCCTGGGGGACCTGGTCAGATTCATGGAATTCCCAGAGTGGGTGTTGTTGTCTCCCCTGGCACCCCTTCCCTCCTCTTGTCATAACATCACAAAAACTATTCTTTAGGGAAATTCTACACGCCCATTTCACGCTATCATTGTGGGACTGTGAGTCAGTCTTGGTGGGATTTTTAATCAAGAGGTTCTCTCCTCTTTTGGCCGAGGGGAGACACTTGACTCAGTCTGAACCCCTCAGATTCCTTCGCAGAAATTCTGAGCACAGTGCCACAAGGTGGAAGGCAACGAGGGCTAGTACATCCCAGGGCCAAGATGGGAGAAGCTTGTTCCCTGATTCCTGCAACTTAAATCTTCAGGGCTGCCCTGCATCCTCTTTTATCTCTCAACTGTCTTTTCTGTGAACTGACTTATCTTCCAATAAATTTTCTTTTCTTTTCTTTTTTTTTGAGACACAGTTTTGCTCTGCTCACCCAGGCTGGTGTGCAATGGTGTGATCTCGGCTTACTGCAACCTCCACCTCCCAGGCTCAAGCAATTCTCCTGCCTTAGCCTCCTTAGTAGCTGTGATTACAGGTGCCCAGCACCATGCCTGGCTAATTTTTGTACTTTTAGTAGAGACGGGGTTTCACCATGTTGGCCGGGCTGGATCTCGAACTCCTGAGCTCAGGTGATCCACCCAACTCGGCCTCCCAAAGTGCTGTGTTACAGGCATGAGCCACCGTGTCCGGCCAAATTTTCTTTTTGGTTTATTTTTCTCAAGTTATCCAGTTCATCTGTTGCTTACAATCAAAACGACCCTAATTCACAGAGTCCCAAATAAATGAAAACCTCACACACTGAGGCTGGAGGCTCCGGTCACAGCCCATTGGCATGTCTGATGTGTCTGAACTTGGCAATGGCACATCCCCATTCAGCAACAATAACAAAAAGGTTGGGATGGAAAGTTGAGAATGAACCTAAAAGTGACCAAAACCTTTCCTGATAATGAATGGGCACAAAGCGGGAGCTTGCTTGAGTGTCTCTCCCAGTTTGTTTCTGAGTTCACTCATCTATGATGTGGGAGGTAGGCCTGATGATAGATGCTGGAAATCTGTGATTTTGCCACACTGGTGTTTTCAATGTGATAAAACCGAAACTGAGCCCTCACTCTGTACTCTGCCAGGTACTGGCTCACAGAAATGGGTGGAATGCAGCCCCCGCCCTCAGGTGATATGGTTGGATTTGAGTCTGAGGAAGAGGCCAGGCTAGAGGCACAAAGACTGTTGGGTGACTTGTCCTGGCCTGGGATAACCAGGGCTACAGCCATGGTGTAGAGGCAGAAGGGGCTTCAGTGACCAACAGAGCAACAAGAAGGGAGAAGTCCAAGTGACCTAGTTTCCTGATCTGGGGGACGGTACGTTCCTGAGATATTAAAGGGCTACTTTTTTTCCCCCATGGTTTAATAAGTGGCCTTGAGGGAATTGGGCCACTACAGCTCAGAAGTCAGTCCCTTTTTATTTTGTTTCTCAGGATAGTTGCATTTTTCTTGGCCTCCCAAGAACAGCCCCTTCGCGCCAGAAAACTTGGAGACCACACAGCAGACATCCCTGACACCTGCTTTTCTTATAGTCCTTGTACTTCTCCAGACCCAGAGAGAGACACACACTGCAGGGAACTGCTTAGCAACTGCACGTAGGAAATTGGGATTCCGAACTATTCCTGTGGGTTTTTTCCTCCCCGCTTTGTTCTCCTGTTTTGTTTTCAGTCGTTCATGATTCAGTCATTGTTCCATCACACAACGTACTAACCGGTTCTGCAGGCCCTGGGATCTGAACTGCACTGGGGCCACAGCTGCCCTGGTTCCTGGGGTTGGGGGGTTTCAGGCAAAGGCCCCAAGTGATTCCCAAAAGACCTGGCCAGGGTGAGCCACAGTGGGTAGGCAGCCCCAGTGTGAGGCTGTCCTTAGGGCCCCCTGGGTTTCTCTGGGCCTGGGTCCTTGCTCTCATTCTCTCTCTCTCCATCTCTGCATTCGTGTGGGCTCCTGATATTTCTTTTCCTCTCTTGCTAGAAGGGCCTCTTACCCACCCACCTCTGTCTAGGTCTCTCTTTATATGCATCTCTGTCTCTTTCTTTGTCTCACTCTGTCTCTGGGAGCCTCTCTGCTTCTCTCATCTCTGTGTCTCTATCTTTGTTTCATTTGTCTTTTTTTTTGTCTCTGTGTCTTTGTTTTCCCAATGTCTTTCTCTGCTTCTGTTTGTGTCTGGCTCTCTGTGTGTGTCTCTGTGCTTGTCTCTTTCAGTCTCTGTAAGTTTGTATCTCTCACTCTGTCTCTGCATCTCTCAGTTTCTCATTTCTCCATCTTTCTGTTTTCTTTTTGTCGCCCTCTCTGTTCTTTCTCTGACTCTGTTTCTCTGAGCCTCTCTTCTTCTTTCTCTCCCTTGCCCCACACCCCTCCCTCTTTCTGAATTTCTCTTTGAAGCTCAGAAGCTTGGCCCAAGTCCCAAATGAAATGGGCTCAGTTTCCAGAATAGCTAACATTGCACATTGAGAGTTAACTTTTTTACCTCGTCATCAACTTCCCTCCCATTCCAGAATGCCTGAGTCTGGCCAAAAGGCTTCCTAGGAAAGGGCCCACGTGCCGCAGCAGAAGCCACACAGCCATGCGGCACCCCGGAGAGTGCCAAAGAAGGTCGATTCACAACTGCAACGTGCAACGTGCCGGATTTCTCTGGCGGTGCTCCAGCTAGTCAGAGCCAATTAATATGAAACCAATAGGCCAAATCAACGTTTTCAGAAGTTAACTCAAAAAATCCCTGAAGATTAACCAGCCTGTGGCCTTTGCTATGAAATTGTTACCACACCACTTTCTTTTCTTTTGAAAGTCCAGATGGGCAGATAAATCCAAAGTGGATCAACCACATCTGCCATTCCTCCACACAAATTACACCCCCTCCCACCACTTCCCTCTTCCCTCTCCAGCATGCAAAGCACTCAGGGCCTGGGCTGAATTGACATTTTATGCCACACTGTATGTTTTGTATTCCCCATTGTATTATGAGGAACTGCATCATGACCCCTCTGAGGCAAAGAGCTGGCAGATTCTGAAATGTGCCTTCTCCAAAGGTGACAACTATATTTGTGGAGGGATGATTTTCTTCCAGGCACAAAATGAGCCGACAGTGGAACCCAGCCCCGTTGGCTGCCTTCTCCAGTGTTCTGAACCAGTATTCAAATCAGCAAAGTCCAGGTGGGTGTTTTCTATTAATAAGGCCCCCTTTTCTACATTTGCTAGGTAATGTATTATAGTATCATGCCCAGTTGAGAGATGAGGTTATTAACAAAGTCCTTTCTTGAACAAGAGAGTTGGGGAAGGAAAGGAGAGAGGCAGGAGGGTTCCTTGGGATGGGCACCTCTCCTGCAGAGTAGGTGGTGCTGCTGGAATCCAGGCAGTCTATGGGGTTTGAGTCAAATGTCAGAAGTTAAGACTGCCACCCCAGGATGTCTGTATAAAAGGGTCCTTGAAACAAGAGGGACTTGAGATGTCAGAAATTGAAAATCTTGGGAAGAACCAAATCAAGAGAGTACTGGAACATAATGTTGGGAAATACTTAAGAAACTGATGTTCATGCTGGCTTTTTGAGTTGCTTCCTGAGTAGAGTGCACAGGAGTGTTAAAAGGCTAAGAACAGATTGACATAATCTGGAGCACAGTAGGAAATTTTCAAGCCCAAATCCTTTAATTCCAAAACTTGTGTTCTTTAGGTAAATGAGTAAGCATTTTCCAAAGTTTCTCTAGGAAGAAAGCAGCCAGGTGAATATACATTTTATATAGCTAGGGACACCTATTAAAAGCTCACTTTCCCTTTAAGATTATTAAGGAAAGTATAGCGAATGTTTTATTTTATGTGGGCTGGGACTCTTGGCACAAAAGCTGAGATTTTACACAAGAAACTGAAATCGCAGAATTCCAGGGCAGGAAAATATTTCGAGATCAACTGATCTGTAATACCCTTTTCATCTGACAGATGAGGAAACAGAAGCCGAGAGATGGAATATTGCCTACAAGGTCTCACAGCAAGTGTGATGGGTGGTGACTTACACCTCAACCCCAACCATGCAAGTTGGCCATGTGGTTGTGACATTTCTTCATGCCATTCTCAGAGGACCAGTGAACCAAAAAGGATGTTGTTTGGGTAGATGAGCATTCCTGGGGTTTGAGTCTTTAAAATGTGGTTGTTCAGATGTTCGAGAGAGGCTAGTCTTACAGAAAAGCACCTTGGGTTTTGCATGGCCGTGTTAGCAAGACAAGCAGCACACGTAGGCTATCCTGAGTTCCTGACAGTAGTGACCTTTCGGGGTTTGACTCAGCGTGCTGCTCTGTTCCCAACCAGAGCATGGCTTGGGTAGTGTCCCACCTGCTGGTTTTTGTGCTGGCCTCCACGCTGGACCTTGAGATGCCCTGCCTGTGTATCGTCTGGCAGCTCATCTGGCCCCAAAGACGCGAGCAGATCTGTCCTCTCCCTGCCTGGCCTGCCTCCAGAGTCTGATGCCTGGTCCTTGTCTTGATGTTGGCTTGAACTGGACAGTTTCTGTCATTATGCCGGCCACACATTCAAGGCTACATGGTGGAGATGCCCTGAGGACTTTGGGAATCCACAGCATCTGCTGCATGCCAGACATGACCTCACAGTGATAAAAGTAAGATCATCGCCTGATCCAATCACTATATCTCCCCACCTTTCCCACCATCCACAAACACATACACCTATGAGCACATTTTACAGACTCATCAATTGAAGCTCACAAAAGAGAAGTGATGTGCCCCAAAGCACACAGCCCTATGTGGTAGAGTTTCAGCTCAAGGTAGAGACTTCATTATAAGAAGCCATCCCTCCATTTTCAGTTCTAATGAAGAAAATCCTTTTGGGTTATTGTATCCAACCTATATTTTACAGAAGTGCATTCTTAGTTCCTGTCCAAATGTTAGGTGACATCAGCAGAAGAACAGCAAAGCCTAGTCTGGGTCATTTCCTATGACTACAGAATCATTAGATACAAAAAGGTATTTTTGAAAACTGTAAATGTTAAGAAGCCAATATTCATTCACTGTTCCCTAGTACCAAGTCTTGTTTAAGCACCTTATATGTACTAGTTCATTTAATCTTCACAATAGCCCCATGAGGAAGGTACTAGTTTTTTCCAGCTTTCCAGATGAGGAAAGTAAGGAATAGAGAGATTAGGTTACTTGCCAGAGGTCACACTGCTAAAAAATAGCAGAGCTGGGATTCAATGCAGGCCGTCTGCCTCCAGAGCCACATTCTTAGGTGCTATGCTGGGCTGTCAAAAATATTTTGGCAGCTGAAGAAGTAGTCCAAATCACATACTATTAGATTTGTTGAACAACAACTGCTAAACTCTGCATAGCTCTTTGGCATGTGCTGCTTAATCAAGTATGATTAACTTTGTTGAAGAATAAGCACTAACCTCTGCATAGCTTTTGCATGTGCACTTTTAGTGAGTAATCTCTCATGGCTGCTCAAACCCCATGCAGAACGTGGAAGACTTGGAGGAGGAAAGTGACTTTAGTGGTAAGTGGCAGAATGAGGATTTGAACTCAGCCCAAATTAAAGCATACTACTTCATCTATATTTTACATAAGGGGAAACCGAGGCCCAAAGGGATTAAGTAAGATAAATCCCCTTCTTCACAGGGAGCCCAGCATAGCTGTTTGTATGGGATTAGTGATAAATATGTCCTATGTCAAACCCTGTCTCCAGACTGAAGGATTCAAGGCTCCTGGCCTTAGTCCCTTGCGGAGAGCCTGGGGTCTCTATTGCACTCATACTGGGGAGAAGAGATTTACACAAGACCCAACCAGATGCTGTAGGAGAATGGGGGAGAAGAGTGAGACACAGGGTGAGCTGGGCTGAGGCCATCTGATAATTCAGGCTCCAGACTCCTGTGTGTAGGGCATGATTGTGGACTCTACACACAGGAGAAACTTGAAGAGGAAGCACATAGCATTAACTCATTTCTGCAGGACATAGAATTTGCCATCATCAGTCAACATGGATTTCAATCTTAGATTGGTCTCTCTAAAGTCTTGTTTACTTCATTTATAAAATAGGGTCAAAACACTTACTGACAATGCTAATTTGATTAGCAGTTAAGTAAGATAATATAGCTCTTATTGATGACACATAGTGGGCCGCCATACTTTTGTTTCCTTCCCTATCTTCTCTGTCAAACTCTATCTTCTTTGACAAATGATCTGAAGAAGGCATTCATGAGATTTTATTTCCATGCAAGGATGAAATGAAATGAAAAGTAATTTTTAATGGCTTGCTGGTGTTAGGGGTTTTCGAACCTCCATTTGCAATTGGCAGCAAAGGGTAACTCAGATGATGCATTAGTGTCCAGTGGCTGCTGTAATGAATGACCACCAGCCTGGTATCTTAAAGCAACAGAAATGTATTTGCTGCCAGTTCTAGAGGCCAGAAGTCCAAAGTCAAGGTGTTGTCAAGGTTTGATTCCTTCCAGAGGCTCTGAGGAGGAATTCATTTCCAGTCTCTCCCCTAGTTGCTGGTCCCTGATGGAAGTCCTTGACAATCCATGGCTTGTAGACTCATAAGGACACTTGTCATTGGATTTAAGGCCCACTCGAATCCAGGATGGTCTCATTTTGAGATTACCTTAATCCCATCTGTAAATACCCTTATAAGCTCACATCCTGAGTTTCCAGTGGATATGAATTTTAGGGAGGTGGGGTTCACTATTCAGTTAACTACAGGCAGATTTCACAGGAGAAAAGGATACTGGATTAATATAATTAATTTTGCTTTACCACTTGTCACTCACTTGCTGAGTAACCCTGGTCACATTACTTCCTTCGATCTTCAGCTCACTCCCAACATCACCTATAATGAGACCATGCAGAAGACAGAACTTTGTAAAATTTTACCTAAGGCTAAGTGGGTTTTATGACTGGAGAGGGGATAAATGGGAACCCTGTGAGAAAAGAGACTGACAAAGTAGGGCTTTGCTGGAATCTTCTCAGTAGCAGCTGAAAATATTTTCCTCAAATGCCCATACATATCAGGATGCCCCAGAGCCTTTTACTAAATTGGCCATCTTGATCTCTTCTTGACCAGGTTGTTCTACCTATCCGGAACTTGCAACTCTGAGGCTTCAGCAAGAAGGTGACGCCTGAGCCCCTGCCCACTTCTCCACACTCCCTCAGACAAGCATGCAGGCATTACATAACTGCAGTGATAAACAGCCACCTGTCTCTGGCAGTGTGACCTGAAACTGATTCTCTGGGACTTGTCTGCAGGCTCTCAGTATACACTGTAACTGCGGGAATGCACGCATGCCAGATGTTTATCTCCTAATTAAGAATCTGATGTGCCACTTACGGTAATGTACTTGCTCATGCTAATATTTTCTCTTTCCTCAGAGGATCTGCCAGGGCAGATTTGATGCAAGGAAAGACAGTGTCCCTGGTGTGTTTTAATTAGGCAACTGGTCTCCAGTCATAGTGAGCACCAGGTGCCAGGCCTACTGCAAAGCAGTTCAGATCAACAACCATCCACTGATTTCTATTCTAAGGTGAATGAGGTAGTCTTTGCTTTTGAGGAGCTTTCAGCCTCCAGGGAGGGGGCTGGACAGACACAGATGACTAACTAGCATGCAAGGTGTTCAGTGCTCTAAACCAGTCCTGTGGGCTGAGGACTTGGAGTTCCTCTGGAGGCTTGGAGTTTAGTGAAGATGGAACAATTTAGCCAAGCTTGTCAAAAGGGAGCAGTGGGAATTTATCAGGCAGACATGGAGCAGGACTACATTCCTGGCAGAGGAAACAGCCTGAGTAAAGGCATAAAGGTGCAAAAAAGCAGATATTTAGCATGTGGTTGATGCCTGGGATATATGGACAGAGTGGGAAAGGAAGGGGGCAGACACCATGGGGACAGATCACACAGTGCCTTAAAAGTCAGGCCAAGAAGTTGAGTCTGTAAATGCCAGAAGCAATATGGCGGTGCTTGATTGGGAAGGAACATGATCCGGACTGTATTGTAGATCACTGGCTGTATGTAGCCTACAAGACTGAAGAGAGGAGGCCAAGGGAAGGAAGAAGGAACAGAAACTGTTGCAACACTTCAAGTTCAGGATGATGGCAGCCTGATCAGAGCAGTGCCAGGGGAATGGATGAGTAGAACTCATATAATTGTCCATTGGAGGTTGCAGGGAGAGGAGTGAGGTAGGAATGGAGGAAAATCTGCATTTCTGTCTGGGATGATTTAGATATGGTCCATGAACTGAGATGAGGACTTCAGGTGGGGGTGCAAATCTGGGGGAGTCGGTGGAAAGGGTACAGTTGAGATAAGGGTTGATTTAGGAGCCACCTGGTCATGAATCCAGGAAACCCACTCCATGCGGGGTGGGCTATGTGATTTTAGGTGCCTAAGGAGAATCTTAGCTTGTATATTCCTATAATAAAAGCCCTGTGGGACCATCCACTGCAAGGACTGGAGTGGGCATTCTAAACCTGCAGTTCCAGCCTCGACCACTCTACCTAAGTGTCAAGGGGAACTTGCTGTGAAGCTCTGGAATCCTGACCTCAGATCTCAGCTTCCACTCTGCCCCCTCAACCACAGGTTAGCAATTGCCCAAACACCTTCAGACCCTCCACCCCTGCCCCTCCAGCACTTCCTCTCCACTCCTCTCCCTCCTCCTCTGCCTAGTGCCTTGCCTGGACTTGCTCAGAACAGGGATTCTCTGAGTCTCTTACCTTGCCTTGGCCCATGGTTGGGATTTGGTGGGTGGTAAGGTGGGAGGTGAGCAGAAGATGGTAGCATATCCTTCCCCATCTTTGCCACCCCTCCTGTCATATTTCTTCTTTTGCGTGTTTCCAAAAAAAGACATTATGGTCAGATGGGCTACAAGTTGGTCTTACGGAGAGAGAGTGAGGATGCTTGATAGTCCTGAGTGATTCAAAGGCATTGAAAGACTGGCCCCACTATAAGGAGCAACTCCACAATAAAACAGTTGCCCAATAGAATTGGCATCTAGCAGGTCTTTCTTATTTGTAATTGTCAGAGGCATTTGAACCAGAGCAACTCCATCTTCAATAGGGGCTGGGTAATATAAAGCTGAGACCTACTGGGTTGCATTCCCAGGAAGGTAGGCATTCTACGTCACAGGATGAGATAGGAGGTCAGCACAAGATACAGGTCACAAAGACCTTGCTGATAAAAGGATGCAGTAAAGAAGCCAGCCAAAACCCACCCAAACCAAGATGGCGACAAAAGTGGCCCCTGGTCATCTCACTGCTCATTGTGCACGAATTATAATGCATTAACATGCTAAAAGACACTCCAACCAGTGCCATGACAGTTTACAAATGCCATAGCAACATCAAGAAGCTACCCTCTATGGTCTAAAAAGGGGAGGAACCCTCAGTTGTAGGAATTGCCCACTCCTTTCCTGGAAACTCATGAATAATCTACCTCTTGTTTAGCATATTATCAAGAAATAACCATAAAAATAGCCAACCAGCAGCGCTGGGGGCTGCTCTGTCTATGGGGTAGCGATTCTTTGATTTCTTTACTTTCCTAATAAACCTTTCACTTTATGGACTCACTCCAAATTCTTTATTGCAGGAGATCCAAGAACCCACTCTTGGGGTCTGGATCGGGACCCCTTTCCAGTAACATCATCATTGCTTTTTTTTCTCCTTTCTCTCTTTCTTCCTTTCTTCAGGAAGTAGGAACAGAGCACCTTCTCTGGGCAAGCACTGGTTAGAGCCTGGGGACACAAGAGGCGAGTCAGTCAGAGAGCAAAGTCTACCAGGAGCACCAGATCTAGAGGCAGAAAAGAAAGCAGATGCTCACAGCTCCCAAAGGGAGGCCCATGGCTAGAGAAGCCCAAGGGAAGGGAACAAGCAGTTTGAGAACAGAGCTACTTCATCCATGTGGAGGATCTTTCACAGGGAGAAAGGAACCAGGACACTGCAAGCAAAAGCATGACATGAAAGGCGATGCCTGATTCTATCTTCCCTCTTTCCTTTCTTCATCTCCCCTCTCCTCTTTTCTCTTCCATCTTCTTATCTCAACAAAATACTAATGAAATGCTTGCACTATTTTTATGCTAACATGTATTATTTTTATCTAATGCTGCCTATGACGTAAAGACAATCTCCTCTGCATCACTCCCACCACAGAGATGAGACAAGTGTGGTTTGAGGACTTTAGGTGACATCCTGGTGGATGGCTAGAGGGTAGTGGACTTTGGAATTGGATGGTAAATGCTGTTCTCCCCTCCATTTTGTATACCACCTCCTTTTGGAAAAATTTGGAAAGTAGTTATGTGCATTTATTCTAATCTGTGTAAGTGCCTTCCTGCCATTGTATGAGAAAATAATATGAATGGGTAAGAAATGCACTAAATAGGAAGTCAGGAGGCCTGGTCCTGTTATCTTTCCATAGGACCTCAGGGAGAGGATAAGGAGGGTCCTTCTTTTGCCTCCCACGCCCTACATACCTTGAGGTTCCCTGAGCAGAACAAATGGAACCAACCATATAGCCCAGAGGCTTGCTGTTGCTCTTGCATGGCTGTCCAGGGCTCATTGCTTGGCTTAATACTCTGCTGTTGCCATCTTAAAACTCTTTATAATTTTAACAAGACCCTGCATTTTTATTTTGCACTGGGACCCACAAATCATGTAGCTGGTCCTTCTCAGGAAACCTGCTTTCCTCCCCATTCACTGTCTCACTGTCACTGTCGGGCTGCCTCCCTTCAAGTGATTCCTCACTAGCTCCCCTGCGGCCAAGACTGTTCCTTTGATCTGAGACACTGGCTGGTTCCTGGGTCCATGCAGAATAGCAGAATGATGGTGTCCAGCACCAGACATGATTATCCAAATCATTTCCTCCTGTGACCAGGACCTGGCTTAATACTTCCCAGGTACCAGGTGTTCCCCAAGCATCTGCACATGGAGGGGTTGGGGTGGCTCCATTCTTTTCTCTTTCGATAAAACAATTAGGTCATTTAGAATATGAAAAGCTTTGAAATCATGAAAGTACTTTATTTGAAGTTTGGGGAAGAAAGGACTTTGATGGTGAAGAGAAAGACAGCTATTTCCATTTTAAACAAAGAAACAGCAGGAGAGATTTCTGGGAGACGGTAATAACTCAGATTCTGTTGTCCATAATATTGGTAAGAGACTTTACAGAGTCACTCATTTAGTAAATTAAGACTAGTCCCAGTAGGTAGACACTGCAGAAAGAAATCTTTGGCCTCAGAATAATGAAGAGATTCTAGCATTCAGAGATTTCTCGATGGAGATTTGGCCAACTCATAAGACAATGAAGTGCTTATCCCTGGAAGCAATGAGAAAATTGCTGGTTTATGCCCATTCAGCAGAGGGGTGGAGAAGCTCTGAGCATCCTATGGGCAATTAGACCAGATAGAGTTTAAGGTTCTTAACAACCCTGGCAACCTGTGTTAGTTGATTCTAGTGACTCTGAGATACTGTTTTTTTCTAACCCGGTGATTCTATTTTTTTTTTTTTTGGTTTATACCTAAAAGCTAAAGTTACCGACTTTCTTTTTCTATCTCTGCAAGGAGACAAATGAAGAATCCAAATTTTCATATTTACCATATAAGCAGGAAGATATTGATTGCTTGAAATTACTGTGATAATTCCATAATTCTAGCTGGTAGCTTTCTTAAAATGAATGAATGAATGAATGAATGAAGAAAAGAAACGAGAAACAGTCAATGCAGAAACAGTTCTTTCCAGATTACCAAGGTCAGGAAGGGCAGATCCCAGGTGGTGGTTCTCTCAGAACATGAGGTTCCATAATCTTAGAAATCGCTGTGATGCCAGCAGCCTCTGGGTGTCCATTTCCTTACAGAGTGGAGTGAACAACATTAGCACACACCTGGCCAAGGGCCTGGAAAGAGGATGTTTGTGAAAGACTAATAGAACCTTCTGTGTAACATCACAGTGTTCTCAGCACTTCCTCGGGCAGAAGCCACATCCTGGAAACAAGCCGTGTACAGGTACATGAAGATGCAGCTGGCAACATCTGTGTTTATTCCATTGAAAGCATGAAAGGCACCAGTCCTGAGGTCAGGAGTCCTGTGTGCTGGTCCTCGTTCTGCCTCTAAATACTTAGGTGGCTTTGGCAAAGTCCCTTCTCCTCCTGGGGACTCAGTTCTTCCATTTTTTAAATAGGGATGATAACAGTTTTATTCCATACAATGGTTATGAGGGTTGAATTAGTTAACATTTGTAAAATGCCTTAAAAAGTGCCCATTGTAAATACTATATAAATAGTGAACCCAAAAGTGTCACTAGTCTTTACAGTAACCTTTTTAGATAGGCATTCTCTAAAGGAATCTGAGGCTTAGGTAGTCAGTGATGTCCCCAAGGTAATATACCTGGCCATCACCCCACTTTTCCACCGTCACCAGGGCTAGATCAGCTATAAAATGACTTCCAATTCTGACATTCAGAGATTCCATCTTTATAAACTGACAACTTTTCCTGGATTACACGTGTCCCTTAGTTCTTGTGGGCACCAGCTAGATGTAGGAAAGGTTCACTCGCAAGGGGATCTCCAATTCTGTTGGTGATGTGAAAGGCCATTTTCAGCATCAGCATCTTGCTCTGTGTTCAGTGTGGCCTTGGAGGCTCTGACAGACCCTGACTATGTAACCTAGAGCTGCTGAGCCTCCTTTACGTTAATGACGTGGAGCCTGGTTCTCCCAGCTCTGTGGCAATTCTAAATACATTCAAAGGTTGCCAAAATAAATGTCGAATCCTGATTCTGTCTTTGTAGTCCCTGTGTAGGTCAACATCCCAAAGCCTTCCAAGCTACTAGAAATATTAGTGCCTGCTCCTCCCTTGTCCTCCTGTGTAATCTATCACCAATCCTGTCTTCAAGGTTAGTCTCATATGCTGCTTGAAATTTCTAAGTGAATCTGCATTATTTATGAGGTCTAAGTTTATCATTTTAGCACCTCAGGTGTTAGCTCCTCCCTACCTAGCTTCCTCTCCTACTCTCTCATTCTCCTCCATGGGCTTCCCCTCATTGGCCTCCAGGGCAGCCAGCCCTCCAGCCTTGAAGAACCTCTTGCTATAATCTGAACACACCAGGTTGTCCTCAGCCTTCCTCATGTACACCAGACACTTCCAGGGAAAATGCCCATTCTTTCTTCCTCTCCTGTTATTATGGCTGAAGCGCCCTTCCTTCTGTCTATCTCTAGACCCCATGTATGCCCTGTTGCTTTATCAAGGACCTCATCTTTCCTCTGTTTTCTTTATTTTTTTTGCTTCATTGTTCCTTTATATAAACTTAAAAATGCTCATTCCCTCCCATTTTAACAAAACTCCCCAATACCCATGTTTCACCCCAGCTATCAGCCTTCACAGCCAATACTTTCTGCCACTAATCATCAACCTCCTACTTACTCTTTAATTCATTGTAATCTGATTTTTGGTCTTTCCATTTTACTGAAATTACTCCTTGCCATTGTTTCCTCAAACCGTCTTTTTCCTAAGTCTAAAAGTCTAATCATTCCCAAGGCATTTTTAATTTGACCTTTGAAAAGAATTTGATACTCGCCCCTTCTTTAAAGTCTTCCTTCCTTCATCCTGGAGTTGGTGGGTTTTTCTCCTCTTTCCTCAGCCACATATCCAACTTCACTTCCTCTGCCTCCACAGACTTCTCTTTTTCTTTCTTCCCTTTAAATGCCTTTCACCTCTGCAATAATTCTACTAGTCAAGATGGGTTGCACTGCACTAACAAACAACCCTTAAGATCTCAGTGACACATATTTGTTATTTGTTTAGGCTACATACCCAATGCAAGGTGGCAGTAGGACAAATCAGAACCAAGGACAGTCATTCCACTCTATGAGCAAGACTGACCACTAATCAAGAGCATTCCAACATTTTCCCAGCTAGATTTCAGGATGGCTCTGGTGACAACTTTCATGAGTATCTATAGTCATTACCCTACATCTGTCCCACCACTGTGTTGGGGGCAGATAATTTGTCTCTTTCATTCCCAGGAGTTCAAATGGGAGAATCTGTACTCAAGGAGCTATACTTAAAGAAATATGCCCAAGACGATGTGTTGACACCTAAACCTGATTTAGGTGATGAGATTCCAGGCTTCAAGCTGATTGCTTGGATAGAATGAGATTTTGGGGAGCCTTTGGGAGGGGCAGATGTGTTTTGGAGTGGGAGGCATGTGAACCATTAGGGGCTGGAGTCACACTGTCAGAGCCAGCCTTCAAGATAGCCGTCATGTTCCTAGCCTTCTAGTATTCACTTCCTTGTACAGATTCTGCCTCCACTGGACGAGGCTGGCCTGAGTAGCCAGTAGGATATTTCAGAAATGACGGAGTGTGATTTTGAGGGCAGATCATAAAAGACACAGTGACTTCTGTCTTGTTCTCTGCCGCTGGTATCACTAGCAATGGGGGAAGGAAGAGACTATGTCATGAGGGCATCCAGCAGCACTGTGGAGAGGCCCACACAGCCACGAACAGGGACCTCTTGCCAACCGCTATGTGAGGGAGCCATGTTGGAAGCACATCCTCCAGCATGTCACATCTTTGGATGCAACTTTCATTGACTTTCTAATGACCACTTCAGGAGAAACCTTGAGTCAGAAACTTCAGATAAGCTGAATTCCTGACCCACAAATTGTGTGAAATGCAAGTGCCCATTAGCAAGTCTTCATCGTCTCCATTTCCGCCCAGTCATGTTAACTCTTGACTAAAACACTGCAGCTGCTTCTCTAATAGGTTTCTTTGCTTTCAAAGTTCTTCCTTTTCTGAAACTCACTTTCGCTATGTGGACCTGAGTGAAATGTCAAAGTATGAATCTGCTGAAAATCCTCTGAAGATTTTCCAGTGCTCCTAGGAGAAATCCTAACTCCCCAATGTGGCCTGTGAGGGCTGCGTGATCTGACTGCTGCTGACCTGTACAAACTACTTCTCATGACTCATTCTTTTCAACTTAAAATTCAGGCTTTCAAATGTCTTTCATTTTCCAGAATAAGCCTTCCTTTTTCTCATTCCTTGACAAGACTTTTTGCACAAACTACTCTCTGCCCAGAACACTCCTCTGTTCTCTTTTCTCCCCCAGTTATTCTTCTCCCTTTGACCCCCATCTCTGAGAAGGCTGTCCTGACTTTCCTTGTCCAAGTCTGGGAAGCAACCCTCTTCTGTGCTCCATGACAATGTATCCTTATCACAGTATTATCCATCCTCATGATATTACAGTAACAGTAATAACTTCTCATAACAGATGCTCTCTGGGACTACCCCTGTGTCATCTGAAGACATTTCCCCTACTCAAGAGCCTCTGCACCTGTCCTTGAAGATGCTCTTTGATCACAGACTGTGCTTGACTCGCACTTAGGGCAGGCTAGAAGCACTGCAAAGTTAACCTCAATTAATGAGGGTTAAGAGTTGGTGAATAAATAGCCCATCTTCTTCACCTTAGTGGGTCCTTTCCGAGGTGTGCTCTACGATATCTCTCAGAATTTCAATGGGATTAAGCCCCAGTTACCCAGAGGAGTTACCTGTCCATAAACATATCCTTCATTAGTGGTCTTTTTTTCCCCTCTGTTTCCCATCTCCACTCCCTCACAGCTTCTTGCATCTTTTCCCAAATAAACTGCTAGTACACATATCCTTTCTCAGGGTCTGATTTTAGAGTTCTCCACACTGGGTCACAACCACTTAGCACTTACCATGAGCTGGACACTGGGTCAAGCTCTTTATATGCATTATACAATTTAAGTCTCTTAGCAACCCAATGAGATAAGTGCTACTTCATAAAATTAGAGTAATAATACTTACTTATAGCATTGTTGTGAAGATAAAGTGGAATAATGCACATGAAGTGCTCAGAACTTGCTAAGACTGGAAGAGAAGACAAACTTGAAGAGTTTAGCACAGCCTTTGGCAGAGTAAGCAATTGGTCATTTGCCCAAGAGCACACAGATATTAAATGATAGATTTTAACCAAATTCTGCCAGATTCCAAAGTCCTATACTGTCTTGTCAGTTGTAACCTTCTCTTCAATTATTTTCCACAGGAGACTGTAGGCTCCGTGGGAACAGGAACCATGGTTATTATATTTAATTTTATTCCCACACCCTGACATTCAGTAGATAGCAAAATATTTGTGTTGAAAATAATCTATTCTCCTTCCCCCTCAAATCTGTTTTATATTTAGTTTATATTCATTACTCACAATAACTTTTCTTTGAGTCATTACTGAGAATAATTATAAAAACTATGTATAAAAACAGCACATCATCTTCAAAAAGTTGAATTTTTCTCTTATTTTTTTTTTCTCTTCAGGAAAATAGTGTATTTCCATTTCAGGAAGGCAGCATATTTAGTGGTAAGGTCATGCTGGTTTTGAAGTCTGGAGGACCTGGTACAAATCTTGTATTTTCAACTCTATAACCTTGGAAAAAATACTTAGCCTCTCTGATTTGTAGTTTTCTCATCTATAAAAGAGGAATGATTGTACTTCCCATACTAGTTATACTGTTGCATAACAAATTACCTTAAAACTTAGTAGTTAAAGATAACAAACATTTACTATCTCACATAGTTTCTGAGGGTTAGTAATCCAGGAGTAGCTTAACTGGGTTGTTTCAGCTCAACGTATCTCATGAGGTTGCAGTCAAGTTGTCGACTAGAACTGTCATCATCCAAAGGCTTGACTGAGGCTAAAGATCCACGTCCAACCTCACTCATATACTTGTTGGCAGGACTCTCAGCTCCTCTCCATGAGAGCCTCTCACAGTATGGCAGCTAGCTTTCCTCAGAGAAAAAGTTCTAAGAGGAAGGGAGAGGTAGCCCCCAAGACAGAAGCCACTGGGTCTTTCGTAACCTAATCTTGGAAGTGTCATACCTTCACTTCTTCCACATTCTGTTGGTTGCAGAGACCAATCGTTGCACAGGGTGGAAGGGGGAACCACACAAGGAAGCGAATCCCAGTAGGCGAGATCACTGGGACCATCTTGGAGTTTAAGCACAACATCTCCCACATGGAGTTGTAATGTGGGTTTTTATGTGCATAGAACATAGCTGTCTCTCAAAAAAAAAAAAAAAAAAAAAATTTGTTTTATGGACTCATGGGAAGATACATGAGTTCTGGAACCCGAAGAACATACTTAAAAATTCAGAAGTATAGTAGTCATCCCAGCACAATTACTGTCAAACAAATCTAGTTATTAAATTTCACATCCTGCAGCCAAAACTGCAGAGCTTCTTATAGTTTCCAATATTTTATTTATATTCATCATTAGTTTTAATTTTATGCCATCATATATTTCATTTAGTTCAGCAACTCAAAAGTATATCAATTATTATGGTCACACTTTCCAAGTAAGGACAATGAGCTTTAGGAAGTTTATGTGATTTGTCTAAGGACACACAGCTATCCAGTGATGAAGGGAGGATTTAACTCAGGACTCATGACTCCAAAGTCCATTCTCTTTTAATTGTCTCATGCTGCATTAGTGCTAAGTCAAACTCATTTTATAAAAAATAAAAAAAGAAGAGGAGGGAATGTCATCAATATTGCCCTTTCCAGGAATTTCTACATAAGCTAACAGAAGTTTCCTCAGGGTTCTCTGTTCTGTGGTTGTCAATTATTAAACAGCCCAGGATCTCTCAGATCACATCCAGGTACGTGCATAGAGCCCTGAAATGTTGATATTGCCTTAGGGGGTTATTTGTTTTTTATAGTCCCACAGGCCATAGCTGGTGCATTTTGCCTGAGCTTCCTCATCCTTTGTACATATGCCCAGGGAGGAGAAGGTGAATAGATAAGATCTTTCAGCCTGCAGATTTCCAGTAATTAATAAAAGCAAATGCTTTCTGTTGAGGGCCAGCTGAGACTCGAGGTGGTGAATAAGAGCTGTATGTATAAGCACTGTAGGCTTCCAGCCAGCAAAGAATCCAGACAGAGCCTGCATCCTCCTGGTCTTGGAACTCTAAGAGCACAGAAGAACAGGGTACAGACCCATGGAGTATGACACTTATTTCAGGGACTTTGACCTGCTACATTCATAGGTCATGATAGCTTTGGTGCTACCTCTGGGGAAGGGCCACCATTCAACTTGTCAAGAGAAGAACCAAAGGAACAAAGGCATGAGGCTCTGGGAGTCTGATTGGGCCAAGTTACTGACAGTACTATTTGCATAGTTCTGGCCACTTTCCAAATGACCTCTCACTCAGGCTCGCCACAGTCTTTACCCACAGAGCCACCTGGGGTGGAATGGGAGAGGCTTTTCTTATCCCCATCCAACAGATGAGGAGACTGTGACTCAGAGATGTGAATGACTTGGGCAAAGTCTAACAACAGTAACCACAGAGTAATGATTTCTAAGCTACTAATTAACTCTCTAACCATCTACCCATAAGGAATCGTCCTGTAGGTTGAAAAGACATTCCTGAGCCTCTGTATACCACACACCAAGGATTAGTATTCCAAGTAATCATTTTAGAAATTAAAAGTGTGATAGTTAAAATAAAGAAAATAAGATACTGAACACATCTATTAAAGAAAAACATCAGAATAAATACATCAGAAGACTGATTCATGGGTGTGGGGATCAGATTCCTCCTAAAAGTCATCATGAGGGAGAATGGAGAAACATTAAGGGACATGGAAGATAGAAATGGAACCGCCAGTATTTGAATAACAGAAGTTCAAAAAATAGAGAAGTAGAGACAACAACGAAGGGAGGAAAATACTCAGAAAAAACATTAATGATAGATTTTCTAAAAGAAGAAATAAAGGAAATAGGGAAGAGAGACTTTGGAATCAAAGTGTCAAATAGGATTTGAAACCCCAAACAAATATGATTTGATCGAATTTGAAAACATCATAGAGAAAATTCTACGAGCTTCCAGAGGAAAAGAACATATCACTTTGCAAAAGGGCAAGATTCAGGTTAACCATTGGTATAAGAAGATGATGGAACAATATTTTTAAAGTATTAGATGACTGTAACTTTAATGCTAGAACTTTGTAACCTCCAAATTTTTCACTTAAATGTGAAGGGACAGTAAAGATAATTTCAGGCGTTCAAAGCCGGGGTAGTTTTGCCACACAAAACTTCACTTTGAAAATACTCCATGCTTCATTTGATCCTCACAGGTCTGTGATGTGATGGTTGTTAATACTGTCCTTGAAGGCAAGATTTAAATGGTGGAATCACCTATCCATGGTCACACGCTTGGGACTCACAGCCAGGTCAGAACTGTGCAAATCTCCTTCTTCTACTCTAGGATGTTGTCTCCTTGAGGAAGCAGAAAGGAAGGTCATATAACTGCTCTCACAGCTTTCCTACCTGCCCTGGCCACTCAAGGGAATTCTAGAGTTGCCCTCTGCTTCCCCATGTCCATCTTCTCAGGACTCCTGTTTGTCTACCAGAGAGACAAAGTCAATCTATACAATCTATACAATCAAGGAATGAGAAAACATTCCTTGGGGACAAAGAGAAGGAAACACACAGGCTGAGTTGTGTGGAAAAATGATAGGAAAAAACAAACAAACAAACAAACAAAAAACAGGATGGGAAGCTGCTCTGGGATATAATGAATCTGTGAGGAATAACAGAAAGTCCTACAGAGCTATAGAAGATCAGAAATGGTGTCCCATTGATGTCCTCTAAGAAATGCAAATAGAGGTTTTTAGTAACATTGTAGTTGCTTTTCTTTTTTTTCTCTCTCTCTCTGAGATAGAGCCTCATTCTGTCACCCAGGCTGGAGTGCAGTGGCGCAGTCTCAGCTCACCGCAACCTCCCCCTCCCAGGTTCAAGTGATTCTCCTGCCTCAGCCACCCAAGTAGCTGAGATTATAGGTGAAGACCAACACACACTGCTAATTTTTGTATTTTTAGTAGACATGGGGTTTCATCATATTGGGCAAGTTGGTCTCGAACTCCAGACCTCGAATGATCTGCCTCCTCAGCCTCCCAAAGTTCTGGGATTACAGGATTATGGCGCTTGGCCATAGTTGCTTTGAATTGTCAGAGAGGCATTTCCTTGGAAGTGAAATTGATCTGGGATTGGACGTTGTGGGTTCCTAGATTTGTAAGGAACATACCTATAACTGTGTGATAGCCTATCTGCTGTGGAGCAGACTTCCTTCAAGAAAGGGATCCCTGAAATAATAATGATAGTAATAATGAAAAGATAATGACCCTGAGTATGTGCTCCAGTGGTTGAAACCTTGATTGCTGTCAGGTATGTTAGGGGAGCAGGGAGGTAGCCCACCATCTGTATTAGTCTTTTTTCTCTTTTTGTTTCTGCTTAACCATTTTCCATTCCTCATTGCCTTTCTCACTGTGACAATGCTTTATTTCCACAAGGCAGTTTATTGTTACGGACCAAGCAAGGGTCAGGCCAATTTGAGTCCTAATCTCAACCCCTCCCCCCAGTCCTGTCCCTTGATCTTAGATAAATTACTTTTTTTTTTCCAGGTAGAAATCATGTTTCCTTTTAACTGAATACTTAATTCACAACTTCTTTTCTCTTGGTTGCTACTCCGGTAATAATTAGGTCCCCACCTATCAAGAACACTGCATCTGACCAGACTGAGAGCCAGTGTGAACATGGGCCCCAAACCAAGTTCTTTCAGAATAACAAGGAACAGCAAAAACCAGCCTTTCCCTTCACTGAGAAAGGGGCTATGATTGGGAGGGTCCAAATTTTTACCATCCAAACACAGAAAACCAGGAACTCAATGCCAACATGGAAAGCAGAATGTATCAGGAATGAAGTACAATACCCACTCATATACACAAGGTCAATATGGGTTTGGGGAAAGATGTATTTGAACATCTGGCCTCTTCTAGTACACAGGGCCCCAGTCTAGCATTTTTAAAGGAAGATATTTTTGTTTCTATTACTTGCATTACTTTGCAAAGGGGTATACAGTCTACTAAATGGGATATAATGAAGGAGAATAAATCTGCTCACACACAAGAAACATTCCTGGATAATGATTTTTAGTTGTTGAAAATCAGCACATTATTTAAAAGTGGCACAGATTCAGGGCAATCTGAGAAAGAATTCAAAAGTGGTGGCTACATTTTCTGACAGGTTTAGGTAGGACCGCACACTTACCACTCCCATTTGTTTCAGTGTATATGCCAACAGGCCAAAACCTCTGATCATCAAAATAAGCGATTTTGTATATTACAGTGCACAGGACAACATAGGGAAAGAGGCTGTCTTGGAGGGTGACTAAAAGGTCTTTTGCAAAAGATTTGTATTACTCTGAAGTGAAAGGACTGGAGCCCAGAGCCTTGTGGCCTTCATTAACTTGACCCTTCCTCTTCTTTGGTTGCAGTGGCCTCATTGGGAACTGTTTCTGCTACATGTTCTGCTGGCTTCTCCTCTCCCTCTTCCACCCCTTCTTGGGGATAAAGATCTGGGTATTCCTGCCTGCCTTCCTGAATGGCTCAGAACTGGTCTACACAGTCTGACCCCTTGACCTACTCATGTTATGGTGAAAGCAGGAAAAGGCTGCCTTGAGCTGTTCCCTCTAGGAGCCGTTCGCCATTCCCCCAAGGAAGAGGCAGTGCTAGGTAAGGTCCCCATTTGGCAGCATCGATCCATGCTTCTCCTAGGGAGGGATCACTGGGGTCATCAGCCACCGGCTCTGCATTGCTTGGAGTTTTGTGGTCTTCTTTGGTCACAAATATGATTCAGTCCTTCTGTTTCTGCCAGCAGTAGCACATGGCTGCAGCCCAGCCCTTAGACCTTATAGAAGGGGCAGTGGCTGCTGCAGCTTCACGTGATGACCTCCCTCTCCTCAGGCAGGGTGGGTGCCCCTGAGGCCTGTGCAGACCGGAGATACATTACTTAATCTTCCTGATCTCAATTTTTTTTTTTTTTTTTTTTTTTTGTCTGTGGAATGGATTAAATCATAGCCATTCCCTGGCAGAGTTATTGAGAGGACTGCATGAGGTAATGAGGGTGAAGCCCCTGGCCAAGAGTGAGTGTCCACACACCTTCACCCTCATTCCCTTTTGACTTGGCTCCTTCATGAGGCACTTTCTGTTATCAGTTAATGCAGAACCAGTAAAGGACATGAGGACTCTCGATCATCAGTAAACTGATGCTCAAGGATCCCTTTCTTGCATCTCATTGGCTCTTCCACGAATGAGCCTTTTCCCTCTTGAACATCAGCTGATCATCTTTTGAAATGCCCTGCCTCAATTCTGAAACTCTACTCTGTCTTAAAAGTAGCAGTGATGGGAGATATCCTTCATCTCTATGTGATCTTCAAGAGAATGTATCTAAAGTTTCTCCACTGAGTGTGATGTTTGCAATAGATTTTTGATATGAAATCTTTATCCTTGGTTGCTGAAATTCGTGTTTGTTTTTGTTTTCTCTTGTGATCAGAAGTAGACATTGAACTATCACATGATTTTCTTCATGCATCAGGTAATCATATGCAGTTTTCTTTTATATATTGATACAGATAAATTATTTTTATAGATTATCTGATGTTAAAACTTACGTTCATTCCCCCCAAAATCTTATTTAAGTATAAGATATATTCTTAATTGGCTAGTGAACTTATATTATTCAGATCAGGTAATCACCTATTGATTTTTGGGTATTTGATCTGTTATGTTTTTAAAGAGAGGTGTTTAAAAATCTCTAATTATAATTGCTGCTATATCTACTTCTTCTCACAGTTTTATAAATTATATATACATATTTGGAGGCTACATTTTAGAGACATATGTGCTCATGATGGACCTTTTATCTTGCTCTGTTGGTTTAGAATACTTTTCTTTAAGATACTGTTTCCCTACAGTTTTTAAGACTGTTATTCCAGATTTCACTTGCTTCATATTGGCCTGATATTTCTTTCCCATCCTTAGATTTTGAAATTTTCTTGTATCCTTTTGATTTGTGTGTCTGTTGACCACACAATTTGTGTTTTAAAAAATCTCAACTGAGACTCTTTTAATTGGTGAGCTTAACCATTTACATCTATTTTAATTACTGTAATAGTACATTCTTGTGTGCTTTCTATCATGAAAGCTTTTGATAATAAAATACACTTAAACTCTTAAATACAAAGTTTGATTTATTCAATGCGAAACATCTGTTGTTTCTTTTTTCTCTTTCCCTTTTCCAGCTTACATTGTTAATATCAATGTTTACCTATGCTAATATATTTTAAATGTATTACTATTTATGTCTTTCATAAAAATACAGGTTGTGCAGCATGTTCTCATGTTGCTTTTATCTTTAATCCTACCCTCAGCCCCAACTCTGCTGTGACTTGTCTAAAATTATAATTCTATTTTTCTTTTGTTTTCTTTAGTGCTTGTCTTAAAAAAAAAAAAGACAACAACTTTATTAAGTAACTTGATCACTCCTTTCTATACCTCTTCAAGTTCTCTCCTGTATTTAGTTTTGTTTTTATCTGTTCATTTCTACCAGGAGTGTTTTCAAAGTGGAGTTTTGGGTAGTAAAACTTCTGAGGCTGCTTCATAGGTAATGCACTTTTATTTGTGATTCCTACTCTACCTTTAAAAACTATTCAATGGGGCCAGGTACAGTGGCTCACACCTGTTACCACAGCACTTTCGGAGGCCAAGGCAGGCAGATCACGAGGTCAGGAGATCGAGACCATCCTGGCTAACATGATGAAACTCCATCTCTACTAAAAATACAAAAAATTAGCCAGGCATTGTGGCAGGTGCCTGTAGTCCCAGCTACTTGGGAGGCTGAGGCAGGAGAATAGCATAAACCCGGGAGGCAGAGCTTGCAGTGAGCCAAGATCACACCACTGCACTCCAGTCTGGGCGACAAAGCAAGACTCCGTCTCAAAAAACAAAAAATAAAATAAAAACAACTATTCAATGGGATGATCTTCTGCCCCAGTCCACTCTCATTGTCCACTTCCTCATAGGTCAGAGTGTAACAGGCCCTTTGAAATCATAATCTCAATGCTGATATTCAAATGTGTCTACTCCCAGAAATGAATCACAATGCCAAATTTGGGTTAATGTCCAGCCTTCCCCCACTCTTATTTTGAGCTGTTTGGCTTTGAAGCCAGCAATGGCATGAAGGGCATGGCTGGATTCTTCATTTCTTCATCTGTCCTTCACCTGGGGCATTCTGGCCTTCAATCCCCTTGCTGGTTTCTGTTTTGATTTCCCCCAAGTTCTCAGGTTGAGGAGGAAGATAGAGGAGGGACAAAGACAGGTAAGTATTTTTGGAATGAATTATATTCTCAGCTGATTCTGAGCTCTCTGGATCAGGAAAATGCCTACGGCTCACTCTTTTTTGCTGGACATTTTTGTGGGTTCTTTGAAGGGTCCCTCCTAGGCCCTTCTATCCTTCAGTTCCTGGACAGGAGTGGATGTACCATTATTCTAGCTGGTCTCTTTCAATTCTTTCCTCAGTCTTAGGATTGCAGAGATATCCACCTCCCTAACTACCACCACCACTTCCTTCCCTACCTCAAGATGACACTACTGAAGATGTTGAAAGATACACTTCCCCCCACCACACACACACACACAGGCTTTTCTCCTGCCACAAAAAATACCCACAAATCCCTTGTTCCAACAACCTGAGAAAGCAGACTCATAACAGCAAACATTCTCTCCTGGCTCTGCCCCTTTATTTCTCACTCTCTAGAATTCCCAGGCATGTGGGAAAATGTGGGATACCAATTTCTACATCAAACAACTGCAGGGAACACAACTCAAAGCTCCGCAGTGGTCCTACTGAAGTCCCCCTCACTCGTCTGGAGTTGAAAATAACTCAATGGAACAGTTTCCCCCAAAGAACTCCCTTCACAAAATCTGCCCTTTCCTCATTTAGAAGTGCTAGAGGGCATTCAATCGAAAAACAACAACTTGAGTTTTTGGTGTCAACTTGCCTAGTTTCAAATACTTGTGTTATGGTCTTGACTGAGTTATGTATCTTCTCTATGCTTCGGTTTCATGATCTGTAAAATGTGGGTAACATCAGGACTTAGCTACAAAATTACTGTAAGGATTAAATAGGATAACACATTGGAGAACACTTACAAACACACAGAAAGTGCCAGCTGTTTTATTCTTACAACAAAATGCAAATCTCTGTATAAATAGATTTATCATTATAACACAATGACCCAATAGGGTCCTCATGATTTTGGAATCAGAATTTATAAATTTTCCTGACTCCATGAGCTTAAGTATGCCATAAGCTGGAATCAGCTTGAAGGAAAACCCTAGATAATTTTTATCATTATTTCCATATAATCTGCTGACAAATTACGAATGGTTTTCAAAATTGCAAATTGCAGTGATAACATTTCTACAGAAAATAAATAGAGCTGCTACTTCCTCACTGTCTGCTGTGATCATCCATTTATCTCCCTGGCTGCTGGGAACATTGATGACAGGGGCTTGAGATACCCTTTCTTCCTTTTGAGACTGACAAATACAAATTTATCAAAATTCCGTTGAAATGTCATCTTTCAGGTTTGGTGAAAGCTGACTTAACCAACTCCTCCAAACACAATTGTTTTCTTCCGTTCTCTACATTCTGATATGATTTTGTGCAGTTCCCCCTTCTTATCTAGCTCTAATGTGTCTGGTTTCTGCCTGTCTATGGCCCCTTGGATTGAACCTCTGTCTGTACTCTTAAAAATATGACCTTGACTGTAGGTACTGTTCCTCACACACCCATTTCATCCACACTTGGTGGCTAGTGTGACCATATATGGTTCATCTCCCTTTCCCCCTACGATAATTTGATTTTGGCTCTCAGACCCTTCATTTATATCTGATACTCCAGGGTCTCCTAATCTGGAAGTTTAGAAATGAAAGATAAGTGTAATCAGAAGTTAAGAGAGCATAGGGAAAGCAATTCCCATATCTAGGAGTGGGTTGGGAAGAAGGGAAGGGAAGGGGTTTAAAACATGTTTCTGGAAGGCATTTTTTTCCAGGTGGAGGTGTCCAAGTGTAAACTTACATAAGCTGGACAAAACAGCCTTGGCAAGGCAGAGAGACATGGAGAATGTTGCTGTGACAGCCACATGAGGAGAGTTGATGTGTGAAAGTATGGAATGGGAGCCCCAGGGAGAATGATGGAAGGTAACACTGGACAGAGGGCATGAAGGTCAACGAATGCTCATAAGGAGTTGGTTTTGTTATCTAGGCTTTGTGGAGACATCCAAGATTGTTAAATGGGGAGGGGTGGTGAAAAGATAGAATCTCTATTTCAAAAAATATCACTCTGACTACCCTGAGGTTGGCTTGGAGGGAGTATGCAATAGCATCAGCCTGGAAGGGCCAGTCCTTCCATCTGTCACAGCACAGTGGATGTCTATCATCCCATTAACAGCCATTCATTATTTTATGGCTGAAGAGTGTCTCCAAGAAGTCAGATATAACAAGGAGAATTATTTGCATGGTGTGTGTATGTCGTGGGGAGTAGGGGACTCAGAAGGGTACAGAGAAGAATGCACAGGATGTTTAATCCTGATAAATACAGGAGAATGAAGTCTGTGGGCTTCACTCTGGAAGAAAAGATGCTTATGAAGATATTGCTGAGAAGCAAAATTATATATATACCATAGGCAGAGCAGAGAGACAGGAGAGAAGGAAGTCAGAGAGATACAGAATATCTTATCCTGGACTTTGTGGCACGAGAAGGAGGAACTGTGCTTGGTTGGTCTGTTTGCTTGTTCTGATTTTGGCGTTTCCCTGGGCACTGTTCCTGCTGCTTTGCAGAGAGGAAGGTGGTCACTGGCAGATGCACCTCTCCTTCTGACTAGAATCCTCCGTTCTTGGTTGAAGGCCACAGTTGAAATCTAGCCTATTCTGCCCTGTGCTGGATAAGACGGCAAGGGGGTAAGAGCTTGCTTAGCAGCTTGAATGGAGAACTGAATGCTGACTTTCCAAATTTTGCACTTGTTCTTGTGGCTTGGGGCCTTTAAGAGACTGGTATGGAGGTGGACTCTGGATATGGAGTTCAATTGACTAATACTCTGTTTTGTTTCCAGGTTCAGAAATATGCACAACCATGTCCTGATCTTAAGAATTGTAAACTCATTCTCTGGTCTCCAGAGCAAAGGAGTTACCAGAAAGCATTCCATCACTATGAAATCCTAATTGTGGCCCCAGGTCATTAGCTTTCATAAATCAGTGTGCCTGAGTAATGGCTTAAGAGACTTTATTTTCAGGACAACTGATGCGATTATGAGAAAAGCTCCTAATGACTGATATCTCACGGCAGTATCTTAATTACCACAGAATTCATAGGAAGCACCTGATAGCTCTACAGATGATTTGATTAGAAACCACATTTTAAAATCTCTTCTCAATGAGTCAGTGACAGCATCCTTTGGGAGCCAAGCCTTAGTGTAAGATCTCATGTACACAAAAAATCTCAATGTTGAAGATAAATAAACTGTTAAAACCACTACTTTCAATATCTAGTCTTAAGAAAATGGTTGAAGATAAATAAAACTGTTAAAACCACCACTTTCAATATCTAGTCTTAAGAAAATGGTCACATTTTCTTTACTAAAACCTTCCAGGCTAAGGAGAAGCTGAAATTAAAATGCTATTTTAGCTGCTTTTTTTTTTTTTTGTTATTCATCCATCGCTGTAGCTAGAGGTCATGGAAATCCCATGGCACAGTATATGAGGTCCCATACCACATGACGCCAACCTATTCATTCACATACATATTTAGCAACAAATAGCTACTGGGCCCCTGGAACAGTTACGTGCCAGGTGCTTTACTGGATGTTAAAGCAGTAACACTGGTGAGCAAAAACAAATATAGTATCTTGCCTTCTTAAGCTTACAACTTTTTTAGAGCAGCTATACCTCATCAGTAAATTACCCAAATAAATGTAAAAGAGCAGAGATTGGTGCAATGAAATGGATAACTTGTGAAATTGACATATATGGATCAGAGAAACCTGGCTTTCTGAAAAAAATAATTATTGGGTTGAGACCCAGAAGAAGAGTGGGGAATAGTTTAGTGAGGGATGGTTAGGGCAAGGGTTGGGGAGCAGGACGTGAAAGTGAGGACTGCATTTGGGGCACAGGGAAAAAGGCACAAAGGGCCTGGGGCAGAATGGAACTGGAAAACTGTCAGCATGGTTGGAGAGCCATGGGAGTAAATGTTAATACATAAAAAAGAAACTTATTGTAACAACTGTGGGTGCTATGCAGGCAGATAAATAATTCAGACAATAAATGTTAAAAGAGAAAAAGAGCTAGAATAGTTTCAAAAAGTATCACGTGGGCTGGAATATGGCTTGAAAGGAATCCATAAGGAGGTGGGGAGTGGGAGGTGGGTGGCATTTAACTGAGGCTCAAGGTTTTAGAAAGGGCCCTGGGGAGAGGTAGGGTGTGAATTGAGAACCGAAAGGCTGGGAAC
This sequence comes from Piliocolobus tephrosceles, assembly GCF_002776525.5. Lineage (NCBI taxonomy): Eukaryota > Metazoa > Chordata > Mammalia > Primates > Cercopithecidae > Piliocolobus > Piliocolobus tephrosceles. Next base: position 30,900,297 of record NC_045447.1, on the reverse strand, counting down.
TAGTCATGAAAATTGGGCAGAGGAGAGTGAAATAAAACGGTGCCGCTCAGGATGGCTGGGGTGAGGTACATGATGATGGCCGGTACAGAAGAAGAGGCTGGGGAAGTAGGTCCAGGCCAGGTAATGAGAGGCCTTGAAGGTCAGCAAAGGACTTGCAACCTGGAGAGAGCCAAGGAATAAGAGAATGGTAGGCATTAGGAAGTGTTGAACCAATGGGGAGCTAGAGTGGATTAAACACAGTCAATCCCACTTCCACCAGTCACAGCAGATTGGCATAAAACCTATACCAATAAAACCTATCTGCACATCTCTAGCTTCTCCCCGTTTACTGGAAAGTGGTGTTTGTGAGAATGAATGGACAAAGTCTATTTTACCTGGAAAGGGGGAAGGAGTGGTATGAGTGTGTATGCATGTTCGTGTGCTTGGGTGTAGAGTATAGGGTGTAGAGCCTGAGAAGTGTTTTCAAGTATGTGACAGCCTCTGGATCTGGGATGAATATGCCCTTTGAAATCCCTTCAATGGCTACTAGAATGGAAACTAAACTTCCCCAAGAGTGTGAGTCTTTTATTCCCAGCTTTCTAGATGCCTTTGTCACACTCACTGTTCTCACTTGTCACTCCAGTCAAAGTAAGTTACCTGGCATCTCACTTCCTCATATGGCTTTCTGCACCTGGATTTTTTTCTCCCAGACACCACCCATCTAGCTATCCAAATCCTTCCAAGCACTGCCTGAAATGTTACTTCCGGGAACCTTCTAGATCTCCTACCAGAAGGCTCCCCTGTTCTTCTGAACTCACGTGGTATTTGCACCCCCTTCTGTCTTATATATGGGGAGAGTGTCTGAATCACAGACCCTGATACAGAGTAAATACATATTTGGTATATATATTCAAATGAATGATTATGAATAAATCAACAAATATTAGCATTTGTATCCATCTTTTCTTTTTACTTGGAGTAAGATCCCAGGAGATGTCTTACTCCTCTCTGTAGCCTTCACAATGCAAGACAATAAAAAGCGCACAAAGAGGTTTAGGTGCTATGCTTCTTGCATGGTTTAAATTAATGAATCAATAATTCAGACTCAACTAAAAGCAAATTTGATGACATCATTCAGTGGTTCTTAATTTTGGATGGAATTGTTCCCCTGGAGGTGTATGTTTGAAAATGTATAGAGCATTTCTGGCTGCCTTAGTTGCAGATGGGGGTACTACTTGCATTTAGTGGCAGGGATCAAGAATGGTAAAAACCCTGCAAATCAAAGCAGAGTCCAGCACAACAAAAAAGTTGTTCCACCTGCACCATTAAAGAAGGACTGCCTGCTGTAAATGATATTGAGAGAATAAAAAATGTTTTGAACAAAACTGTAGACCCTTCTCCTCTGAGGAAATTAAAAGAAAACAAGAGAAAGTTGTCCTAATGGCCTCTCTCAACCCTGCCCAGCCCTGACATACTAAACTCCTGAGGAATGTAAAATTCAGGCCAAATGATCCAGACACAGGAGACCCACCCCTTTGGTTCCTCAGGGGCAGCCTCAGCATTCCCTGTTCCCATCAGAAAGGGCTTAGGGCCGAACTGCGCTCCTCTCTGGCCAGGAGAGAGTCTGTCCCTCTGCATATATTTTACTCTCAGGGTAATAACTCAGATAAAATGTGGACATTTGCATTGGCACTCAGAGGCTATCACAAGGCCTGCCATCAGCCTGTCTTAGAGCTTTTTCTTTTTCTTTTCTTTGAACTAAGTAAATAGCAGGAGTCAGCTATAGGAAGCAAGCTATGAGGGGTGGAGATTTGAGTTGGTGGCAAGGATAAGGGTGACAGAATGTCTGAAAGGAGAAGTGACATACTTGGCTGACTTTCGAAGCCCCTTCCCACATCACCAGGCTAAAACTGACCACTGCCTCTCTTACATTATATGTAGAGTTTCATATAAATATATATAAATACAAGTGTTATATGTATGAGATGATATAAACACAAGTATTATATTAAAAGATTATAAATGTAATGCATTTACTAATATAAAAATGTGTTATATAGTTATGGTCTCAATCACAAATAGTTTTATGACAAATAATGTATTTTGATATACAATAATATTAATATAGTATACAATAATATCAGTGCATTATTAGTGTATAATTTAACATATTCATTGAGATATTAGTGTATAATTTAACATATTAATACATTATTACTATATTATTGATATGTGTTATTATAAGTGTTATATTAATATGTTTATTATGATGAACAATAATTTTGTGATTCCTGCTAATCTTGGAGCTCACTGAGAATACTGACAATAGTTTATTCCTGTATTCCCAGTACCTAGGAGAACACCTGTCCACTTCCTCTGTTCATATACATTTCTGTTTTATTCCAAAGTACATATGATTTTACAATTATCTTTTCACCACAATTTATAGCAAAAAATCTTGACAGCAGTAACTATACTGTACTTCCCTGTGTCCCCTGAATCAGAGTTCCATATACTCAAGAAATGTTCAGCAAATTTTGGTTGAATCAAATCAAACTGAAGACGTGAGAATAAACAGCATTGAAATCTCTAGTCTGAATGATCAGATGCACGATAGTACCATAGAAAAATATATATATTTAAGAAAAAGAACTAAGTGAGCGAAAGGAATAAAGGGGTTCTAACATATTTCTAACATAGGAAATTAATTAAACATCCTGGAAGGGAGTGAGTTTTTTGAGCAAGGAAATGCTTAGGCAGAGGGGGCAATTTTGGAAGAAGAGATTTAGAGACTTAACCATTGATTTGAAGAAAGTGGACTAGTTCCAGCACTTTGGGAGGCCGAGGCAGGTGGATCATGAGGTCAGGAGATCAAGACCATCCTGGCTAACACAGTGAAACCCTGTCTCTACTAAAAAAATACAAAAAAAAAAAAAAGTCGGACATGGTGGCGAGGGCCTGTAGTCCCAGCTACTAGGGAGGCTGAGGCAGGAGAATGGCGTGAACCCAGGAGGTGGAGCTTAAAGTGAGCGGAGATTGAGCCACTGCACTCCAACCTGGGCGACAGAGCAAGACTCTGTCTCAATAAATAAATAAATAAATAAAGTGGACTAGTTGTCTAGGGCCATTGATTAGAAACATCCCAGGGGGGCGGAGCAAGATGGCCGAATAGGAACAGCTTCAGTCTCCATCTCCCAGCGCGAGCGACACAGAAGACCGGTGATTTCTGCATTTTCAACTGAGGTACTGGGGTCATCTCACTCGGGAGTGCCGGACAATCGGTGCTGGTCAGCTGCTGCAGCCCGACCAGCGAGAGCTGAAGCAGGGCGAGGCATCGCCTCACCTGGGAAGCGCGAGGGGGAAGGGAGTCCCTTTTCCTAGCCAGGGGAACTGAGACACACAACACCTGGAAAATCGGGTAACTCCCACCCCAATACTGCGCTGTAACACCGGCACACCGGAGATT
>NC_045447.1:30844966-30891852 GCF_002776525.5 Piliocolobus tephrosceles | reverse complement strand
AAAAAAAAAAAAAAAAAAAAAGAAACATCCCAGAAGCAAATGGAAAAAGAAACGTTCAGAATGTAGATTCAGTCACAGTATTAAGAATATCCTGTTGATAGGTTCAGCAAACCACTAAGGCAAACATTATCCTATGTAACAAATGTGCACATCCCACACATGTACCCCAGAACTTAAAATAAATTAAATTTAAAAAAGAATATCCTGCCTTGAAAGGCTAGTCCAGAATGATACGCTGAAGAAGGAACTAGGAATACAGAAAGAAATAAAATATATTTCCTACCTTCAAATTATTCCTAAAACTATTTCTTTCTCATGGTTTTATAAGCCAAGATATTCTATTTGAACTCTTTCAAGTTAGATTTTTACAATCTAAAATCAAGGAAATCTGGGTTAATGTAAACATTTACCATTGTTTTTCTCAACATACCATTTTGTTAAAAAGGCTTTTGATTTTTTGAATGAAATATAAAGAAAATCCATTGTCTTGAAGCAAAGGTTCATTAAATATTATCTCCTTTTCTCTTCTCTTTACATAAGTACTTAGAGGCCTGGCAATTCTCAAGTATGTTTGAGAAAGTTGATTGGTCTTAATCAGTAGATTAGAAATTAGGCTTTTAAAAATACACAGAGATTATTGACTGTCTAGGATGTTTGTTCTCAAATAACAAGGAGCAAGAAGACCTGAGGAGACAGAGGCCAGTGAGGAATCTTTCTTCCCTCCTTCCACTAATGGCCCTGGTCTGCCTCTTTGAGATAATCATTAAAACTTCACACGGCTTATCCTTGGTTCTTATTCTGAGTGAAGGGAGAAGTCTATGGGCCTATAAACCAGACAGTCCTTTCCTTACTCTACAGAACGATAATAGCATTGCTTATTGGCTAGTATCTCTGAGTTTCATTGTCTGTCTCTCTTAGGATTTAAATTAGTTTTGGCAGTAGCATCTGTTTCCTGTTTTGACAAACACTGTAAACATCATAACCATCTTCTGCAGTCATGATAATACTAACTCCTCATTGCCTGATGACAATAGTAATCATAATCGTGATTTAGGTATAAATGTGCTTTCCATGGAATGTATCAACTTGCTATCTTCAGTAGATTTCTACGGCCCCTTTAGAATTTTGTATCTCAATGAATTGTTTACAATGATGCTTATGAAATAGAGCTCATGAATTCCAGCCCCAAATAGTTACATTTCTGTCTGATTACTGACATTTTTCTGCCTTGTAGGAAAGTGCATAATCAGATTTATCTTGTTTGTTCTTCTGGAAGCCAAATTTAGGAGAATGTGTATTTGAAATATGTCTGCTCAAATGCTGAGTCATCTAAAATACATTGTCAGAGACATCTGAGTTTTGGCTTTAGCTGGAAGTTCTTCACATTGGTCTGTCTTCCCACACAAAGACGAGTTAAAAATGGGCCTGATCATTTAGGCTGACAAATATAATGGCCTGAAAAGTAGCACTTGCTCTATTCCAAATATTGTACCAAGACGATTGTAAACATCATCATGATTTCCCCCACAACAACCATGTCCGTTTTACAGATGATGATGTTGAGGCTCTGAGAGATGAACTGTCCAAGGCAGCTGCTAATTATGGAGCCAGGATTTGAAGTCTAGAGTCTACTCTCTTCATTTAACAGAATGAGTTCTCCCTGATTCCCTTTGCCTGAACTTCGTACATCCCTCTAGCAGAATCAGTCTCACAGTGGACTTAAATATTAAATATTATCTCCTTTTCTCTTCTCTTTAACTAAGTACTTAGAGGTCTGGCAATTCCCAAGTATGTTTGAGAATTTTACTTAAGCTTTGCCTCCTCTACCATGTTTGCTAATTTCTTGACCATCCATCAGTGGGGACTCAGTAAATATTTGTGCAACAATGGAATGAATGAATGAAGGAAAGAATGAGTATATGAATGCAAGACAAAACCCATAAAATAAATGGATATTTTCTTTCCTAGATTCTTCTGTGATGCTTTCCTAGACTTTTTCTGATTTGCCTCTCCTTAGATGTAATGGAGACTATGTGTCATCATTTATACAATTTAGTGAACCTTTACAGAATGGAATTCTGTGTAGGTCCTTTTGATGCAAAACTGACTTAGGCCAAACCCTGCTCAGCAATGCTTATTATGTAGAGAGACAGGCAGTAACATAATCATCCAACTACAGTTGATGTGTGCCAAACAGAGGTTTATGTGAAATAAGTCTCAGGATACAAAATCAATGTGCAAAAATCACGAGCATTCTTATACACCAGTAACAGACAAACAGAGAGCCAAATCATGAATGAACTTCCATTCACAATTGCTCAAAGAGAATAAAATACCTAGGAATCCAACTTACAAGGGATGTAAAGGACCTCTTCAAGGAGAACTACAAACCACTGCTCAGTGAAATAAAAGAGGACACAAACAAATGGAAGAACATACCATGCTCATGGATAGGAAGAATCAGTATCGTGAAAATGGCCATACTGCCCAAGAATCAATATCATGAAAATGGCCATACTGCCCAAGGTAATTTACAGATTCAATGCCATTCCCATCAAGCTACCAATGACTTTCTTCACAGAATTGGAAAAAACTGCTTTAAAGTTCATATGGAACCAAAAAAGAGCTCGCATTGCCAAGACAATCCTAAGTCAAAAGAACAAAGCTGGAGGCATCATGCTACCTGACTTCAAACTATACTACAAGGCTACAATAACCAAAACAGCATGGTACTGGTACCAAAACAGATATAGACCAATGGAACAGAACAGAGCCCTCAGAAATAATACCACACATCTGCAGCCATTTATTTAATTTAATTTAATTTAATCAAATAAATTAAATTTAATTCTTAAATTAAAAAATCCTTTTTAATTTAAGAAAGGATTAAATAGGGAATCCTTTCTTAATAAATAAATCCTTCATTTATTAAGAAAGGATTCCCTATTTAATAAATGATGCTGGGAAAATTGGCTAGCCATAAGTAGAAAGCTGAAACTGGATCCTTTCCTTATTCCTTACATGAAAATTAATTCAAGTTAGATTAGAGACTTAAATGTTAGACCTAAAACCATAAAAACCCTAGAGGAAAACCTAGGTAATACCATTCAGGACATAGGCATGGGCAAGGACTTCATGTCTAAAACACCAAAAGCAATGGTAACAAAAGCCAAAATTGACAAATGGGATCTAATTAAACTAAAGAGCTTCTGCACAGCAAAAGAAACTACCATCAGAGTGAACAGGCAACCTACAGAATGGGAGAACATTTTTGCAATCTACTCATCTGACAAAGGGCTAATATCCAGAACCTACAAAGAACTCAACAAATTTACGAGAAAGAAACAACCCCATCAAAAAGTGGGGAAAGGATATGAACAGACATTTCTCAAAAGAAGACATGCATACAGCCAACAGATACATGAAAAAATGCTTGTCACCACTGGCCATCAGAGAAATACAAATCAAAACCACAATGAGATACCATCTTACACCAGTTAGAATGGCAATCATTAAGAAGTCGGGAAACAATAGATGCTGGAGAGAATGTGGAGAAATAGGAACACTTTTACACTGTTGGTGGGATTGTAAACTGGTTGAACCATTGTGGAAAACAGCATGGCGATTCCTCAAGGATCTAGAACTAGAAATACCATATGACCCAGCCATCCCATTACTGGGTATATACCCAAAGGATTATAAATCAATGCTGCTATAAAGACACATGCACATGTATATTTATTGCGGTACTATTCACAATAGCAAAGACTTGGAATCAACCCAAATGTCCATCAGTGACAGACTGGATTAAGAAAATGTGGCACATATACACCATGGAATACTATGCAGCCATAAAAAAGGATGAGTTCGTGTCCTTTGTAGGGACATGGATGCAGCTGGAAACCATCATTCTCAGCAAACTATCACAAGAACAGAAAACCAAACACCACATGTTCTCACTCATAGGTGGGAATTGAACAATGAGATCACTTGGACTCTGGAAGGGGAACATCACACACCGGGGCCTACTATGGGGAGAGGGGAGGGGGGAAGGATTACATTGGGAGTTATACCTGATGTAAATGACGAGTTGATTGGTGCTGATGAGTTGATGGGTGTAGCACACCAACATGGCACAACTATACATATGTAACAAACCTGCACATTGTGCACATGTACCCTAGAACTTAAAGTGTAAAAAAAAAAAAAAAAAAAGAAATATCCATCTGAGCAGGACTGAGGATCTGAAGGTCTCACAGGGCAGGTAGTGCTTGAGTTAGGCCTTGAAGGATGAGTGGATTTCAGAAAATTAGTGCTTCACCACCAGAAGATTTCCTTCTTTCTCTAGGGGTTCAACAGGGAAGGGGTTAAGGAGGCCATGACAATAAGAGCTCTTTATGGCATACAAGTTAGGCCAGAGTAACATGGCTCAAGTACATATGGAGGCCCTATATTCTTGGGTATGAATAAACTGCCCTCAGCACCATGACTGTCTCTGAGAACATCTTGATATTTCTAGGAGAAACAGTCCACATTCTTTATTACAGTGTCCTCAGCAACTTCTCCTGCAGGGTATAGCCCTTCCTCCTGTCAACTGTTAATGGAAGTGATTTGTTTACATTTAGCAGGAAGGGAGGAGACAAGGAACTGCATCTTATCATCCAATCTGCCCCTGCCTTTCAGAGGTATCCACTGCCATGTTATAACCATGGAATCCAGATGCTCAGAGCAAAACAGATGCCTGGGTTGGTCATATAATCTTCCTTTCCCAAACTCCATTCATCCTGGGTGGAAAATGGGCCAAATGAGATACTCATCTGGTTAAGACCCAATGGCATGATGAAACGAGGCAAGCAGGGGCAGGGAGACTGCAGGGAGCTCTAGGCACTTGGGAGTTTGTCCACATGCCTAGAGTCAACCAAGAAGCTTGGGGATTGAGGCTTCAAGCCAAAGGGTACTGATGACAAAAGATGAGATTAATGTCTTCCTGGACTCCTATCACATTCCAATTGGAAACCTGCATTGATGACTATGGTCTTTGGTCTCTTGCTGTCTCACAAGCTGCAAGATGGTCTTGATTTCTTCCGGCATAGTGACAGTCCCTGCTGTAATGCTGGTCTTCATAATCTCTTGCCTTTAGTGTGACAATAACCTCCTCGGTGTTTTTCCTGCTCCTGCTTTTATGCACCTCAAACCCTTTCTCCACATTATAAAAAAAAATCCATCATCTTCCTTTAAAAATCCATCACTCACTTTACATCATATGCAGAAGCACTGTCCACAGAAATTTATACAATGATGGAAATGCTCTTCATCTACTCCAATATGGCAGCCACTAGCCACAAGTGTATACTGAGCTTTGAAATATAGTTCATGCAACTGAGAAACTGAAACTTTAATTGAGATTACTTTCAATTACTTTTATTTAAAAAGTCACACATGTCTAATGACTACCCTATTAGACATTACAAATCTACGGGATGGTGTCCAAGCCCTTTATCCTAGTACTGAAAGCCCTTTACGATCTAGTCCCTATTTACATTATTTGTTTTATTTCCTACCATGTTTCCTATCTGGTTTTTCCTCAAATAAGCTAAACTCTTTTTTTAAACCTCTATGCCTTTGTGTCAGGTGCTCCAGATTTCAAGATTTCAAAATGGAGATTAAATGTTCATCTTCTGGGAAGCCAGAAGTCTCAACTTCTTTTTCTCCATAGAATGAATCACTGCTTCCCCTGTCCTCTCAAAGATCACTGAATCTGCTTCTGTTATAGCATCTGTCACATTGTATTGCAGTTATTTGCTTACCTGGGCCTCTCACCCACTAGCCTGGGAACTCCAAAGAACAGGGATTAACTCTTATTCATCCCTGTAAGACTATCACCCAAGGAAGTACACATCAATAAATGCGTGGTGAACAGATGCAAACCCACAGAATGAATTTATTATTTAATCAATCAGTGTTTAGTTCAAAGAGCTCCCTGAACTGACAGAGCCATTAGTAAACTTTTGCAACATCAAAGACGCTGAGGACAGCCCATGATGTCAGGCACAGATTTGTATCCGTGCAACGGTGCCTCTAGTCAACATGGAGGGTCAACATGGAACTTTCAAATTCACTTTACATCTGAAAACATTTGGACTTGGGTGGATGATGCTCCAGGCTGAGAGGTTAAGCTGAAAGATGCTTGAAACTGCATGTGCATAGGATGAGAAATCAGAATCCCAAGGCCTCTGGATGCTCAGAATTTTTTAATAGTTACTTATAAATGCTTTTAGGAACCTCGTTATTCTTTACACAAGAATAAGAGGAGGGGAAGTATTAAATTTTCTTCTATAAAAGGTACTGTTGTTGATTGAGAGTCTACCATGCCATGATATATCATTTGATCAAATGATATATGTAATATATATTATATATCCTTTGATCAAATGATATACATTATACAACTGGAGACAACACATGAAAATCTGTTTATATTTGGAGACACATGTTGCCTGAAAAGGCTTTATATTCCCCCCAAAACATCAAGAAAAATTAGAGCTGAAAATGCCTACAAGATAATCTTTCCTACCTCCTATGTGTCACACTTGGGAAAATTGAAGCCCAGAGACAGACAAGCACTAACCCAATGTCACACAGCTCCAATGGCACAGCAGGGACCAGGTTTCTTTACTTTTTTTTTAGACAGTGTCTCATTCTGTCCCCCAAGGTGGATGCAGTGATGCAATCACAGCTCACTGCAGCCTCAACCTCCTGGGTTCAAGGGATCCTCCTGCCTCTGCCTCTCAAATAGTTGGGACCACAGGCATGCGCCATCATGCTTGGTTATTTTTAAAATTTTTTGTTTTGGTTTGGTTTTTGGAGAGATGGGGTCTCACTATGTTGCTTAGGCTGGTCTTGAACTCTTGGACTCAAGCGATCCCCACACCTTGGCCTTCCAAAGTACTCGATTCTAGGCATGAGCCAGCATACCTGAACAGGACCAGGTTTCGAATCTCAGGCCAGAATATTTCCAGACTATTGCCAGGTTCATTAAAATGAGACTCCTGACAGTCTCCTTGCTGTACATCACTGTAGCAGCAAGGTTTTGGGGACACCAGCAAGCACATACCCTGCGGACCTCAGGGTCCACTGTGATACAAACCCTCCAGAAAGCAGTATGGTCTTCTGCTTCAAGGGTCTTAAAGCTGTTCAAAAGAATTGGCTGAGTAACTGATCTCACTTCCTGGAAAACGATCTATAATGTGAACAAAGATTATCATTTCAGCCTTATTTATAACAGCAAAAACAAAATGAAACACCAAAAAGCAGCAAAGTTAAATGACCTCAAATCAAGATAACAATAGTTCCTAACATATACGATTGTTAGAAGAAATTGATATGAAAGACATGTAACCCAGTGCCCGGCCCATAGACAGCACTTAGTTAAATCAGACACCTCTGACCGTTCACATTTGTCACTTCTAGAGCCCATGGACAATACGATATGAACCAAACTAGACTAAGTAAGATAAATTCCTGGCTTGGAGGTTTGCAAAACTGAGGACTCAGAATTGGTCAAGTTTACTTAGGGTTCCGTTTATTATAGAACCAGGTAGCAAGGAATGTTCCAGTAATTATGCCAATGAGTGAACCTGCTGCTTAGAGCTTCCCTTTATTCTCCATAAAGATATTTTCAAGTTATCAGTCTCCCCAGTCTGTGCAGAGTGAGAAACAGGCCAACTCACTAGAGCCCAGTTCAAGGCCTCTCTGTTGTCTCTGGCATTTTTGAAAGAATAAGAACTCAAGGATCCATCCTATTACTAAAAGAGGAAGTTCTTGCCGTGTCCCTGTTACTATCCCATTTTCTCCTCTGATTTATTTTTTTCCTCTGCTTCAGGCTTATTGCAGGCAGTGGGGCTCTTCATGGTCTGACTCATGATAAATTAGCAGAGATACTGGCTTTGAAGAGTTAAAAAAAATTTCCCTTTCTCTTACTAAGAACTTTATTTAATCTCATTGAGCTCCTTTTCCTAGCTGCAAAACAGGATAATACTCTCTGGAGTTTGCATGAGGATCAAATAGTACAATATGTTTACAGAGAGCCTGGCACCCAGCAGACTTTCTCAAAAGGAATTCCATCCTTCTTGATCTTCAACAACTTGTGCAAGAAAAAGGAAAAATGAAAAACCCATGGAGCTGGTGCATATGATGGGGAAGCAGAAAGTAGGCACGAGTGACAATAGAGACACCTAGAGCCCTGAGCATCCAGGCAAATGCGGTGGCAGAGTTGGACCAGTTGGATAATATTCATCTAGCTCATGAACCATTTTCACTTATACTTCCTGTAGTATTGGCATGTCAGTCCTGCATGCTTCACCTTTTCCGTTGAGACCATGTAACTTACTGAGGTCATGGTGAGTGCGGACAAATCCAGGACTCAACCAAACCTCCTATCTATCGCTAGCTGTGCTATTGCTTCCACACTGAGTACTTCTGCTTAGACATGTCATGTCCAGAAGAAGGGAGCGTCAGAAATATGGCACATAAGAGATTAGCATAGTTGACCCTTGAACAATGCAGGTTTGAATTATGTAAGTCCACTCACACGTGAATTTTCTTCTGTTTCTGCTGCCACTGAGACAGCAAGACCAATCCTTTCTCTTCCTTCTCCTCAGCCTACTCAATGTGAAGATGATGAGCACAAAGAGGATGTATTTTCTCTTCCTTGTGATTGTCTTAATAACATGTTCTTTTCTCTAGCTTACTTTACTGTAAAAATACAGTATATAATACATATAACATATAAAATATGTGTTAATTAACTGTTTATTGGTAAGACTTCCAGTCAACAATAGGTTATTAGTAGTTGAGTTTCTGGTGAGTCAAAAGGTATACTCTGATTTTCCACTCTATGGGAGTCAGCATCGTTCAAAGGTCAACCAGAATAATGAAAATGCAACGGTCTATGGAGGTGATTTTGTGTGTTCTCTGGCAATACCTACATGGAAATACCCTGGCTAACCTCAGGAAAGAGCAAGCAATTGTATGATATATATATATACATATCTATCTATATATATATTATATATACATATATTATATATATATTATATATATACATATAGATATATATATGCAAATGTACATATATATTTATCTATCTATAGACATGTATCCAGAATATGAAAATGCCTATTATGGTTGATCTTTCTTCAATTTTCAACTGTGTGCTTTGGAAGCAGGTAATCACTGTAAAATATTCAGAAAAAGCAAGAATTGAGACCAAATATGACTGTCAGAGTAGGTACTATTTGATTCATTCATTCATTCAGCCACTCATTTACTCAGCATCACTTCTCTGAGCATTTTTCTCTACTATGCTCTATGCTGGATCCTGCAGATAGAAATAAATAAGAAATAAAAGTCAGAAAAAATGTTTGTTCTTAAGGCACCTCCAGTTCTGATTTATTTATTAGAATGAGCATCATTGTCTCTGTGTATGATTAGGTCCAATAAACCATAACCATAATTTTTATTCCTAGAAATGGGCCAGATGACCCCTTCAGTATATTGATATTCTCCAATCAACAATCTCAAGAGCTCATCAAAAATATGAAAAGAGAAAGGGAGGAGGTCAGAGAAGAAGGCATGGATGAGCAAAGAGGGCTACAACTTTTCAATAATATGAGCAGTGGAATTCCTTTTTCCTGGTCCAAACAGAAGATGTAGTCATAAACCAAATCATGTTTTATTGAAACACATATATATATATGCTTATATAATAGTTACATATATTATATATGAATATAGTTATATGTTATATGTAAATTATATATAAAGTTATATATAATATATAAATAAATAAATATATATGTGTATATATATAAAGTGATATATACATATAAAACTTCAGGCTCTATCCAAAAAGGATTTGAGTCTGTTTACAATAAGGGCCAGGCATGTGGAAATTCACTAAAAAATAGTAAACCAGAACCAAAAAAATGAGAAAAAGGGAAAGATTTGGAGCTTCATAGGATAATATAGTTTTCCCTGACATGGTGGAGGATCACACTGGGCTCCGAGTTTTCCAGCAGTGGCAAAAGTATGAGTATAAAATTCTATAGCTCTTATTCTCTGAGCAGCAAAAGCTCTAAAAGTTGATTGAATATAAAAGTGTTTGGGGGGTTTATTGTACTTCTACTTTGTTGGGTTTTTCTTTTCCTTTTTCCCCGGGGCTGTATTTTTAAAGTAACACCCAATTTAGGACTTGACATGAAGAACACTGAAAAACAGAAAGGACAAAGTCCCTCTCCTTTGGAGTATGAGCTTTCTGGGGAGGGACCACACTAGTCTTCATTTTTAGATTCCTAGAGTGCAGGGATACGACTGGTTAGAAGCTCAACAAATGATTGCTGGATGAATGAATCAGTGTATCACAGACTAATTGACTGTAGTCTTAACAGCAAATACCAAAGCAAATTTCCTACAACTGATGCTGATAACAACGTTTGCAAACATCTCAGTATGTGCTCTTAAAGAGCAGATCAATGAAGGTAAGGAATGTGACCCAAGTTAAAAGGCTTTCATTCATCTAATTTTGAGTGAATAAAAGTAGACCATAGGAGAGGCAGCACCAATATTCAACCTGACCATGCCAGCATGGCTGACCCGTTTGTGTGTAGTCAGAGTCCATTGAAATTGGTTGACGGATGTTGACTATTCTGAATATCCTCTGCAGAGGAGGAGGGTGTACCATTCTTTGCTTCAACTCTTTCTCATGAATTCACTTCTTTCATTTTAAACTATTTAAAAAATAATAGAAACCTTGATGACCAGGTGTGGTGGCTCACGCCTGTAATCCCAGTACTTTGGGAGGCCGAGGTGGGCGGATCACCTGAGGTCAGGAGTTCAAGACCAACATAGAGAAACCCTGTCTCTACTAAAAATACAAAATTAGCCGGGCATGGTGGCATATTCCTGTAATCCCAGCTACTTGGGAGGCTGAGGCAGAAGAATCGCTTGAACCTGGGAGGCAGAGGTTGCAGTGAGCTGAGATCACGCCACTGCACTCCAGCCTGGGCTTGAAACTCCATCTCAAAATAATAATAATAATAATAACAATAATAATAATAATAGAAACCTTGAATGCCACTATATTATGCCACTGTATTACTTTATAGCATGAAATAGACTATCAAGTGAAATAGATGCTTGTGTTTGCTCAAGAGCCCAGTCTCTTCTCACAGGTAGTTCTTCTATCTAGGAAGTCAAAGTATAAGAAAGTTGCTTGATGACTCTTGAATCACAGCAGGCAGAGTTTGCTGAATTTTCTTAATTATTGGGGGTGCTGTTGAGTTTGATCACTGACGTGTTCTCCAATGCTCAGAAAAAGTTCCAGCCATACAGACTCTAGTGTGAGGGTGTCAAGATATCCTTTCTCCTAGGGCCTCACTGCATTAGCCAAGGTATTTAGACAAAGTGCATGAAAACCTATTCAAGTTTACTGAATATGCCAGACCTGATGCTTGTGCAGGCCACCCATGTCAGTAAGAAAAAAGTCTCCCACCCCATCTTCTGGATTTGATAACTGCAACAGTGAATACTGGCACTCTACTAAAGTTCTTAGTCACTCTTATTTGCTTCTCCCTGAGTTTCCATCTAATATCAAAGAAACAGAAGGAGTGTAAGTTATGGCTGTTTTTTTCACAAAGAAAGAGGAGAAACCATAAAATCTTTTAAAAAGCCTTTTACAGATAAATTGTTTCTAAGCACGACCACACTCCTGAAACACTCAATGAATGGTATTGAGGTGCAGGGTGCTGCTGGAATTTATCCAAGACTTCAGATGCTGTGAGGATTGGCCATTATCCTTGCCAGACAGGCTTGTCCATCTTCCCATCAGTTGCAAGACATTTAATAAAAACAGGCTGCGTTAATTCATGCTTGTTTAATGGACTGCTCCACAGGGCCTCAACTGGGTAAGCCTGCAAGACCCAGCCGTGCATGGCAAATGGCTAAGCAGATGGTTTCAGTTTAGATAGTGGCTGTCAATGGTTTGGTGCAAACAGCTCTTGCAAACCAGCATGAAGTGAACAGATTGCATGGTGGCTGGGAGAAACATATGTAATTGGAAACAGTAGCCACTTACAACGGGGGCACATTTTCAATCTTTATCACAGTGGCTCCAGTTGGGAAAAAGAGAGTTGATTAACCAAATGTGTTCTTGGCTGTGATGAATCCAACATTAAGAAAATTTGGGTAGTACCTCAGGAGGGTGCTGGGCATGGCTGGTCTGCTGCATTAATCAAGGATGTCTGGATCCCAGAACTAATCCTGTTCCTGGGAGACAGGGAGGCACTCGGAGAAGTAGGCAACATGCTCAAAAGAGCCAAATCAGCAAGCCGAAACTCGCAATAGCTGGAGTTATGGCAATAGAGAAGGTCAGATAGTTTAGGCAAACTGTGTCCATGGGCATAACAGACGAGAATAGGTAGAAATCCACATGGGTTCTTCAGGGAAAGCAAGCAGAGGTGCATGATTTTTGAGACCCTCACCAAGAGAGAGGACATACGAAGGTTTGCAGCAGATGATATGGCTCCAGGCTCCAGGTCAAGGTTACTTAAGACTGGATCTGAGAGGGAGTTGTATGGGCCAGACAGGGACATTTCTTAGAATGACAGTGGAACGAAAACATTCCCTGAGAGAGAGACAGGGCAAATGGACCAAGGCAGGGACTAGACCCTGGCCTTACAGTCAACTTTGCAGAAAATGTGGCTTCCATATTTATTGGCATTTATTGAGTAATTATCACATCCTAGTCCTTGCGATAGTCTGGGGACACAGATCAATGAGACGTGAATGATCTTCCTGACTCCTTTTGTCTATCACTCCTACTATTTCTCACCTCCATCAGCACTTCTCTGCTCACCTCCTTGACTACATTAAATTCTCCTGCTAGTCAGTGTGCTGTGTAGTTGCTGTTCTTAACATCTGTAAGTTTTGATTTTTTTTTCATGTATTAGATTATGATTTTATTAACTCTCTTACTAGACTGCATGTACTGTGACATCGAGGAACACTTTTGGCTGTTTGTTTTTTTAAATCAATGTATTTCATGTCTTCCAGGGAGTGAACACTCAAGAATATTTGCTTAACTAATGCATGGATGAGTGAGGGGAAAAAAATGATTTCTTTTTCTCTAATTGCTCAGAACCCAGGAAATAGCGACAATGCCAAAGTAGAAGAAAACCCCAGGCTCAGTGCTCAACCTAGACCATGGGCAGTCAACAAAGGCCTCCTGGGGCAGGTGACCCATGGCTAAGGTTTGAAGCTTGAGGTGAAGTTGGCCCAGCAAAGATGGCAAGAAAAGCTGCAGAAACTTGACACAGCTCCTGAGATATGGACTGAAGCTGCTTAAATGTTTTCTGCCCAATGCTCCCTCAGTTTGGAAAATGGCAGGCAGAATGGAACCAGTGTTGGTATTCCCTGGTTCAGCTATGGAGAGCACAGGGTAGAAGGACAGGGGTCTAGGTAAGACTGACATAGGATAGAGCACCAGGCACCATGAGAACAGCAGAGTCTTTCTCAAGGGAAATATTGTCTTTCTATCACAGTAAATGTAGAAATGACAGAGCCTGAGATCTGGCTGCCTGGATGCCAAGAGGGCCACAAAGAGTTGCCCAGGCCTCCCCCAGCTCCCCCAGTCCCCAGAGCCTGACTCTATACTGCACTTTCTCACAGTGTTCTATCCTAGGCCTGGCACCGTATTTGCTGTGTGTCAGGAAGGCCAACCAGCCTGAGGCACCCTTGGCAAGGAGGGCTGGGATTGTGAGGGCTACCCACTGATAGCCTGGCTTGCTCTGATACTAAGGTGCTATCTCCTTGAGTCAATTTTCTCTGGTGATAATACTCGCCCCATGTAAAGGGCCTGTGTGAAGGACCCATTCTTTTCTCTGCCCCTTTACACAGCCTGGCTCAGTCAGCTCTTTCGGCAAAGCCCAGGCTGCTGATGTGACAAGGTCACCTGGGAGATGTGAGCTACACCTATGCAGGGCCCTGAATCAAAGGAGGCTCAGTGCCATCTGGCCCAACACCCTTACTTGACAGATGAGAAAACTGAGGCCCAGAGAGAGGGTGAGACTAATTCAAGGTCCCACCTAAAGCTACCAATATCAAGGCAAGAACCTGAGACTTTTTTTTTTTTGAGACGGAGTCTGGCTCTGCCGCCCAGGCTGGAGTGCAGTGGCCGGATCTCAGCTCACTGCAAGCTCTGCCTCCCGGGTTTACGCCATTCTCCTGCCTCAGCCTCCCAAGTAGCTGGGACAACAGGCGTCCGCCACGTCGCCCGGCTAGATTTTTGCATTTTTTAGTAGAGACGGGGTTTCACCGTGTTAGCCAGTATGGTCTCGATCTCCTGACCTCGTGATCCGCCCGTCTCGGCCTCCCAAAGTGCTAGGATTACAGGCTTGAGCCACCGCGCCAGGCCGAACCTGAGACTTTTGACTCCCTCTTTGAGTGCTCAGTCACCAAAGAAACAGACAATGAAAGAAACCCAACATCATTCAGAACCACAGTTCATGGAGGGAAATAGTCAGGTGAGGTCTTTGAATAGTAATCCAGTTGGAACCCCTCACCACACTAAGGCACCTAGAGACGCAGCTGTGTGTGACTTTGCACAAATTGCTTTTCCTCTCTGAATGTGTAATAGAGGGACAAAAATGATCACAGTTCTCACATTGTCCCTGATCATGAGAAGTTCACTTAGGAAGATATGATCCCAAGCCAATCATAGCACAGGATGAGTGTACTAGCGATGTATACAAGGTACCCAGTTTGTTCAAGGACTGACAGTTTGTCCAAGGGAGAACCTGGAAGGGCTTCTCAGAGCAAGTGGCACTTTGGCAAGGTTTTTAAGCAGCTCGCCCCATAGGTGAAGATAGTGGGCAGTCAGAACAGAAGCAGCAGCATGCACCCAAAAGCCTGCTGTGGGAACTCCCCATCTTGTGTTGTGATGAGAATGTGAAGTGCAAAGAAGTGCATAGGGGCTGACACATGGGACTGAACAGGAGTCAGAGTCCAGATCTTGATGGTCAGAGAGATGCTGGTCAGATCTGAATTGGAAACAATCACTCTGGGGCTGGGTATGGTGGTCCAAGTCTGTAATCCTAGCACCTTGGGAGGCCAAGGTGGGAGGATTGCTTGAGCCCAGGAGTTCGAGACCAGGCTGGGAAAGATGGCGAAACCTCATCTCTACGAAAAATACAAAAATTAGCCAGGTGTCATGGCGCACTTCTGTAGTCCCAGGTACTTGGGAGGCTGAGGTGGGAAGATTTCTTGAGCTCAGGAGGTTGAGGGTGCAGTGAGCAAAGATTGTGGCACTGCACTTCAGCCTGGGCACCAGAGTGAGACCCTGTCTGGAAAAAAAAAGAAGAAAAAAGAAAACACTCTGGATCATCAAGTTCAAGTCAACATCAAGTGAAATATACCTCTCTGAAATTTGTTGTGAAACCTCAACTGAATAATTCATTTTCAGCATATCGAACTGAATAAATCTATTTTGTCCATTTGAATTGTATATTTTTATAGTTTGAGTTTAATTGTTTCAAGAGAGCTACAAGTGTAAGGAGTATATAGCTACTTTTATGTCAGCATACATTTAAATAGCACTAAGTCAAGTTTTTTAAAAGTTACACTGGAGGTTGCTATGAAGGATGGAGTGTTGGAGACTGGACTAGAGTCAAGAAGACCAGCCAAGGGAAATTTGTAATTGTGTAGGTGAGAAATAGTCCCTGAGACAGAATACAGAGCACGGCTTTAAAATGTGGGCTCCTGTGTCATGCTATCTGGGGACAACTTCAGTTTCCAATCCTTATGATTTAATTTGGACAAGTAAAATCACCTCTCTAAACCTCAGTTTCCTCTTCTGTAAGCTGGGGATAATAATACAATGGAACTAATTCATTGGATGAAATGAATTCTAATGATTAATAATAATTCATATAAAGTATTTGACGTGGAATTTGGCCAAAGTATATGTTCAATAAAATTTAAAAGAAAAACTCACAGCAAACAAAACCACCAACAACACACAAAGATGGAACCAAGGGCAATGTACACTAGACAGTCTTACATCGAAATGTAATTTTAGTGGCAAGAGAAACAAAACTGGGAGAGGAAACCTTTGGGATGGAAAGTTCTAAGACCTGTCATGACCAACCTCCAGAGCCCTGTGTTGGGTTCCTTCCTGAGACCCTTTAGGGTGCTCTGTGATGAGAGTTAGGGATGTAAAACTGCAACTGGGTGTTGTCTCCAAACTCCCAATCACCTCAGCAGGGAGGATACCAGGTTCAAGAGGACCAAGAAGAGACCCAGAGCCAGCAAACAAGACATGGGGTTTCATTATGGGTTTACATACAGGGGAGAGAGTCCAGTTGAGGCAGGGGAATAGGGTCTGGAGGCAGGGAACCTATGGCCTTTTCACGCCAACTTCCTAGAACTAAATTGAAAAGAAAATCCTAACTTTTCACTCCCAAGTAACAAAAGGACCAGAGGCTACTCCCTTTGCAAATCCCTCACCTTTTCTGTGTGGCAGATGGGAAATTGGCTGTGCACAACCAATCAGACTTATTGTGGACTGAGTCTTCCTTTGTATAGGAGTACAACTTTGTAATTCACCTCAGCCTCTGATTGGTTGCTTTTTGCAGCCAATCAGATGTTTGCACAGGAGTGTGACCTTTGTAATTCCACTGCACCCTTTGACTGGTTGCTTTCTGCAACCAATCAGACCGATTGCAGGCCACCACTTCATTTACATGAGGCGAGCATGAGGTGGCCATTGGGAAACCTCTAGGGAGTATTTGGACCTGAGAAGATTCTGCATCCGGGCCCTTGAGCTGCTGCTGGGCCCGCTCACACACTGTGGAGTGTACTTTCATTTTCAATAAATCCTTGCTTACTTTCTTTCATTGCCTCCTTCTTTCTTTGCTTCACTGCACGTTTTGTCCAATTCTTTGCTCAAAATGCAAAGAACCTGGACAACTTAAGTCAAGACCCTCTACCTGTAACACAGTCATGTGAGTTGGACAAGATAACCACATAGCCCAATGGCAGTGGGCTGGGCAGAAAAACTGCAATCACCCGCAAACATCATCCAGTTTATAGAGCATTTTCACTTAACACCCTCCCCATAATGACCTCCACCTGGCCACCTTTACGTAATCCGAAACTCAGAGCCTCAATCCCCTTATAGCCCCATGCTCCACGGGACGGGGTGGAGCTCAGATGTTTCTCATAGACAAGGAATAAATCTTTGGGTTGGCCACTCCCAGATTCCCTAGCTCAGAACACATATTCACATGCATCTGCCAGGGTCATTCAAAGGGTTTGCTTAGGTTATTGCTGTCAGATGTGTTTACCCCACACTGGGTGAAAATGATGCCTTTGCATCTGCGACTGGGCCTCACTTCAGAGTGCCATTGACTGACTGCTGGAAGTTTCAAAAACAGAGTGAAGGATCATTTGCCTTCCGTTGAAATACAAGATTCATTTAAAAGTGAACACTTCACAGGGCAATGCTTTAGTGGAAGTAAGATGTTTCTAAATACTTTATGCTACAAATCTTCAGGTCTCCTAGGCTGGGGTTTGACGTTTTTCATCCAGTGTCCATCTCTGATTTCTCTCCTTCTGCCCTATCCAGGAAGTAAAGACTATTCAAAATTTAGATGTTAAATGAAGACATTCCTGTCATACTCACTTTTTAACATTTAGGGGAAAGAGCATTGAAGGGCTCCCTTTGATCCTACCCAGATTTTATTATTTTAACACCCTCAATTTTTGTCACAAATTCTATTTTCTATAACTTCATTAGAGTTGGGGGAAAATTCCAGTTTCCTAGCTTAAATGAGGCTAAAATGTAAACAGGTGACCTTGATTATTCCTTTGTAGTAGAAGGACATTCTATCTCTACTCAGCTTAAATGCAGTTTCCAGAGAACTGAAGAAGTTCTCTAAGAACTTGGAAATCTCTAATTGGGAAATTAAAGACACCTGGATTTTATTCACTTATTCATTCATATATTGAACAGCTATTTACTGAAATTTAGCTTTTTCTTTTTTCATACGCCATACTTTCTGCTGGATTTATAACAGTAAATCAACTAAGATTAGAATTTAGGGCCTCAGGGAGGGAAGGAAGGGATTAATCAATTTCAAATAATAACAATACAATTGCATTTAATCTTGCAAATAGGCTAAGCAGAAGCATACACAGCTCCAAGAATGTTTATTAGGGAAATTTGATCTTATCTGAGGGGTTGGAATCACAGTTCTGCCACTTTCTAATCACATGGGCTTCTAAAAAATATTTAAACTTCTGGAGCCTCAGTTTACCCGTCTGTAATCCAGGGTCTGTCTTCCAGGACTATGGTGAGGATTCTAGGAGATAAAGTGTGAAGGTGCCAGCACAGGAATAGTCTGTGGTAAATGCGCGGTTAATCTCCTCCTTTTGTCGTTCCTTCCGTGAGCTTATTAATACTTAGGTAAAAAACAAATTATTTTCAAAGCTATCTGTTTGGAAATGACAGAGGGAGGAATTAGTCTACAGTTTTGGGCTAACTATATTATTGCAAAAATATTCTCTCTCTCTCTCCTTAAATAACTCTAGACATGGGCTCCAGGACCACAGAAGGAAAGTCGGGTAGAAGGAAAGCACTTGGGGCCCTGAATGTGGAAACAAACTCTTGCTATTATGCAAAGGCAGTTCACAACACTCAGACCCCATTCATCTCTAGTAATAGCCCAGTGGTGCACCATGTGCATTTCCTGTGTATCCTAGCCAGGAAATGGGAATGGGATAGTGTTACTATTTCACCAAAGCACCTCCTTTTTGTCACTGGTAACTGAGACAGAGCACTAGGGGACAAGTCATTCTATGATCACCAGCTGTGGACTGAGATAGTGGATTTAAAGTAGCTCTTTCATAAAGTATGGCCCAAACCAAACCAAAAAACACCATGCATGAAAGAAAAACAAAAGACTGAAAAGAAATATACTAAATAATAGGAGTGGAAAACATAACTTGGTTTTTCTGCTCCTTTCACTTCTACATGTTTTCCTAAACATTATAAATAACACATTACTTTTAACATGTTGAGATAAGAACAGTTTTTTAAGGCATTCAACTATGACCTCATAGACAAGACTGAGCATATTTTAAAAGCCTAATATTGAGTTCAGCACATACACCCTACTCATTGTCCCAAAACAAGATTCCAATTCTGAGATATTATCTGACTCCTCTGACTCCTCCTACTTTTCCTTCCTCTCCTATGAGTTTGTTCCTATAAGTCCTGAAATGCATCTCTTATTCCACGTGTTACACTGTTTGTATCTCTTTACTATTGAAGTGTGAGTTCTTCAAGTTCGAACATCTTGCCTTGTTCAATTTTTTTAGATCTCCTATACCTAGCACAAGACAACTACAAAATAATATAATAATGATAAAAATAATGATGATGACAACAGTAGAAGGAGGAAAAAGGCGGAAAAGGAACTAATATTTACTGCCTATGCTATAATAGGTCCATCTAGGAATAATCTCATTCAGTCTTTAGAACTGGCAAGTTGGATGTGTTATTTCTGATTTACAAAAACTAGACTGAAAATTACAAAAATTTTTCTGATTTACAAAGATGTGTTGTTTCTGATTTACAAAAATTAGACATGATATCAAGCTCTGAAACAAAACTGAAGTCACAGGCTAAGTAACCTACCTCCTAAGGTCTCTTAGCTGTGCTGCTGGGATTCAAACCCACAGCCCAGGCTGCTGTGCTATGCAGTGTGTGCTGTGCTTACGCTGCTGACCAGCGACATGATTTGGCATTAAACAAAATTATTTTTAAAAACTGAAGGATTAATGAATGTCCTGGGTATCGGGCAGATCATACAAACATAAGGGGCAAATAGTCTGATAATAAGAGATGAAAAAGTTAAATGCCTTTGGAGTCCAAGTGGTGAAGGGGGTCCAATGGAGTCTGCAGTGAGATTGAGACTGCCTGTCTCACCCACAGGGGGCAACTGCGAGCCTGTAAGCACTGTTTTTTTTTTTTTTTTTTGGACGTCTTTAGAGGATCATCAGGACCTAATAGTGTGAAAGAGAGAAATCCTGACTAAACCTAAACAGAACTATTCTTCTTAAATGCACTTGGAGCACTTCAAAGTTTCTAGGAAGAGGAATTGGAAATTGGCATCAGAGTCCCATTGGCTGTTGACTACTTGTTGTAGATATTTATATTTAAATTAACGGTATAGCCGCATGCATCAATTCTGAGTCCCACATGTGGATTCAAGAATCTTCAACTGATGCTTCTGATGTCTTCAAAAAATCTGGGTCACAAATACGAATAGAAATGAGTACAGGAAGCTTCATTCCAGATCAACAATTCTCTGTATAAGTGAGCAACTTCAGCAGGTGTTTTCTGCTTTTATGTGTGTCTCATGAGCCAGGAAACCAAGGTTTCCAACTCAGACTCTTGTTGAGTTACCCAGAACACCACAGTCTCAACTTCTAGTGTTATTTCTCAAACTTTGCACTGAGGTCCGTTCTGAATCTTGGATTAAACCCCTAAATTTGTATTAGGTTGCTGCAAGAAAGTAATTATGTTTTTTGCTATTAAAAGTAATGGCAGGCTGGGAGCGGTGGCTCATGCCTGTAATCCCAGCATTTTGGGAGGCCAAGGCAGGCAGATCACCTGAGGTCAGGAGTTCCAGACCAGCCTGGCCAACATGGTGAAACCCCGCCTCTACTAAAAACACAAAAATTAGCCAGGTGTGGTGGCGCACATCTGTTACCCCAGCTACTAGGTAGACTGAGGCAGGAGAATCGCTTGAACCCAAGAGGCGGAGGTTGCAGTGAGCCGAGATCATGCCATCACACTCCAGCCTGGGCTCTGACCAAAAAAAAAAAAAAAAAAGTAATGACAATTACTTTTATAGTAATATGCTCTAATTGCATTTATTAGTGGTTATGCTATACTATCTTAAAATTGTTAGTTACATATTCACTTCCCTAGTAAACCAAGCACATCTGTCAAGCAAGGGCTTTCTCTTTTTGTCTTTGTTTGCAACAAAGGACTACAAATATAAAAGTGCCATTGAAGGTAGTGGCCAAAACCACGATTACTTTTTTGCAACAACCTGACAGTTGACTGAAAACTACAATAATTGGATCATTTTGGATGGAAAGAAATAATTGAGTCTCTTACAAGGTTTTATCAAATGCAATCTATTCCAGTCAAGCTAGTAGACCAGTA
The DNA here is from genome assembly GCF_002776525.5 of Piliocolobus tephrosceles. Lineage (NCBI taxonomy): Eukaryota > Metazoa > Chordata > Mammalia > Primates > Cercopithecidae > Piliocolobus > Piliocolobus tephrosceles. Next base: position 30,870,560 of record NC_045447.1, on the reverse strand, counting down.
CCAGGTAGTTTTGAAAAGTAAATATGATTTTAAAATATTGTTTTATTAGAAAAGAATAAAACATAAATAACTAGACCTAACTAATCAAAATTGTCATAGGAAAATCAGGTTATACCATTGGTTGTATTTTCTTACCTATTTAATTCAAGAAAACTTCTGAGAGCAATATAGATTTAATTCAAATTTCTGTTTCTTCTATATCTTTAACTCCTTCTCCATTCACTGGGCTTCTACTCTGTGCCAGGTGCCATGCTATGCATTACGTATTCAGGAAGTGACACAAACACTTTCTCTGCATTAATATGCTTATAGTATAATAAGGAAGCTAACTGACAACTGGCTTGTGTGAGATTATAATGGAAAGAACCTGGTCAACTTCTCATTATTCTTCAAAATAGCTCAGCTGCCACCATCTCCAGGCAGTTTTCCTTGGTCTGAAGAAGGGATAACTCATTTCTAATTGCATTTATTACTGCATATGCTATATTATCTTCAACTTATTGGTTACATATGCAGCTTCCTACAAACATTTTGGCAATTTTACATTAACTGAAAGGGTGATAGGAAAGTAGAGAAAAACAGGAATAGATTTAAGTTCAGTAGGATGACTGCTTCCAAGTATCTTATGACTTTCTTATCACCACAAACATTTCTTGTGAGAGTTTTATTCTTATATTGCTGTATCCACAACACTAGGAACAGTGTCTGACTAGTAATAGCTATTTTGTATATGAGGTTTAATTAGACATTAAAGACAAAGAATTAAAAAAAAAAAAAAAAAGGCCAGGCACAGTGGTTTGAATTTGTAATTCAGCACTTGGGGTGCTGAGACAGGTGGACCACTTGAGGCCAGGAGTTCGAGACCAGCTTGGCAAACATGGTGAAACCCCATTTCTGCTAAAAATACAAAAATTGGCAGAGTGTGGTGGAACATGCCTGTGGTCCAAGCTACTTGGGAGGCTGAGACAGGGGAATCACTTGAACCCAAGAGGTTGAGGCTGCAGTGAGCCAAGGTCGCGCCACTGCATGCCAGCCTGGGCAACAGAGAGAGACTCTGTCTCAGAAAAAAAAAAAAAAAAAAAAAAAAAAGACAAGGGACAAAATGGACAAAGAACAATAAAAAGGTGAGGGCTGGGCGCGGTGGCTCACGCCTGTAATCCCAGCACTTTGGGAGGGGAGGTGGGCGGATCATGAGGTCAGGAGATCGAGACCATCCTGGCTAACATGGTGAAACCTTGTCTCTACTAAAAATACAAAAAATTAGCCAGGAGTGGTGGTGGTCACCTGTAGTTCCAGCTACTGAGGAGACTGAGGCAGGAGAATGGTGTGAACCCGGGAGGAGGAGCTTGCAGTGAGCCGAGATCGCGCCACTGCACTCCAGCCTGTGAGACAGTGTGAGACTCGGTCTCAAAAAAAAAAAAAAAGGTGAAAAATACAGTGAGGGCAACTGAGGATAAATCATGCTGAAAAATAAATACATAGACTTGCAGTTAAATGTTATGAATTGTACACATGCATTTTTCTCTAGTTCTGTCTCAGAACTCCATTTGAACAATAGTTTAAGGACTAAAAAATAAAGACAGAAACCCAGAAGAATAAAGAAATCAGAAGAAAACAGAGCTTTTTGGAAGATGGAAAGCAGATGGGAACTGAATTAGCAGACCCAGTAAAGCATAATTATAATTCAAAATCTTATAATTCAAATATAAGCAAGAGAAATATGAGCCATATATAAGCAAAAAAAAAAAAAAAAAAAAAAGTAAATATAGACTTCTCTATTTACTCAGAAGCCAACGCAGAATCCCCATGCTGGGTAGCATTAGGTACGTCTGAAAAGAGAGGTCCATGTAGGAGAACTGGTTGAAAGTGTATTTAGAAATCTATGAGACCCCTTGCCTTTTATCAGCAGCTAAGTGACTATCCTGGCATATTGGAGGTTTCTTTCTCTGAAGAGGGTAAAACAGCAGATCTTCATATCACAGAATACTTAGCAGAGTTGAAAAGTGGGTCCATGCCCAGTGAAAAGGAGTTATTGAATTAAAAAGGGGGTGATCAAATGTATACATACCACATACTAAATAATCAGACTTTCTCCTCACACAACCTCCAGGATGCAGGCATCTAGGCTTATACCCTCAAGGTAGAGACTGGAGGAAACTTTTTCTGGGGAATCTGATCATTCCACGAGGAAAAAAATCTGACATTGGGGTATGAAATGGCTCAGCCAGATGATCCTATACTGGATCCCATGGACAGTCCTCTGTACACAGAGCTTTTTGGTGTCCTACACTTAAATATGAGATATTCGAAGAAAGTATTTTGAAATCCAGAGGCCAAAAAGAACAGACAAACAAGAAACACAGCCTAAGCAGGGAGATGCAAACTTCTAAAAACTATTATTAATATGCTCCAAGCAATGAGAGAAAAATTTGTGTTAGTGAAAGAAGAATGGTATTATGTAGGAAAGGAGCATTGGATGAAAGGTTAAAAATGAGAGCTGAAGTGAAAACAGTAAGTGGGAGGATTTCCAGATAAATCTGAAGAAATAATCCAGAAAAAAATACAAAAAACAGATGAAAAATGGAAGAAAATAAATGAACCATATCAGAAGGTATAACATCAGAAAATATAAAGTTCAGGAAAAAGAGAATCTATAAAACAGAGGGTAAGACATTATTAAAGAAATGAAAAAAAAATGTTCAGAATTGAAGGATGGAGTTTTCAGGTTAAGTGGATTCAGCACAATGAATGAAAATAGACCCACATCAAAACACATCATTATAAAACTATAGATCATTGGGCACAGAGAAATGTCTAAAGTCTTTCAGAAAAAGGGGAAAAAAGGATATTTCCATACAAAGAATCAAAACCCAGAAAAGTAATAGGTTTTTCAAAGCCTCCCTAAAAGCTAGGAGAAAATTGAACAATATATTCAAAATGGATTCTTCAAGGTGAGAACGTTATATCTCACCTTGGCCAAGTCATTCATTAAGTGGGATAGTAACATAAAAATCTTTTCAACTTAAAAGTTCTCAAAAAAAAATTACTTATCATATAACCTCATTGAGGAAGCAATTTGAGAAAGCATACACTGAGAGAAACCAAGACAAAAGTGGAATCCAGGGAATGGTGGATCCAACACAGAACATGCACATATAAGTCCCCAAGATAATGGCAAAGGAAGATTCTAAAGTGTCAGTCATCCAAGAGGTCTAGAGAACAATCTCTCTGCATAAGACCAGTTCAGGAGGCTCTGCAGGTATTTCCTCAAGAGGAAATCAGTAATTACCTAATGTATTTGAATGTATTAAAAGGAGGTTTTTCACAACTTGGGAAGAATTTGGGGATAAATTAGCGATATGTACTAGAAAAACGAAGCAAAAGAAAAATCTTTTGGAAAATGAGTGGACTGTGCAGGGAAGGAAATATACTACACAATGAACTGCAAATAACAGTTATATAATCATTGTAATATAAATATTGAAAACTGAGCCACAGTGAAAACACAGCTATCTCTTGGGACCCAGTGAACAAAAGCGTGCCTGGGTTAAGTGGAGCAGAGGGTGAAAGAGAGCTAAATCCTAGTTTCCCATGCTGGGAAGTTAATTTATAATCCCTAAACTAAAATAAAAATTAAGAAGGAATATTATAAGCATGTTATTTAGAGGATATGGAGGCAGATATGGAAAGCACAAACTGAAAGAACTGAATGCACTTGTCTCATTGAATTATTTGATTCTTTAAGCTCTGCGTGTAAATCACATCGATAAAAATAAAAATTAAATTTGTAAAAAATGAATTTATCAAGTTGTAGAGAAAGTAAGATGTTGACCTCTATCTACCCTTGGTTCTTAGGGACTGTTTTACTTTCTAAATATTCATATTTACCAGCCCTCTTGCTCTTTCTTTAAAGATTTAAAATAGCCCTTCTGTCAATTTAACAATGTTTTATTTGCATTTTAGAGATTTCTATATCATGGCTTTTGTGATTACAATTGCTCTGGAAGGCTAAGCCCAGCAGCCATATTGTCTGTTTGCCTTTCTGAATCAGGTTTCAAATGGTGAGCAAGGACTCAGCCTCTCCATTCTGCATTTGTGTTTACTCTGGCAGGTGCCATTTTGTGACAAAGAAGATAAGATCTGTTCCCAGGACTGTACAAGGTGAGGTGACAAGTATATTATTTGAACATGTGGGGAAATTATTTAAATAATAATGCACAAGATTATCAACACCCATATCAATCAGTTTAAACAGGAACCAAATAAATATCACCCTGCCTTCACGTACTTACTTGGCAGCTTATCCGCCAAGTGTCTACAAAGAACAGGGAGGCAAGATGTTGACAGCAGTTGAGAATTTATTGAGTCAGGTATAGAGAAAATAGAAACTGCATAAAAATTGGATGTTAGTAAATCTTAAACCACTATTATATAATATAATTTTTAGAACAACCTTATTGGGTATTTATTAATACCCCAAATTTACAGATAAGACACTTAGAGTTTAAGCAACTTGCCTACGGGAAAGAGCCTTGGAATCAAATTTATGTCTATTTCATTATAAAGCCCAACCACTTAAACATTTGCACTGCTTAGGTGAGAGCTTATAAATCGTGTTCACGCCGTGGGGATGTTTACGTTTGTGAGTATACGTGCATATACACACACATTTGTTTGTTGGGAGAGGGAGAAATCATCAGAATTCTAGAATATTCTGGACATTCTATTTTGTTGCATCACCCATTGGTCTCCTTGTAATTTTGCAGGGAAATAAATGTACCAAGGATAAAGCCAAAACCATGTGCTCTCCTTGTAACTTTGCACTTTGACCCTAAATATCTACATAGTCAGTCCCTGGTGAGCTAGACTGAGTGGTGTGAAAAATGCCTGGCAAGAGACAAAGCTGAATGCTTTCTCCTCTGGACATTTTCTAACCAGTTCTGTGCTGGAGAAACTTGTACTGGCTTGTAAGAGCCAATAGCTGAATTTTTTGGAATTTTGCTAGCCAGTGGGTGTCAAGATGATAGTTTGAAATGGGCCATGGTGGGAGTCTTTGAGTATACCACAGTACTTCAGCTCCCTGAGTCGAACCACTCTTATGCAGAGGAAAATCCAGTCCAGGAAGAGCAAGCTGCTCCTTGCAAGTGCCAAAGAGAGTTGACCTAGGTCTTTTGGCCCAGACCTTCATAGGGCACAACAAGAGATTCTGACCTTGTCTAATTTTGTGAAATCTGATTGGAGAGGAGTGAGCAGTAAAAGAGAGAATGAGAAAGCCAAAGGTGACCTAAACAGATGGCTGGACCGCTTCCCAGGGACAGCAGCCTCTCTCAGCCTCTTCTTGCCTCTCCATACCCTTCTGGCTTCAGAGATGAACTTCTTTGCTCCTTCATAAAGCTTTACTCTCAAGCACTGCACCCAAGTACTACCTTTGAACTTTACCTGCCTTCAAGGAAGGACTTCCTTTAAGTGGGGACATTTCAGTTTTCCCAGGGCCACAGCAATTTATCAGCTGCACAGTGGAAAACAAGCCATGCCACCTATTGCAACCACATTTTTGTTTGCTATAAAACAGAGTGTTAACACCACCCATTCGGGGATGCTTGAAGAACAAATGTCAAGATCCCTGATATGCAGCCAAAAACGACAAACAAAAAAACATTATTGTTACTGTGATTGTCAATATTATGACTATGGATTTGGGCACTTATCAGGGAATATATTTGAAGATCAGAAAGAATCTAAATGGAATCGTGCCATTCATCTCAGAGGCTAAAACGCTTATTTGATGAATTTTTAAATAAATAGGAGGCTCAGGAAAATGTTGATGCTCCAGGGCCAGCATCCCTGATAATTCTAAGAGGTTACACTACACTCAAACTTCAATGTTGTTATTCAGCCGGCACCAGGTAAGAGGTCTCTGAGAAGGACACCTCAGTCATGAGAACCTTATTTGTCAGCCCACCCACCCCTTTTACCTAATGTCTTTAATAGCCGGTTTTAACTGGGGGTCTTGATTCCTTGATCCACTTATTTCTCTAGGATACAATATGGGTTTGCAGGGACATTGTCCTCACAGATGGCTTCAAACAGAGGTATCGCCCCAGCTCTTCCCTGTAATTAACTGAGTGATGGAGAGTTGGGAGTAGAATTATTCTAATTTGTTTTTCATAGATCAGGGGGCACTACCTGTAAACTTCCAAGTTTTTTTGATAGACAGTGATGGTACCAGGAATTGGCTAGGGATGGGAATGGCTAAAGATCAATGTCATAGTCTATACAACACCTTTTCCTCCAAGTCAGCATAAATCAATACACAGCAGACAAGAGAACAGCACACTTGTTGCATAGAGGTAGATTTACAGCAAGCTCTCCAGCCCCTTCAGAAATCAGAGGACCACCCCTCAACCCTCTCTGCACTGAAATTCTGGAGTTGCATCTCTAAACAGGTGAAAGGCTGCAGTTTAGAGGAAGAAATGGAACTAACAGGTACAGTCCAGATTAAAAACTTCAGCAAATTGGTGGAGGCTCCAAGGAAGCAGTTATGGTTCTGCTAAAACAGACCTGAGTAAGAGTCCTGGTGTACACACAATGAGTGTTGAATATGGTTGGAAACCCACTTCACATTTTATTAGTGACACTTAAATATATTTGAAAACTTTTCCCACGAAGAGTCAATATTCATGGATGAGAAATTCATTTAGGAAGTATGATATCTTTTAATCAAGAGATCTCACCATCTATTGGGCCTGGAAATAAACAACAAATGACCTCCAATTTCCTGTAGCCAGTCACCACCCTTGAAACCCTGTGAATGATTCATGAAGGAGACCCATTGCTTCTCTCATCTGTACCACAGGTGATCTGATGGTTTCGTTGACAGCTGTCTTTGTTATATAAGTGAAGAGTATGTGTGTATGCATGTACACATAAAGCAGTAGATGAATTTCTCCTTTAGTTTACGGCTTTGGAAAATGTCTTTACCTATGCTATAAAAAGGTCCACTTTATTTTATTCAAATAATGATGGTAAGGTTACATCCCAGTTTCTTTTTTGTCTTGGTTAACAAAAGACTCAACTCAATATCGTTATTTCATGTCGAAATTTATTCTGAATAGAATGTTGTTAAAACTACTTTTTCCCTCCTCTCCAAAAAATTTGAGAGAGCAAAACTCCCTTTGGAAATTTGGCAAAAGTTGAATGCATAAATAAAATCAATAATGAATACACAAAATGAATAATAAATAATGTGTAAAATAAATACATTCATACATAAAACATACTACTGACCTAGTCTGTCAGGAATCCAAGTTTAGTATTGAGTGGCTTTACCTGACTGTTGCCTATTACAATTACCTAAAGAAATAGAAAAAGTTGGTATGTATTTTAAACTCGTTATGTATTAGTTTTCCAATTCGGGAAATAGGACAATATATTTAGTTTTCTTAGTGTGTAAAAATATTTTCAGATTCAAAACGTTTGTGTTTGAACTTCCAGGTTACAGTTATAATTTTTGATATACATTTTGCTTCTGTGGAGTGAAGATAAAAATCCTTGTTTCCTGAGAAAAGAAACATCATTAGTTTAATGATGAGTAATAAGCATGTCAAATGTCCAATGAATTTGCACCTCACAGTCTTTGCTGTCAACATAAAATTTTGCAAGGCCGGATATGAATTTTGCAGTAGCTTTGTGAAAGAAGATGGGTGTCGCTTTTGTCAAACAAACCAACCTGTGTATTAAAATATTCTATGTTTGATAAGCCTTTTGTCACTAATAAGTCTTGATTAAATTATCATCATGCAAAACATGGACTTGGCAGTGCCAATGCCAATATTGATATTGACCTCACCTTGGCCACCCAGCACAGAAGAACTTTTTCGTTTTATTTGACTTGCAACTTTTGTTCATAAACCTGGTCTTGTACATATTTACTCTCTTACTCTCTAGCACCTCATACCCACAGATACTGGAAATAATCAGGCTATCACATTTCCTCAATATTCATCCAGCTATGATTAGCTTTCTTATTTGTAAGATATGGCATTCATGTGAACAATTCAAATTCACTACTGGCAAATAATGATAATGCAAAAAATTAATTTCAAAATTACTTCCTGTGTTTACACAATGGCTTCCAAGACTAAGTTTAATTTGATGAATAATACTGATCAGATAACTCACACACACTCTCACACACATACACAATAAACATTTGCTGGTATTTTTCTTATTATGTTGACCAGTAAAACAATAAAATTGGTAAAAATTGTGTCTATTCATAAATGATAGAGGCAGTAGTCTTTTTGAACAAGTTATTTGATTCCATTTCAAATAATTAATATATATGAATACTCTATTTGCAACTTAAACTTAGAGAAATTATATGTCAGAATGAATATCTACCCAGTAAGAGATTTAATTGTATTTTCTCCAATAAAATTTCAGGACACAATTTTCCGAGGATTAAATGCTCTTAAATGTCAGGCTATTACTATGCCTGACACCACTCACAATTTATAAACAAATGGAGAGCCAGGGCTTGTGTCATGGGATGCCACAAAGTAGAGTGGCAGTGAAATGGTGAGGTTTCTACCATCCTTTGATATATCACTAGGGGAAAACTATGAGACACTGACTCCAAGCAAAAGCTGATTCCAGAACATAGTTTTGCCTGACATAAGGATGAAGAGATGATCCTAAGAGACCTTGAAGGTAGAAAGCTTCACATAGCATCCCAGAGTCTCCAGCACCTCATCTGTAACTGAATAACTAGTACCTACTCCATTACTATGAAGATCAACAAGAAAGCATGGAGTGGTTAGTCACATGCCTGGTGTATAGCAGGAATTTAACAAACATTATTTTCCTCCTCTAATTAAAGTTAAATGAGCCTTAACGCTCTTCTCAACCTAGAAGTAGACAAAAGATCCCTTTTCACAAATAAACTTAGTGCAAAAACCACTGGGCTAGGAGTTTGAGAATCTGGGTTCTAGTTCAAGAAACTAACATCGGTGAGAATTTGGTTACCTCATTTTCTCTCTTTGAGTTTGTGTCACCATCTGTAAAATGGGGCTTCAACAATTTCACCTGTCCACCTAGTTTGGTCATTCTGAGCCCTTCTGGATTCTTGAGAGCCTTCCCTAATAAAGGATGTTATTGAAGTGGAGAGTCTGGTATTGTCCTGGTTCTAGTAGGGTCCCTCAAAGGGATCATTTACTACAAGGAAAGATTAATAGTAAAACATCTTTATCTCCTCAGAATATTTTTCAGGAGACCTGTGATGGAAATCCATAAGGCCTGGGAGTAAGACAGGAGAACCAAGAGGCTCCAAGTCTATTTTCTATTATCTACTTAGATCTTTTGGCCATCATTCATCTCTGCTCCTCTTCCTGGCACACTCCTTCCATACCTTGTCCCTGTGTTAAATTCCTTTGTGATTAAACTTCAAATGGTATCATAAGGAAAGGAGATATTCCTTATTCATCACAGACTGTGTTTGATATTCCTTCCTCACTCCCACCACCAACGCCTCACACTTTATAAGTTTTCAATACATATTTTTAAATAAGTAAATGATATATTAGGTACTTAAAAAAAGAAGTAAAATGACAGTGATTTTTTGTATTGCTCATGTTAGAGCCCAGTAGGGTTTTTGGTAGATAGTATTCCACATAGTGACACAGGGATCAAGTTTACTTCTATTTGTGGCTCTGTCATTTCTTAGGGCTTTAGAGTCATTCACTGGAGTCTTAAAGTCGGATAACCAGCTAGAGAAGAAATAGCAAGTCAAGAATACCATAGGAGAATTTGGGCACCAACCCTAGAAACGGTGTTCATCACTTTTCCCAATGTTCCTTTAGCCAGAGCTGTAAATATATATTCACAACACTGTAGCAAAGGAGCCTGAGAAATGTAGTCTTGTGTATCCAAGAAGAAGAAACTGGATTGGAGACCACCTAGGAAATCTCTGCCACATAAAATTGTGTGCACACTGTACTGTAATTTTCTGTTTATGTAACTATTTTATTTTCTAGATTAGAAATTCCTTGAGATGAGAAAGAGTGACTTACCTATGGTTACGTCCCTATCACCAGACACAAGGATGGGTGCTTGTGTTTGCTGAACTGAAAGCTATTCTAGAAGTTTATTTCCTTAGATATCATCTATTCAGTGAGTTGGGCATGATTACCATTTTTCAACATTTCATATCCTGATATTTACACATGAATTACAGATAGCTTGGCATCTCCCTTATATAGATGAAATGCAAGTCAATTCAATCAACACTTATAGCGCATTTACTATGAGCTGGGCACTCTGGTACTGGCTGAGAAAACACACAGTTATTGCCTAAGATTTCAGACCTCAAAGTGTAACGGGAGACCACAGAAAAAGCAGAGTGACTGCTGTACCCAGACAATGGCTTATGAGGTGACCCACATTTTGATGGATGAGTAGGAGTTTGCCATGAAGAAAAGGGAGTGAATATTCCAGACAAATGGAGCAAGATACACAAACCCGTAGGTGTAAAAGTGAAGGCACACTGCATTGAACAATGCCATGTGCTAGATCATAGACTAAATCAGAAGGAATGAGGAAAGAAGACCCTGTTCAGGCAGATTAGGACTGTTGTGTGCAGGGCCTGGTGTGCCACATATGCAAATCAAACAAACATCAAACACAGTGTTCCCACTCAGTGTGCAGTTGTTAGTATTGGTAATCAGCGCCTCATTCTACATTTAAATAACTACAAGAGGAAACTCAGTCTTTTGCCACTTAAGTAGCTCTCCACTGCCTGAAAATAAATTTCACTGGAGCTGTATTCTCTAGACCTGTATTGAATTTAAACTCTAGAGTGACCTCTTACTTAAACATATCTCTGGACTAACCAGCATGAGACAATATACCCAGCTATGCATTGCAGGAAGATTGCTGAACAGACACCGTGCACTGAAAATTCGCAATGTATTGTTATGAAAGATCACTGAGTCCCACACTGACTTGAATGCCTGCAAAGAAAGGACCATGCAAAATATGTCCAATGCCCAGTGCTGTTTTGTAGTTTCCCACGTTGTTTGGGAGCCAACTAGTGTTGGCTTTTTTTGTTGTTGTTTATTTTGATCTCTCTAGGAGAGATAGAAGAGGCTTAGAAGATCTTGCCAGTCATTAACTTCACATGCTGATGATCCAGGACCACAGGCAGACAGAGGAAGGGGCTGAGTAAATATCCAACTTTTCATCCCACTGAGCTAAACCAACTGAGGAATTTAATTTAATGCACCAAATAATCATTCATTCTTAGCTGGTATTTCAATGGTTCTTATTCCTATTAGCTACTATATGTTGCCACACACAATAAGAAATACCTCCACCCCCAACACTCAGTATTTATGGGCATCTCAAAAGATTCTTATACACATTAACAAATCCAATAGGTAGTTCATTCAATGCTATGTAGCATGCATTATTGTTATCATCCTTCTGCTTTCTTCTGTCTTGCATGGGAACCACCTTGTCCTTCAAATCTACTCTGTCTGCTAAGAACTGCTAAGTTGGAGGTAAGTGCAATGAGAAGGAATCGATCATGCAGAGAGGAGTGTTTGAATTGGCCTGGAGGAGGAGGTAAGAAGTTACTGGGATGTGACACGAATAGAAAGAGCTTTCCATGGGGAGGGGTGGAGGAATTTGAGGCAGACAGCAGCCACGCGCACAAAAGAGATGGGTACAAAAAGGTACGTCAGGTCCAGAGTGCAGCAAGGAATTTGATATTACTGGAATGTGATGTATAGAGGAAATGAAGCCAACCAACTTTCTGGGATGCTATCAGAATGGACTTGGACACCTTGGTGAGATATTTTGGTCTATTCTGGGAGTAACGATGGTCCCTGAAAAATATTAAGTAACATTAGGTAAGTAGCATAATCAGAGTTGTGCTTTAAAATAATTGTTCACGAAGCAGTGTTGAGAGTGAACTAGGGTGGAAATTATCTGCCTAGTATTCTAGTATTGGGGATGGGCAGGGGTTAATTATGACTAGCCAAAGTCCCTGCTCTCAAGAAGCTTAGACTCCTGGGAGAACAAGTATCTTCAGATAATGTGGAAGAAGATACAAAAGAAGAGGAGAATCCATAAATCACAATGCACTCCTTGTGTTCAGAAATAAAACTCATTTTCTACAAAATGTCCTCCTATGTAATATGGTATGCTGCAGTGATTTTCAAAGTCTTTATTTAGCCTGGAACCCCTTGCTCAAACAAAAGTTAGGTGGCATCAGTAACATAGAGGTCAAGGAGAAGAGGCTCTGTTCTGGTAAAAAGTAGGGTAAGGAGGCAGAAATCTATTCTTTCATGCTCCAGTCCCAACCCTGGATTGGTTTCTTATGCCACTTACAGCTCAGCAGAGAGCAATTTGAAAATGATTGATCAGATTAAGGGAACTTGGACTTTGCACTCCAGGAGAGTTGAGTTTTAATTTTAGCTCTGACATTTATAGGAAATGTGCTCTAAAGCAAGTCACCACATTTTTCCAATCCTCAGTTCCCTCATCTGAAAATAAGGGCAATGACAACTACAGTCATGTCTCACTTAATGACAGGGATATGTCCTGAGAAATGTTTTTAGTTATTTTGTCATTGGGAAAACATCATAGAATGTGTTTACCCAAACCTGGATGGTATAGCCTACTACACATCTAGGCTCTGTGGCATAGCCTATCGCTCCTAGGCTATAAACCTGGACAGCATGTTACTAAACTGAATTCAGTAGGCAATTGTAACACAATGGGAAGTATTTTGTGTATGTAGGCATAGAAAAGATGCAGTAAATTGCGATATTATAAGTTAATAAAACCACCATTACATATGCAAACCATCATTGACTGAAATGTCATAATGGGACACATGACTGTACTTCTAAGAGTTGTTGTGAAAAATCAAATGAGATGATGTAAAGGTGATTAACAGAGAGTATCTGAAACTGAGTAAGCACTGAATGAATGATAGCCATCATCATCATCATCATCATCATCATTTCACATGTAATTAGCAAAGGATTTTCTAAAAGTGAGACCACCTTATCACTCAATCCAGGCTAGCCAGTTGCATATCCTTTTGATGAAGTTACCAGGATCAGTTCCTCAACTGTAAAATTCCAGGAAGGGCATACCTCAAAGTGACCAAACTTTGATGGATCAACTGCAATAGCCAAACTCATAAAATAAGAATATGCAGATTGGTTACCAATATAAAATGTTTAATGGGATAGAGACCTTTCTAAGAGCAAAAATAATTGGTTTTGCTATTCCAGATACCTCTTTCTAGTTTGGAGAGCTGAATGTGCTTCCAGAAACCTGGTCAGCATGCAGAGCAGCTCCAGTAGGTCTCAGCTATATGAACCCTTCCTGACCCAGAGTTAGACCCAGTGAACTGATTACTAGAATCCTCAAGCTCACCAGGTACTGTGCCCTTCTTTCACCCAAACAAGGCCTTTGGTAGAGTACAACAAATACTGATGACCTCTTACCATATATTCAATTTAATGACCTTAGATGTCAACTATGAATTGGTTATAGTTCTAGATGGTTTAGATATACATATTAGCCAAGTTAAGTAAGGCTAGCTGCTATGTAAACCACCTCTATAATCTCAGCAGGTTAACACAATAGACCTGCTCACAGATCTTGCTCACAAAATGGTCATTATTTCATGCTCACATAATGGTCCAATGTAGGTTGGGCAATACAACTGGGTAGCTCTCCTCTAGGCAATAAGTCAGGTATCCAGGTGTGTGAATCTGCCATGCAGGTGGGGGACATGGTGCATGGGAGATTATTAAACCTTTCATGGTCAAGGCTAGAAATGTCATACAACATTCTGTCGACATTCAGTTGGCCAGCACCCAGGCACGTGGCTCTGAGGAGGCTATGAAATGAACTTCCTTTATGTGTCCAAAAACAAGAAGTGAGGTTGATGAGCTAGATTCTGACTCATAGTCCCTCAGATCTCTTTCCTGGTTGGGCTTACATCAACTATCTCTTTTCCTGGCTTCCAGGCAGCCCATGATTGGTTGAGCCTATCTTTACTTCAAAGTGATAAAGGCAGTCCTGTTGAGTGGGACCTGGCTGAATTTAGTGACAGACTATTAACAGCCTGAACCTGAATACTTTGGCAAGACTTGACATTTCCATCCATTTATATGGCAGTGCATGGACTATCCACCTATAAACGCAGGTCACTTCCAGTCACTCTCAAAGGGTCTCTATTTCCAAATTCTTGTAATATATTATGCTCTCCTCTAAAGACTGACATAATCTACTGGCTTACATGTTCCTTTTTTTCTGGAAGGCCTTCTGTCATTCCATAAACTGGTACAAATATCTTGTCTGAGTGCATTTCTTTCTCCTTGAACCTTCCATACCATAACATCCTTTACATTTTATTGTCATTTAACTTTTTAATCTCTGAGATAGACAAGGGAAAGGACCGTGTCTTGAACACGTATTTCTTTATTCTTAGCATCTAATACACTACCTAAAATATTAAAGGCACTGGAATGTTCTTATTTAATTAATCATTTATTTACTTAATTTAGTATTATTTCTTGAATGCTAACTGAATGAATGATTGATAAATGAAGACAAGCCAGGTATGGTGGCACTCATCTATACTTCCAGTTACTCAGAAGGCTGAGACAAGAGGATAGCTTGTAGTCAGGAATAGGAGGCTACAGTGAGCTCCGATGGAGCCTATCAACAGCCACCGCACTCCAGCTTGGGTAACATAGCAAGGCCCTGTCTCTAAAAAGATAAACAAATAAAAATTTGTAAAAATAAATAAAGATGATAAAGAGAGAGTATAGTTGTCATTCAGCCTGCTTTAAAATTTCCAGACTAGCTTTGGAATTTAGAGGAAAGAAATGAAACCCTCTAGATGGCTTATTGATTCTCTGCAACAAGTTTGGTGGTGAATCCGAATATTTTAATTGCCATTTTGTGGATGAGAACACTGAAGTCAACATCATATTGTAGGTCAGTAGAAGAGCTGACATTTCAACTTGCATCTCTCTGGCTTCAGCCCACGTTCTTTCCTCTCATGAGACCTCACTGCCTCCCTTCTGGTGAGTGAAGCAGTATGATACCCTTTCTACTTGTGTAGTTCTTTAGGGTGTCCAAGGCATGTCACAGCCAGAATCTCACTGGTACTGGCACGGCAGCTGTCACTGGGAGGATGCACTGAGTCCCTGCTTTGTGACAGAGCCAGCTGTTGAAGGCAGAGCCAACAGCTTCTAATCAAAGGGAATTCTGAAGAAAAAAAAACCTTCAGCAATCTTCTGGGGATTCTTCCTATCACAGTTCTTGGTAATAAATAATACATGAAAAGAGATCCGCTTATGCGAAGGTGGACTTAAAAGAGGGTGGGGTAACAGTGCTCAAACCCACCACTTGGCGTCTGTGCTGTCTGTCCATTCCAGAAGTTAATTCACAGAGAATAGCATGAGGGAATGCCTGCCTCCCTGCAGCTGATTCATGGGAACTCGGAGCCTGCGTTAACAGGAGGGAAGGGCAGCTTGCTAGTCTGTCAAGAGCATTTTCCCAGCCCCAAGCCTTAGAGCTAATAAGCCTTGGACCGCTGCTGTGACATGTGTTCTGAGCTAGTCCCAAACAAGCACAAATACAACAGCCTCCACTGATCAATGCAGCAGGGCTGAAGGATGGAATCCAAAGCATGAACCCTGAGAACAGAAAGTCCCAGCACTCACTCTGTGGAAGTTGCCATGAACTCCAGCCATGCATCCTGTGGCCAAGGATGGGTGGCCCCTGAGCAGGAAACTCTTTGGCAGCCTCCACTGCGTGCTTTGCCTGCTGACAAGAGCACACCCTGGCCTTGGTTATTGCCCTTATAAAACAGCTCAAAGAGGATGTGAGCCAAACGTTTTAAATGTGCCTGGAAGAAAAATGTTAACTATGAATCCACGCGGTAGAACAGTACAGTACAACTGCAACAACACGCAGCACTGCTCTCAGAGAAGGGGCCAAGGAGGAAACTGCAACTGTTGCCCAGGTTTCCTGTGGCTTTTCCTCTTCCTCTCACTGGGGCCAGGGCTGCTCTGAAACCCACTTTGCAACAGAATCTGAGAAGTGGGCGCTTTTGTGCCTGTAATTAGAGTCATAGAATTTTCAGAATTTTCCCTGTTAGGGGAGACTTTAATCCTCCAGTTTGCATGTAAATAGAGACAGAAATCGAAGCTTATAGAGGTCATCATCAAGGTGACCTTTCTTACTAAAATTCATTTTGCCTGTTTCCAATCCACATTTTGCAAAAGAAAGTTAATGCATGTAGGATGTCTTTCATAATCGGTACCTACTATCTATCAGGCAATGTCTTAGGTATTTTTCCTATAGCTTATTGAATCTGCAATACAGCCTTAGAAAGAAATATTATTACCTATATATTAAACAGAAAGAAATAAAAATTGTAGGTGTGTATGTTCCAATACCAGCAAGTATTGGAACAAGTATTAGATCCCTAGTGTCCCTCACCCCAAAGCCTGTGTTCTTTTCATTGTGCTAAAATGCCACTCAAGTGTCATTTAAGAGACATACAAGTGTCACTTATACATAAGTGTCTCATATGTTTTTCTCTAATAATTTTTTTCTCTAATAATTCTAATAAAGATATTCAGTGGAGGTAATCAGAATGATCTTTGAATACCTCCATCAGGATAAAACCTATTTTGTCCTACTTCATGTTGAAATATCAGAAGCACTATAAGAAAAAGGACAAGAATGCCCACCAGTGGCATTAACATTTATTATTTTTTTTTACACTTTAGCCAATAAAATGGAGCAAAAATTAGAAAAATAAAGCAAGAATCCTGCTTTATTCGATAATTGATTATATAGTGTAAAACTAAGAAAAATAGCTGTAAAAATCTCATAGGACTACTAAGAGAACTCAGTAAATTAGCCAAATAAAATTTAAAATCAAATCAATGACTTTTCTACATAACAGCAATCTCCATTTAAAAGACACAATGGAAAAAGATTGATTATACTTGTATTAATATATACCCCTAAGTACTTTAACGAAATTGTGTAATCTATTTAAATGAAACCAGAGTTTTACAGAGACTCAAAAGAAAATTTTACAAAATCAAGAGAGGTTTTAAGTTTTCAGGATGAGATGCATGAACAAGGATGCCAGATCTTCCCAAATTAATACATAAATTTATCATGACAGTAATAAGGTTTTTACATCAAAAACATTGTTGTAGAGTTATTCAGAAAAGACTGAATAGATGAGTAAAATAGCTAAGAACAAGTATAAAACAAGAGAAATAAGAGAGAGTCTGTCCATTGAAAGATATATAACATTGCAATCATTAAAACAGGATTATATTGTCACAAGACTGGATAGATCTACCAGTGGAACAGGACAGAAAGTTCTAGAATGATCATAAGATGATATATAACTTAATATATGATAATAATGGAAGTAGCAAAATTAAACGCAAAATTCAAAGGTATAATCTTCACCATATAATACTGGCAAAAGTGGCTAAAAATATGGAAAGAAATAAACATTTACTTAATCCTAATATCACATATCTACCAATTCAAATTCCATATGCTTTACAGATTTATGTTAAAACAAAGAAAACAATTATTAAAATATGAAAATTACAGTAAATATTTAAATTATATTGAAAGCAGGAAATAACTTCTTTAAACTTTTATTTTCAGGGGTATATGTGCAGGTTTGTTACACAGGTAAACTTGTGTCACAGGGGTTTGTTGTACACAGAAATAACTTCTAAATATTAAATAAATGCAAAAAATCAGAAATGATAACACAAGTCACAAGAAAGACACTTTGCAAAAAAATACAAAAGAAGAAAAATGTGAAAGTAGAAAAGCATTTTCAATGAATAAAAACAAGAGTGTAATCCTTTTATATATATACATATAAGTATGTGTGTGTGTATATATATATAAATATATCTCAGAAATAATTTTTAAACAATTTCTAATATCAATTAGCATAATCATACTAGTAGCTCTGCCTTAGCCCATTCTCACCAAGCAGAAACATTCACCTGGATGCTCTGTATTTATCATTTCATTTAAATTTCACACTATGGCGTTGGGTTATTTATGCACACAAAATGAGAATCCTAAGACAGACAATGGTTATTTGCAGAAGATCACACAGCTGGGCCAAAAAGAGAAAGAAAAAAAAAAATCAAAACCAGATACATCTGTCTATAAAGGTCTTACTTCTAAATATGACCCTATATAAAAGTGGCCAAAAGTGATGAGTACCTATGTCAAAGAGGAAGAAAAGTATTTGGTTAACAAACATTTAATTAATGTTTAGTCTGCCAGTATTCAACATTAAGAGACACCATTTTTAACTATCAAATTAACCCAAAAAATGAGAAATAATAACAAGACCAATCAATGCTGGTGAAGCATTAGCAAAGAAGTGGAATCAACTTAGGTGCCCATCAGTAGGGTACTGGACACAGAAAATGTGGTATATACACATCATGGAATATTATGCAGCCATAAAAAAGAATGAAATCATGGCCTTAGCAGCAACATGGGCACAGCTGGAGGCCATTATTCTAAGTGAATTAACACAGGAACAAGAAACCAAATACCGTGTGTTCTCATGTATCTGTGGGAGCTAAACATTGGGTCCTCATGGACATATAGATGGTGACAATAGACACTGGGGACTATTTGAAGGAGAGAGAGGGCAGGGGGCAGAATTTGAAAATCTACCTATTGGGTACTGTGCTCACTACATGGGTGGTGGGATCAGTCATACCCCAAACTTAGCAGGATGCAATATACCCATGTATCAAACCTGCATGTGTACCCTTTGAATCTAAAAAAAAAAAAGTTGAAATTATTTAAAAAAAAAATACTAGTAAAGGTGGATTCCACTTGGCTGTGGAGTCAAAAATGTACACACTTTTCTGGAAGAGAATTTGGCAATATACATCAAAAGTCCTTAAAAATGTTCTTACCGAATAACTCTACTTCTAGGAATGTACACTGAGGAAACCATCAGAGAAACTCATTCAAATGTATTCACAAGGAAATCCACTGAAGCACTATTTATAATTTATTTACTTAAAGAATTGAAAGTAAAATTAGTTAAAATGTAAAGTATCTAGAACATGGGTGTGGTGGGCTGAATAATTCCCCTCATCCCCCAAAGGTATCCAGATCTGAATCCTCAGAACCCAGGAATATGTTACTTTACATAGCAAAGGGGTCTTCACAGATACGATTAAGTTAGAGAAGGGGAGATTATCCTGTGTTATCTGGGTGGGACCACTGTCATCACAAAGGTCTTTTTTTTTTTTGAGACGGAGTCTCATGCTGTCTCCCAAGCTGGTGTGTAGTAGCACCATCTCAGCTCACTGCAACCTCCACCTCCCAGGTTCAAACAATTCTCCTGCCACAACCTCCTAAGTAGCTGGGACTACAGGCACGTGCCACCATGCCTGGCTAAGTTTTATAATTTTTAGTAGAGACAGGGTTTCACCATGTTGGCCAGGCTGGTATTGAACTTCTGACCTCAAGTGATCCACCCACCTTGGGCTCCCAAAGTGCTGGTATTACAGGTGTGAGCCACCGTGCCCAGCCACAAAGGTCTTTATAAGAGGAGATAAGAGGACAGAGTCAGAGTAGAGGGACAGGAGGTGATATGATGACAACAGGTTGGAATGATATGGGGCCACAAGCCAAGGAGTGTGGGAAGATGGAAAAGGTAAAGAAATAGACCTGCCCCCAAATATTTTAGAAAGAGCACAGCCCTATCAACACCTTGATTTTAGCTCACTGAAGCTGACCAAGGACTTCTGTCCCTCAGAACTGTAAGATAATACATTTGTGTTGTTTTAAGCTACATTTGTGGTAATTTGTAACTGTGGCAATAGGAAACTAATGCAATGGGCTACTGAAGCATCACTAAAAATCATAGTTTTAAAAATAAACAATGATGTGGGATCATTATCAAGAGAAATGCTATTGGAATACAAGGATTATGCTAGCTGATGTAGATGTTAAATCATGTTTCAACCATCACCAAGATTCAACAGATAAAATATTCCAAAGTGAGGTAAAGGATCAAAATGCAAATTTCTAAAGGAAATGGTTACCAAAAAATTACATGACTCTTTAATTCCTTGCCCACCTCTAGAGTATGAAAAGATTCAGTTTTGGAAATTAGGAAAGAGAAATTGGGAGGAAATTTCTTTGAGGAGACCTGTTGCTGAACGTGAGTACCTTTCACACCACCAAGTGTTTAAGAGTGTGTGTGTCTCTCTGTATTTAAGAGGATGATGCTTGAAACTGATCTCAAACCCATTGAGAAGAGTTTCAACAGGACCACCTGAAAATCGGATGTATGTTCCTTGCATTTGGGAGTCACAGAGTTGAAAATCTCGATGGAGAGGGCCAACTTGGCCAGCTGTTCTGGGGGTGGGAGTCAAGAAGACATGGGTGTGTTGGATGGCAATACTGCAGGAATAAAAAAATGTATGTTTCCCATGGACCAAAGATCAAGAGTGAGGGAGAACCAGTCTGGGGTTTCAGTCCTGTCCAGCAGTACTCCTGGAGAGCTGTTCCTACATTGTGCACACTAGAGGCCCCACTAGAGAGAAGCTGAAAGTAGACTTGGTTTACGGAGGGCTGAGTAAAGAAAAAAACAAGGACTGGAAAAAGAGAGAGAACACGATCAGCATCAAGAGACCTGCATATCAAAGCTCCTGGAGAGGCATGGTATGGGGCAAGAGTGTCCTGAAGAACACATAACGGCCAGTGAGAGCATGGGCTTTAGAGACCCGCCTGATCCAGAGAGTAGGAAGTCCACCTCTGACAGGGCTGGTTACGTAAGAGACTTCTAGCTCCTCCCCTGACTCCAATCCCAGAGGGGTGAGAAATTGACAAAAATTGGGAGAGAAGGGCAAAAACTGAGAGTGGAAGCTAACCACACTCCATTGGCCTTCTTCAGCTTTTCCTGTGGCTGTCAGCCTAGCTGAGGAAGTAGAGAAGACCATTTTAAATCAAAATCAAAGTTTCAATGATCATAAGGGGCTTGGAATTGCAATTTCTGAATTTCAGTTGCATATGCTGAAAAAAGGACCATGGGATCTCTTAACTCTTAGGAATGATCTGAAAAGTAATGGGATGCTCAGTGTTTTATTAAGGATAGGAGAAGAACTGTCTCTTCTAATTAATTTTAAAGAGACAGTGGAAGACATGAAATAAATTTGCTTTGTAATTGTATCCCAACAGTTTCTCTCATCCAATCCAAGAAACAAGTTATATCACATTTTTTAAATGGTAGAAAGAAAAGGAGAAAAGAGAAATAAAAGAAAAAAAATGAAATACACCAAAAAATTAGTAGAGCTATTTTGGGTTGGTAGATGATGCACGGGTTTTATTTTCTACCCAATATTTTCACACATATTATCTTTATAATAAGACAGATAATTTTTACATGCATCTACACCCTCCATTACAAAAGACTCTATTCTTGGTACCTACATGGTATATGGCTTTATTAAATGAAAGTTCCAAAGAATGCTCAAGACAGATAACAACGAAAAAGTCTCAGTCATTAAGGGACTGGAAAAATTTCTTCACTTCTAAATATCACAGTTTCAGATAAAAGTGTTTACAGAAGCTTTCTGTGACTGATGTTGTAGACACTTTAGTACTAGACTGATGCTTCGTTATATAAAGAACACACACACATTGTGGGCAGCAAGCAGTTTAACAATAAACTACTGGTGGCCCCCTAAATGAGCTGGCAGTCTTTAACTTCAGTTCATAAAACCAGGGTGGCATTTGCCAGTGGGACACAGAAAGCACCCAGAGACATGAGAACTTCTGGATAATATAGCAAATCTTCTAAGTAATTCAGAGTGTTAAAGAAACCATTTTTATTAACTCTCTGCAGCTGTAGCATCCACACTAGAGCACAAATGTGTGAAAATGCAAGCAGGAACAGAAAAATAATTTGGAAAAAAATCCCTACCTCTAAAAGGATTATTGGGAAGGCAAAGTGCAGAATGCACCTAAAATCCAGTGTTTATCTTATTGTAGGTGTTTCAAAAAGTTACTTTTCTTCTCTTCCCAAGTCTCCTCCTCCTCCCCAGCCCCTTTCATAAACATAGGGCACCTCACTGGGGTGGCTTGGCACCAGCTGTCTCCTCATCTCTGCTTTCTTTATTTCATTTCAGACTCTTGGGTGAATTGTCATGCCTGATATGGTTGATTTCAAAGCCAAGTTTAGATGATGTGAATAATTAAAATCATGAAACTTAAACTCTCAAGTGAAACATTTCTGAGTCCTGCACACAGAGGAAACTTGAACGCTAAATTGGACAGGCGAAGCCAAACCACAGCCAAACGAAAAAGGCTACAAATCCAGCATTTTAGGTACCACAGAAAATTAAGCACAGCAGGCAGAAAAGCAGCAAAGTTTATCTTGAGTCTGGGCCAAGAGTGAGCCAGCAGGAATACAAACACACAAACAAAAACTCTCTAGCAAAATGTGTTATTCAACTAAGGTTTGGTTGATGCCAGTTTAACCTTTGAGTTGGTCCCAGCTAGGTGATGGTCTGTCTTCCAAGGCTACTGAGCAGACAAGAACTTGCAGCTGTAACTATGCAAGGCATGTATTGTCTTTAAATACAATCGTAAATTAAAGGTCCTTGGGGGGACCCAGAATAGTTCATGTAGGGTTCTGTGGTTATCCTAGTGCCTGCACCCTTTAATTCTGCAAATGCACATGCTGGAAAGCTTAACGAAGATCCAACCTATTAGGCATGTGGCTTTTGTGGGATCTAAGAGCTCCTTTCATTAGACGAGGACATCCACAAGAAAAATATATGCACACATATCCACACACATACACAGATGCACACAGACCCACAAGTTCATTCCAGCCATGCATGGATGCACAGACATGCACACACATTCTGATGCCCATTCTGACATTCACATATACACTGGCATATGCATGATGTTCAAAAAGGTGGCATGAACATTCAACAACAAAAATATCATCCAAGACTTTCTTAATGGGGTAAAAAAAATTGTAAGTGTGATCTGAAGAAATATCTGATCCTAGTATTAAGTGTTTTCCCACTTTGGCTCTACTCATTCTCACTGTACTTTGCAGCATTTAGTATAATGAGTTCTCCTCCAACTGGAGAAAGTCAAACAAGTATTCTCTGAAACTACATTTCCAGAAATACATACAAGAATGTGTATTGGCATAGGTTCAGAGATATATATAGGGTTTCCCATATCTATTGATAGAATTCTGATAGGTAAATAGTCATTTTTCTCATCCCCGCCAAAAATCAAATTAACTCTATTCATTCTCTCCAGAGGCTTATGGAAAAAAAATAAAAAAGTGGAGTCGGGGAGAAAATCGTAGCAGAGTTGCCAATAATTTTGCTTCCTTAGTGCAGTCAAGGTCTATTGCATGGGTTATTACCTTAGAATGTCTCACAACAACATACAAAGTCAATTATTCTTCAAGGACCCACTCAATGCCCTGAGTGTCCACTCCCATCGGTCAGCATTATAGAAGCTGCAGGGTTCTCCCTCCAGGGGCTCACTATCTATGTGGTTACACACATCTTCATATTATTAAAAATATTTGTCCCTACAACATTCACCAATTATGAGAAAAAGGGATTGCTATTTCCTCTACTTGGCAAAAGAGGAAATGGAAGTGAGTCACTCCGGAAGTAAGAGGATGCACAGGAATGTTGGGACAAACTGTCCTTGCAGTGGGCCGAGCCCTCTGTACCACATGTAGTGCAGAAATATTCACTTACCAGCTGGGAAAGTACATGAACTGCCTCGTTAGGCTCAACTCTGATGGCTAGAGAAAAGCTTTGCATCTCCAGGACTGGCATTATTTTAGAACTCTAACCAACGTTTAGTTTTTCCTCCCCTTAATCAACCTAGATGAGCTGTTCTGTGGTTGGGCTGGCAAGACTGCACAGCAAAGCTGGAAGGGACACTTCTGATTTTAGTTTGGCAACATCTGCCTTGGGGCCTACTGAGAGGACCTGCAGCAGTGTCAGTCACGCTGAGGCAAACATGTGGTAATAGCTGGAGGATTCTGCCTGAGCCTCATGCTTGGTTGGCACTCAGCCCCATGTTCTGGAAGAAGGAGTAAATGTACCCCTACACACCTCTATCCTTTTCCTCATGTGCCTTCACAACATGTAATCAAACACCTCTGACTCACCTCCTAAGCTGGACTTCAATGAGAAGTGTACATCACCAATGATATCTTCATTTTTAGATGCTTAGCCACCATGTTGTTTCATCATGGCAGACAAAGCTGCCATGTTGTGGACAAATTTGACCACAGCCTACTAAAATCTGTATCTTCAGCCATAATTCCATGCTGAGTCCCAGGCTTATATCTTGAACTTTTGGCTGAACACCTTCACTGGCACCACAAACTCAGCATATTAATAAATAGTAACTATTTTCCCCCAATATCTCCACCTCCCCACCAAAAACTTTCGTGTGCTCCTTAACTTACAATGGGGTTATGAGGATGGGTTCATCGTATGTAACCCCATCGTAAGTTGAAGAGTGTACTGAATATGTATCACTTTTGCACTGTCCTAAAGTCAAAACAAAAAAAATGAATAAATAAGTGGAACCATAGTAAGTCAGGAACTGTCTGCATTAAGTAGGGTAAGATTCAGCCAACATTTTCCTGTAAAGAGACAGATAGCCATTTTTTTTTGTCTTTGTGGGACATATGGTCTTTGTCACAACTACCTGTTTCTGCCATCATATTGTGAAAGTAGCAATAGACAACATGTAAATGAATGTGCATGGTCATGTTCCAACAAAACTTAATTTACGAAAACAAAGAGTAGACTGGATTTGTCCTGTGGGCTGTGAACCACCTACTTACAGTCACTAAACAGAAACTCCTAAGTCATTTTAGATTCCTCTTTTCCCCTAATCTTCACACCTTCAGTAATTTACTAAATGTTATTAGTCTTTACCTTTTAAATAGATCTCAGATCTCTTTTATTCCATCCTATTGATTAATTACACTAATTTGTGCCATTAGCTTCTTTATTGAAAATGACCAACTCCTATGGGCAAAAACAAAGCATCATGTATGGTCACCATCCTATGGTCTCCATTACTTTTATTTTTTAAATTCAGCAAATATTCAGTGGGTACCTATTCCAGAGAGGTCAGTGATGGATAACAAAAATACAGTAGTTCCCTCACAGAGCTTCCATAAAGCATAAAAAATATTACTTTAAAATCTGTAGGCCGGGCGCGGTGGCTCAAGCCTGTAATCCCAGCACTTTGGGAGGCCGAGACGGGTGGATCACGAGGTCAGGAGATCGAGACCATCCTGGCTAACACCGCGAAACCCCGTCTCTACTAAAAAATACAAAAAACTAGCCGGGCGAGGTGGCGGGCGCCTGTAGTCCCAGCTACTCGGGAGGCTGAGGCAGGAGAATGGCGTAAACCCGGGAGGCGGAGCTTGCAGTGAGCTGAGATCTGGCCACTG
>NC_045447.1:30774728-30844866 GCF_002776525.5 Piliocolobus tephrosceles | reverse complement strand
AAAAAAAAAAAAAAAAAAAAAAAAATCTGTAAAATATCTCAAACAATCTCTGAAAGTGATTTATTTGTCTACTTCTCAAAAAGTTTCCCAAAATTAAAAGCTAATTGATAAACAGAATTTGTCAAACACTTACTAAAGAGAAATAAACTATATATAAACAACCAGTTATTTAAAGTACACAATGAGCACAAAAGCAAAAAAAACTTACTTATCAAGAGTAAGATATTCTTTATTCTGTAATGATTTCTGTGGCATGTATTAAAGAATTTGAGATATTCTTACCTCGCCTCTCAGCATTCATATCAAACTGGGTTTGTATTGATGGAAATTCCTAAATAAATTTAATTCATCATAGAAAAACCATGGCATCTTATTAAGTATGAAATATGTTACTACTAGGACAGTTATAACTCCACTAGGATAAATAAAAGGGGAGGAGTAAAGAACATTATGCAAAGCCCATTTTTGTTAGAGACCGTCCAGAAAACCTTCAAAAATCACAACTGGGATGCTTTGAGACACAAAATTATAACATATTAGGCAGAAGTTGTCTTTTGCGGCTAGAGAAAAAAATACCTGTGGGGCATAATTATATATATTTACATATAATTAAATATGTTTTTATATTTATTATATATAATGTATAATATATAATAGCATAATAAACCTGTAAATATTTATTATACAAATATAAATATATACATATACAATGGATGCATATCATATACTAAGTATACAATATACTATATGTAAGTATATATTATATATAGTATACAAAGTACATGTTATACAAATATATATTACATACATAAAATAAATAAGTATACGTTGTATATAAAGTATATTTACATATATTTTGTATATTATATATTCATATAGTATCTTATACATTTTTATACATATATACATATATATGACAGATTACATTTATCTTTAAATGTAGCCCCAGAATGAAAACTGCAGAGGGTGTTCAGTTCAAGGTAAGTCCTTCCAACAGTTACAATTGTGCATAAAGGGAAGAGCCTTCCTTGGTTAGAGGTGCACATGATAGACCCCATGGCCTCCTGGTAAGATTCCAGGATGAGCACACTAGCATTGGCAGGGGCTGGCCTAGCTGTCCTCTGAGGCCCTGAATTCTGTGAGAGTGGGAGGGCTTTGAAGAAATTATTGTGCATGAGAATATCAAGTGACTGGAGAGATCTCATTCACCCTAACAGAAATGAAACACAAACTCAGAACATGCTATTGCTTTGATAGATTCATGAACATTGTGAAATAGTTGGCCTAATATATATAGATGCATGCTTTCCCTCACAATGGCATTTTTCACAGGGACAAATGAATAGATTCTAAGGTTCAACATGGATTCTAATAATATTTCCCAGCATTTGATCATTGAGAGAGTGAAGCAGGTAAGTTTATTGTGTTGGCACTGAAGTTATACTGAGTTCAAATCTTGCCTCCAGAATTTACTTTACATGGAAACTTGAAGAAGTTATTGACATTGGTAGGTTATATTTGTTCAGTATGTTCACTGGACTTTCCCTACCAAAGAATCTTACTACTTGCCTCATTAATGTCAGACTTGGCCATGTTATTTGCATTGGGCAGTGAAATAGATAAAATAACAAGTGTCACTGTGTCATTTCTCAATGTGTAGCTTTAGGAGCCACTGCATGTTCTAGCTGCAAACTATTCTACCTGCCAAAAGACAGCTAGGTTACATATAAGGGCAACTCTTTCAATGTGGGTCCCAGAGAAAAGAAGTGATGTTAACCTATCATGCACAAATAACATGAGAGGGAAATAAAGCTTTACTGTTGTATGTTGTATGCGAGATCTGGGGCTGTTTGTTATTGTAGCATAACTTAGCTTATACTGTTTACTATACTATTTAAGAAACCACTCTCAGATTTCCTTTCTTTAACATAGGAATTATATAAATGTATATTTTAGAAAACTGTTGGAGAAAATTATTTAATTCATGCAAAACATTTGGAACAGAATCTGGCACAGGGTGAGCACTAAATAAATGTTACTTATCATTATACCTAAACTGCCCCCAAAATTCTGAAATTAATGCCCACAATTTCTCAGTACACATGTTGCAATTATTGCCAGACATGCCGGTACTAATCATCAGGAACAAAGAAGATCCCATCAGTATATTAATTTAGCAAGACAGTCCTGAATCAGCTTTCACAAAAGACATTTTATTGCTCAGATAATGTGTGAAGGCAAGGTGTACGAACACTATGCTGGGAGTGAGGAAAATTAGGTATTAGTACCTCCCACTTTCTGGGCTTTAGCTTCCCCCTCTTTAACTAAGGGTGTTGCACTAGATGGTGTCTAATGCCCTGGCAACTTGTATGTCCAATGTCATTCTAGCAGAATACATTTCAGCATTACAAACAACACATTCAGAGAATGAAATCGTAGAAGGCAGCCCTGGTGTGCATTTGTTTATTCCGGCTCAGCAGTGGTGGTAATTTGAATTCCAGGTGTCCAAGCAAAGTTCTGGAACCCAGAAAAGCTCTGGAGCGTACCCAAGAGGTGCCCCTGCTTTCATGGGCTCCCAAGACTTGCAGGGGACTGCAGGCAAAGAGCCAGGCCTTTGTATTCTAACTTTGTCTGCATTCTGTGGTCAAGTCTTCCGGGAACTCTGACTGGCATGTTTGACAAACATATTCCCCTCGTTTGTATCCCCAAAGCACTGGCATGCGGGTAACAATCCAACACCTGCCACAGAGGGCAGATCAAACCGAAAAGGCCCCTGACATCTCTAATTTTTATCACTGTGATTTCACAGTCAGTCTCTAAGAGTTCACATAATAGCTGAGTGGCGAGTTTTTAGCCAAACTTTCACTTAATTTTTAAAAAATTTCCTTAAGAACTTCAATTTAGAAGAAATATAACACCCTATGCTGCTAAGTTTGTAGTTTAAAAAAAAAAAAAAAGGCTTAGGAAAGCACTGCTTGTGGCAGTGTAAATTGATAAAAAATTTTTTGGAAAGCAGTTCTATAATACCTACCAAGAACAGCAAAATACTTCATTTCATTAGACCAAGTGACTCAACTCCAGGACATTTATTTTAAGGATCGAGTTCCCTAAAAGTGTAAGTGTGAGGTAGAGGAAACTAAATACAAAACTAAATTTGTCAGCTTCCACACTGGTGAAAAATTAGAAACAACTTTCAAGTCCCCAAATAAACCAGTTAAATAAATTGGGCTATATCCCCTCAACTGAATTTGATACTGCAAATATAATTTAAAATATTACACATTCCTGGGAAAAGGTCTATGACACAGAGTTAAGGGGGAAAAGCAGAAATACCATGTCTCTGAATGAAAAAGGAACAGTTAACATGTTCGATGTATTAGAATGGCAAAATAATTTGTAATTCTTCTACCTTATTTATTTCTGGCATGGTTATACTATTGAATATTCAAGAAATAAATCTTTATGGGTAAAAAAAAGATCAGAGAAGAGTCTTACATTCAGTTGGTTCTTTTTTTTCCCCTACTTTCTTAATAACTTGTGTATTCTCTGGGGGCAGAAAATATTTTAGTACTGTACATGAAGTATTATAGACCTATAGGGTTTTAAATATATATTTGGTGTTTTTGGAAGAGAAAAATTATTTGTACTTCCAGTTTAATTGCAATGCAGTTTGAGTATTTTTTTTTTTTAAATCCCATGCCAAGGCAAACTGGCCATGATTTACAAAATGTATAATAACCGTTTTCATTTTTCACTTCTAAAGTCAATATTTATATAAAAAGAAGCCTGGAAACATCACACGGGCAGAAAGAATCATCAAAACAAGGCAAAGTGTGTTGTATTATCCTGGGGTGACCATTACTTTCTATCTGCTGTGAAGAAGGCATCTTTGCCAAAAGCAAATTCACTGACCAAGATATCAGCACAGGGCATTGCTTTTCCAGAGGGTCTTATTCAGCCAGTGCAATTCAAGACCCTCTTTTCCCTTTTCTGCCAACTCCCACTTCCTGAAATCAACCCTCAGTTTCATTTTGGAGATGAGATTCCCATTCTCTCTGCTAAGGAACTCATGAGAGCAATGCTTTTATCTTTGAAGGAATGTGCCTGTGCAGGAAGCCAACACCCATCAGAGTAACATTGACTCGGGTCTATTAAATATGGTAATACTTAGCGGAGGTGTGGCATAGGGGAAGAACTTTCTGGGTTACATAGTCAGGGTTGTGAAGGAAAGGGGGTTAAGATTGCGGTTTATCTCATTGCTTGGTTTCACAACCTTGACCAGTGTAACTTATTTTCTCTGACCTTTGGTTTCCTCTTTCATCAAAGAGTGATAATAAACCCCATTTCAACCAAATTACCGTGATGATTCACCAAGATAACATATGCAAAGCATCTGACACATAGTAGACACTCAGTAAATAGTATCAGTTGTTACTGTCTCAAGTATTTCATTTAGCAAACATAACTAGGGCAATCTACCTCTTAATATGTGAACCAACTCTAATGATCAATAAAAGGTCAACTGTATCATGGCTCCATTGCTCCATTCTGAAGTTTTTCAAGTAATTTTTGTTGAACAGCACCTAACTATTTATATAATGTACATATGCTTGAAATTGCAAGGATGAATAGATAGAGAACGGAGAGAAGAAATAATAAGAGAGGAAGTGTGGGCTAGGTAGTTCATCATTTATCAATATAAGAAGACACATAACGATTTCTATCTTTTAAAATACGATCATAAAACTAAATAAATACCACTTTCTTTGAGACTTGAAGAAATATTTTTGTTGGCTTTGTGGCACTCAATACTTTCAGGTGTTTTTAAATTTTGGCATTTGAATGCTAAATCTCTTCAAGACAAATGATTGATGTATCTACTAGTTTTACAGTTTCAGCTGTCCATCATTCAGCTTTTCTGACAGCTGGGGTCTGTGGGCAGGGGCCAAGGGAAGCATTTTCCATTGTGCATTTTCTTGGTAGTAAATGAAAATACTCTCCTCTCCCTTCCTTGGTAGCAAGAGTGCATGCACATGATCTAGACTGAGCCAGAAAAACATTCCACCTAGGAGATTAGAATCAGAAGCAAGAAGTGCCAAAAAGAAGCAAAGTTGAAACTGACTGTGGTAGCATGCAGCAGCCATGGTGTCCAATGTCAGTGCCCAGTAGTGGCTGTAATGATGGAGAGTCCAAAGCAACGTCTACTAGCAGTGGAAACCAAGTGTCACCAGCTGCAGTGGTGTCCAGCAGCAGTGCTTATTTACTCTTGGTAAGTAAGACGTGTGGTACTGGTCTAAGGACCTACTGTTGCCTGGCTTCTAGATGCTCTTTGAGTCTTGTCTATGCTCCAAAACTACCTCTCCAAGTTTCTATGAATTATAAAAATTATCTTTATTCCCCACAAGTGAGTTAGATATTCTTGCTTGCAACCAAGAAGTCTGGCCAGCACGTGATTTTTCTCCCTGTGAACCATCTCTAACACCCCGTGTCTTATTCCCTATAGGATCCTGCCTAATCCAGATTCCTTATATATATAATTATAATACACACACACACACACACACACACATTCTCCATCCAGGTCTCAGACTTCAGTCTTTATTGGTCTCTCCTCTTGAAAACTGCCGGAATTAAGGACCTCACTTAAAGAGGAGTTGAAATGGATGATTAATTTTATATGTTGATGTTTAACTGCTTCTCATAGACCTAACAGGCTGTTTGGCTCTGTATCTCTTCACTTACATTGCTGTGTTTTGCCTCTGCCCATCTGTTCACAGTTCTTAATTTAGACTTATACATATCATGTTTGGTGTATGCTAGGGCTAAATTGTGTACACTAGGGCTAATGCCAAATTATTTTAGGGCATTGAATGCACACATTTATCATACATTTGTAAACACGGTCCTCATAACTTTTGGGTTGGTTTCCTTTCATTTTTTCAGAATTCGGCCATTGTGCAGTACCCACCAAGTGTAGTCACTCTGCCAGAAATGAGCTGAAGGCTTGTCCCAGTCAAAAAACACCAAAACCACAATTCAAAATGATTGACATGAAGATCCACGTAAGGGCCTTTTAGGAATGCAATTGGGTTCAATGTAGTGAAAATGACTCTTAGAGACTTCCTCTTCCTTAATTTTCTACCCCATTTTATAAACTGGAAACTACCATCCATTCACAAACATTAGGAAGTAGTCCTTCTACCCTTGATTCCGTATCTCCAACACCCAACCCATCCTCAGAAAGTAGAAAAGATTTCTCTGAGCAGTTTCGGCTTTTCTCTCTCTTTTGGGGTGTGTGTGTATGTGTGTGTTTATTGCTTTGCATCTGCCTCCCAGTGGAAGCACACCTGGATCAGAGTCCTGAGTCAGTTCTGGAGACCAACATCTCTCTGTTATTACTCAAAGGACTTTCAGGTGTGAGGGTCCATGCTTCCTTGAGGCTAAGCTGTCTTGTTAACTAACCCTGTTTACTGTACTAGGGCAACTCATTCCAAAGTCTAGATGTAGAGACAAGTAGAAGGAAGCCTGTTCAAGCTACATTCTCTCACCCAACATTACTAGTAAGAGAGAATGATTTTGATCTCCATCTCTCTGACTTCTCTATCTCCCAAGTGGTTTCAAACATAATGCGTGTGCTTGTGTGTATACGCACCCCCAGTAAGGTTATAAGAAGTGTAATGAAAGATGTAAATAGCTTCCATGCATTAACCCCACTGTAGGTAGAAGTGTATAGAAGTTGCTTCAAACTAAAAGAGAAAAAAAAAGAGTAAAGGTTAACGTATTCTATTTTCTCCGTAATGCCACAAATTTTATTCTATTTCCCTGCATCATTTGGGCCGCAAGATGGCTTTCCTCATACAACATGTATTACATTGCTTATCTGACATTTAGTTAGAACCTACTCTGCACCAGGCTCAGAGGTGGACACTGGAGTAATCCCTCAGAATACAAGAATGAATGCAAGTGGCAAGGGATGGGGCTGGGAGGGAAAAAGGGGTCACATTAAGAAGGACCTTAAGTAAAGTGTTAAGGAATTTTGGCATGACCTGAAAATTAATAGTTACTTGATATCTCTCTCAGCCACCTACTTATCAAAGCAAGTCTGTGACCTGAGGCGGTGGCAGTGGGGGCTCCAAACTGATTCTCAGAGCCCTAGGACTTCACAGATGGCACTTAGGGGTCAGTCACTGTGAGGGAAAGGCTAAATAGAAGGATCTTGGGTTCCAGCAAATCCATTCAAAGCACCCCCATTTTCACCTGTATCGTACACTGATGTGTTGTATAAGAATTGTTCTGAAGAAAGAGCTAAATACCAAACTTACATTTTAAGGTTAAAATTGTATTTAATAGTCCCATTGAAGATCCATCTACAAGTAGCCATCTTTAAAGACTCAACTTATTTTATATGTGAAAGTGTGAATCTCAATTTGCATCTCCAGGTCTCCAAGAAATAACAGATTTTTTGCCTTCTCTTGAAATAAAATTAAATGTGACCACAGGCTATCATCCTACCAGGATGGCAAAATGCCCAATCTCAGTCACAAGGGGTTGTCCCCTTTCCCCACAAAGCCACATCAAAATCCCCCCAAAGAGGACCAAAGAAGAGGGCTCTTTAATTTTCAGTCCACCAGGGTCATCATAAACATCTTCACTGTCTAAGCCTAAAGCACGTCCCTAAAGCTCAGCTGCTTCCCTGCCATCCGTGCCCGGAATCCTACCTTCTATACACACAAAGCAGCCAATCCCTCCCAGGTTTGGTCATTTTCCTAGAAAGCAAAACATAGCAGGGCATGAGCCTGGGCTAAGCACTGGACTCATAGTCCTTTTCCATCTCTGAGACACCCTCTCCACTCCCTGCTCACATTTTCCAACTCTTCTCTCCATTGAGGACATTTAGTACAATGTTTTCAGTTAAGGCTTTAGCAAAATGCAAAAACAAACAAACAACAACAACAACAAAAAACAAACAGAAAAAACCCTTGTGGTCTTCTAGAGGCTTCTATTTGCCATATTGAAAAACTTCAAGAAAAGTGAAATTAATTACAACCTGCTACCTGCCTGAAGTAGAGGTCAGGGAAAACAACATAAGGAGCAAAATCGCATGCTGACACTTCAATAATGTAAAATGCAGGGTTTTGTTTTGACATCATTATATAAAGTGTCAGTTTTGTTTTCCTAATCGCTGACTCCCCTTCCTGGAAAATAGCAATTTTGAATAACTGAAGAAATCAGTTGGCTCAGCATTTAGTCACCCCGGAGACTTGTGACCTTTTTTATTTTCTGTTTCAAACAGGGACAAAAGTCATCTGCCCAAGGGCAGCTTTCACAGAAGCTCCCCAGGAGGAAGCACAGCATAGCATTTCAGGGTGGACTGTGCAGTCTGGGAAAGGTTGCCCTCTCTTTCTGACCCAAGGATCTCAGCAGGCACTGTGTGGGACCAGGTGACTCTCAAAGTCTCTATTGTTGTCTCAGTTCCTCAGTCTTAGGGGAAATCAGCCAGCTGAGACACTGAACTCTTCTGGACCAGCATAGGCGCTGGAGTCCTTGGCTGTGTGAGAAGGGGTGGACTGGGAACAGTCCATCTGCAAAAGTGTAAAGCCAAGAAATGTTTGAAAGCCCCATGAAGAACCAGGCTGAAACACCAATATAATCTGGACAACGACGAGGGGGAAACCGGTTATAAGAAAGGGCTAAGCTGGCAATACCAAGACAGAAGGAGCTTCAGAATGTGCATTGCCTGTCTGTAGAGGGTGCAGGTTGGGAGTGAAAGCTGCTACATCAGGATTCTGACAGTCACAGGGGACAAGGACAAGGCTGACACACCCAGCTCCTCTTGGATGAGGTCCCCAAGAGCATTCTTGGTCCTTGCCCCACCCCTCACTCCACCTAATGGTACTGGGGCATGTTACCTTTTTGGTGGACTACAGCCATTGATCTCAGTTAAATGGAGTTAATTCTCTCAAATATCTTTAAAGTGTCAGAATAGATCTCTTTCTCTCTTCATGGCCACCAGGACTCGTGGGAAGGAGACAATAACTTGGGCAAGTATATCTGCTCAGCAAACACAAAGTTGCCCTCAGGTAGGCAAAGTTCAGACTCAGAACCAGGGAGATACATCCCATTTTGGCACTTACATGAAACGACCACCTCAAAATAGCTTTATCTATACCAAAAGTGGTATTTCGGTTCTCCAGTCACTGACACATTTGTCTATTTTTCTGAATTCTTCAAAATGGAGACAGGGAAGGGCATATCGTTCATTAGGCACCTTGAAAACCCTGACAATGGTGTCAGTCTTGGTTGAATTGGATTGAATCAGTATTTAGACAGAAGCAGGCAAGGTCTTCAACAGTTGGAATGCAGCCCCTGGCCAGACAAATGCCTTCCTGTCCCTGAAGATGTAAGCCCCAAGACCAACCATGACAGCAAAGTACACAATAAATCACCAGCAGTTCCCAGCAAAGCCCAGGGATTGATAGAAGTGTCCCAGATCATCAATAAATGAGAGCTATGATATCATCACTTCACTGGTAGTCAATTTCAAGGAGGAGCTCCAAAGACGGCATTACTAGAAGGAACAAAAGTTTTCCTAAGAAACAGAAGAAACTAACATTTATTAACTTTCTCCTATATGACAAAAACTTTCTACACATTGCCTTATTTGAGCTTTAAAACATTGCTACAAAGTAAACATTATCTCCTTTTTCACAAATGAGATGGGTGATTTGCCCAACGTCATCGCTTAGTAAATGGTGAAAGTGAAAACTGATGCCCAGTATCCTGACTCCTGGTGGAGTTCTACTCTCATTACACAGCTGTCCAGAAAAAGACCATCTCAAGGGAGCTGCCCATGATTTTGATACCTACATTCAGGTGTGCTGGTTAGAAGCAATCAGTGATATTGACTCATAGTCACCCCTTACAGAAACATCCTAATTATAGCCAAAGGCCCGGGAAACACAGGGACCAAGCTACCCATCATTAAATCAAAATAAGAGCTTATTATGTCTCTCCCAAAGAAGAAGAGAGTGTGATTATATGGCTGCCTATTTATTCCTCAAACCCCATTTTGAAAGTTGTCTTTGAAATTGGTGCAGAGTACTTTTTAAAAATTCCCAAATTGCTGCAACCTTGGTCCAAGGTTTCCAACAGGACACAGATGGGCAGCAAGGCCAGTTTCAGTGGTCAGGCTTCTTACTCGTGGAGCTTGTGCCAAGCAGCTCATTCATGGTCTGCTGAGGGAGTGGTGACTCATGATACAACTGCTTTATTTCAGCTTCCGGAACCACAGGAATACATGGTTTCAGAATAGAAAAGACCCACTGACCATTAGAGAGAGTTCTTCTCTGGACAACTGTATAGACTCTCTGACTTACATCAAATTATAGGCAGCCAGAGCATCCCAGAAAACACTGTCAGCATCTTCTCTGGGGGCTCATCCAAATTTTTATGTTATATCAAACCAGATTTGGAGTAGAAGTGTTAAGGGCCTAGGGGAAATGATTTAATTAATTCATTCATTCATCCTATACTCCCAGAGAACTGATTTGTTCTAGCTTCTGGAAATATTGAGGTTGGAATGAGCAATATTACTCATAAATATATACAGCCCTTATCCTGAGTAATGCCGGACGCATAGTAGATAATAAATATTTATTGAATAAGAAAATGCTCTTGAAAGCCACATTTAAAAGAGAACATAAATAAGTACGTGTTATTTTACTGCTATCATAAATTATAATCAAAGTAACAAAGCAAACAGAGGATAAAATACGTAATTCTGCTTTTGGTTGGTGGAAAGGGACTGTGATCTTTCAGGGAAAGCTACTGAAAGAAAAAACCCATTTGAGCTGAGTTTTGAAGCATGAACAGGAGTTTGGCAAGCTTATAAAAGGGGAAAAGAAACCCGGGTAAAGGAAATGCTATGTACATAGTAATGAAGGTGGACAAGAGGATGGTGTGTTTGGGTGCCCACCAACATTCCTATGGTAAAAGATTGCAGCATGCAGCAGGGTGGGTGAGGTTTGCAGGAACACAAGCTGGTGAAATCAGCAGGACACCTGGCTAAGCTAAACAGACTGGGCTTATCCTGTAGGCAACCAGGCAGGGAGGCATCCTGCCCAACATTACTTTTAGGAAAGCAGCTTCAAAGCAAATATGGGTGACTCAGCACAATCTGTTGGCATCTCTGGGAGCCATGCTCAGCCCTTCCCTTGTGCTGGTGGGTGGGCGCGATGTCTCTGTGCAAGGAGACCACCCACCTGGTGTCATGGCACACATCTGACTTTGATGGGGATTTCTCTAAGCCCCATGGCATGAGTAAAGCTTATTCAGAAATATGAAGGCAAAGCTCTCTCACGCTTTTACTCACACTTTTGTTCTTTTTTTCCCCATTTGGTTCACATTTTTATATTACCGTCACAGAATTGTTTCTCTCTGCTGCCTCTAGTTCTCCTTCTGAAAAACCATCATCTTTGACACTCTTTCTCTGATTGGCAGATAACTCTACCCCCCTCCTCCCCCACTTCAAAGCCTAGTCCAAATGCTGTCAGGCATTTTGGTCAGCAACTGCTTAATAGACACTGCTGACACGTCTCTCACCCAAGCCCTGCAGCAGAAGGGAGCCATTTTAATGTGATTCTCCCACCAGGCACTCTACAGCCACTCCCCTCCAGACTCTCACATGAATGAATCTCCTCACCAAACCTTCTGGATATCACCTCACACACACCCACCTTGAACACGCTGCATGTTGACCGAAACCTTGAATACAGGTAGAAGAACATAAGCAGTAAGAAACAGAAAGAATGTAATAGAGGGCTGGGAGCAGTGGCTCACACCTATAATCCCAGCATTTTGGGAGGCTGAGGCGGGCAGATCACAAGGTCAGGAGATTGAGACCATCCTGGCTAACAAGGCGAAACCCTGAATCTACTAAAAATACAAAAAAATAGCTGGGTGTGGTGGCGGGCACCTATAGTCCCAGCTACTTAGGAGGCTGAGGCAGGAGAATCACTTGAACCCAGGAGGCGGAGGTTACAGTGAGGTGAGATCCTGCCACTGCACTCCAGCCTAGGTAAAGAAAAAAAAAAAAAGAATGTAATAGAATATGTGCAAAGAGTGGCAATCATTTATTCAGAGTTACTGAGGATTATTTCCATATTTATTAACCAATAATAAGATAGACAGCACATGAAGACTCCAGCCATGGAGCGATTCATGAAGGAGAACACAGAGAAAAGGAAAGCCTGCTGCCAAGAGAAAGGCCAACTCTCTTTCCTTCCTTTTGTAATCATACACTCTACTGACGTTTCTGCCCAGCAATAGTCTCCCATAGTCTTCCATCAGCGGGGATTTTGTTCCTAGTGTTTCTATTCTCATTCCTCTTTCCTAACAGAATCTCCAAGGAAGGGAGAAGCTGATCCATCCAGGAAGATTTATTCTATGGAAAAGGCATCAAATACTCTTCATAGCTTCTGTGTGGGAAGCCTGAAACAAGTCCTATTTCCTTAACATGAATCTGAAAGGCAAGAGGAAGTCATAGAAGGTGTGAAAGAGGGAATAATATCATCCAGGTGGTGTTTTAGAATTTGTGGCAGAGGGTTTTGGTCTTCCCTGAGCTCTGGCTTCTCATGCTGGCACAACATTCTAAAGGAGAGCTTGAAATGATAAGAAAATGATCACAGATGCTCAGGGGAATAGCACTGATCCTAAAATTGGCATCACATCTGTTCTCCAGTGAGAGTTTGCAAAACTCTGAACACCTTGTCCCAATACCATTTGCTCCATTCTGCTTCCCCACCTGACAACCTTTCACCAGGCTGGTAGTCAATCCCAGGGAATCAACCATTCCTCAGCTCACTCGGGGCTTGATGTGGAATTGGAGCAACTCCTTTTTGCCCTCTCTGGTCCACATTTAACTTTCTTGTCCTCACACCCTGCAGCCCTGCTACGAGCTCCTCTGCCCTCAATTGTGTGTTGACCCAGCCACTAGCCTCTTTCATCCCAAGGACCTGTTGACCATCCCTTTCTTTGCTCTCATTCTGGCTTGTCCTCCTCTCCTGGTCACTTTATTCTTTTTCTATCAGACATTCATTCAACAAGGAGTTATTTCGCGCCCACTCTATAGTGAGTACTCTGTTAAGGGTTGGGGATACAACTGTGGAAGTGCTCTCCAGAGTTTCTTCCCTCACAGAGCACAAGAAAAGTAAACTGACATGGAAGAGGCTGAGTTTGCCTTGGAACAGGGAGAACGCAAGGAGGCATGCATGCAGATAACCATCCGAGTGTGGGAACTTGGGAAACAAAAGGACCAGAGAATTAACAAAAGTTAGATGAAAACTCAGCAGATGCCATGAGTGCAGGTATGAATGTTAAAGTCACTTGAGTCAACCAGGAGTGAAGCTGCAACTTTAATTTCATAAAATTTAATCAAATTCATAGCAAACTTAGTTGCTTCTTCGTGTAAATTTGACCAACTCAAGATAAAAGCTCAGCTGGCTCAAGATGTTTTCCTCCTTTTTTTTCCCTTCCTCTCCCAGCATTATGTAAGTTGGGGTGATGATGGAGAAGTGTAGCGATGATTGCAGCAGTGGTGTGGGGCTGTGTCTGAGCCACAGCCCTGCCTCTACTCCTTCCCTGCCTCCCCTGCCACCCCCCTGCCGCCGTGATGCCAGGGCCACTCCTGTCGCATCTGAGTTCCTCCTCCTCACTGTTCTCCTCACTCTATCTCTTAAAGCCCCAACCAAGTTTCTGAATTCTTTACCTCCAGAGGATGTAAAACACAAACAATCAAACAATCTCTCTTCTTGAAAAGGATCCTTTTAACTTTTTATGCAAAGCAACGTATCTTCCCTTTGTCTTAACACCTCCTCTTCATTCTAGGTCCAAGGTCTTACTTGAATAACCAATAGACTGATCAAAATGTTTTTACAATAAAAGAGCAATATTTTTTCCAAGCCAAACTCAGCTTAAGTATATAAATAGCTACAGTTCCTTAAAAATGGACTTTGCTTCTTTTGTTCTACTACACGTAAAAAGGTTAAAATCCAAAGCCCATTCTCTTTCCCCTGAACCATGCAGCTCTTCAAGTACAAAGCCAACTTTTCTACAGAAGGATTTTAGTTTCCGTTGTTTGTTCGGTTGCCCTGGTGATTCCCAGGGTATTAAATATTGCATAAATTATTGGGGGGAAATTTGCCTACAGATCCTTAACAACGGTTAAAAAGCCCTGCATCTCACATGATCTACTTTGCATCTTTCCAGTGGTATATATTCTACTAGTTGTACCATTATCATGATGGAGGTCAAGATATAAATATCAAGGATTAAAGGGTTGTATGCTTTTCTAGGTTACCTATGCCTCTGTTCTTCTCTTATCACAGAAAATGAAAAGTTAGCTGTCTCCCATCTATTTAAGATAGCATGTTTTGGCCGGGCACGGTGGCTCAAGCCTGTAATCCCAGCACTTTGAGAGGCCGAGATGGGCGGATCACGAGGTCAGGAGATCGAGACCATCCTGGCTAACACGGCGAAACCCCATCTCTACTAAAAAAAAGTACAAAAAACTAGCCGGGCGAGGTGGTGGGCGGCTGTAGTCCCAGCTACATGGGAGGCTGAGGCAGGAGAATGGCGTAAACCTGGGAGGCGGAGCTTGCAGTGAGCTGAGATCCGGCCACTGCACTCCAGCCCGGGTGACAGAGCAAGACTCCGTCTCAAAAAAAAAAAAAAAAAAGATAGCATGTTTTCAGAGAACTGTCTCCTTAAAAAGTTAAAAATCAATCAACAATATAAATAGAGGAGAACTCAAAACATGGTTATGCTTCATTCTATAGTTAACTTAATTTCAAGAGAGGTGCTGTAGGTTCAATCCCACCAGTTCAATACCTATTCCACCTGAACAAGTGATGCCAGGCATGAGTAAATCAAGTTGGAGAGCTGCTTGTGAGAACAGCTTTGGAGTGGAAAGCTTTCTAAGGCCAAGGTTAAAGCAGAAGGAATGTTGCACAAGGCAACATAAGGCAGCTTGAACAGATTGTCAAGGTTTTCACCAAGGAACCAAAATGTATTTCAACATCAATAACAGGACATAATAGCAGAGCAGGTAGTGATATCACTGGCATGTGCAAGGCATGAATTGCTAGTGAGGGATGGTACCAGGGTAAAGACACGTTGCTGAGCTCTAGGGAGCACTGTCCCAAAGCTGGAACTACTGTGTGCACTCTGCTTCAGTGTCCACCCTCTAGGAGCCTGGCTGACAAATGGCTTCTCCTGAAGACATCCTTAAAGGCCAGTCTGACTCTCTAAGAAGAAACAGGAGCAACACACCCTTCATGTAGTGTGCATGGAGCTGCATTCCTAGGGCCATGTGGTCCCCATCACTCACCGTCCAGGTCTGTGCTAAGCTATAAATTTTTTAGAAAAAAATTCCAGATAAGCACAAGCTCCTTGTTATTGGTGCAAGTTCAAAACCCCTTTAAAGAATGATGAACAAATTATTTCCTTGTTCAACCACACAAAACTCACAAGTTGTGCTCACATTTCAGGATTAAAAACTATGAAGTGTGCAAGCAGTCAAACTAGGCTTTGATGTATGCCCTCTAAACAGTAAAAGTTTAAAATCCACCTGCCCAGAGGTAATCCTGGTATTCTGAATGGGAAGCAGAATGGCCCTGACACTCTGTTCATTCAGCCATCGACTCCAGAACATTTGGTTGTGCCTCAAACCTATTTGCCCTTTGCCACTTGAAAAAATAAAATGGAGAGAGAGGAATGATTGTATAACAGTCTCACATTTATAGTCCTATTTATTTCTTTCAAAAACTGGAATTAGAGCATTAACCCATTTTACATGATTCCTTCCTTCAAGGTCACACAGCTGGTGTTACGGATTTAGAAGTTAAATCCAGATCCCAAAACCAAACATCTACCATGCACCATGTCCAAAAATGTCCTGCCAAAAGGAGTGTCTGAAGGATAGGGAATATGGCTTATTTCTCATGGTTTAATATCAGGGACATCAGGATTTCACAGAGAGGGCTAGCCTTTGGTAGAATGTGTGATTTTTTTTGAAGTAAAGCCAAGGTAATAGGAAACACTGAATATTTCTTTGTAGGCATCCCTCCTTTGGCTCTCCCAAAGTCAAGCTTCTTAAGTAAAATGGCACATTCACAGAATTTTTGCTTTGTTGAGTCCGAATGACCCAATGAAGCAGCAGTCCAGAGTGAGGCAGGAAGAGGCAGAGTTCCAGGCACGTCCAGTGACCCAGCATCACCTCTATCCCAACCAGGACCTGCTGCTGCCAGGGCTACAGATGAGTCAGTCTCGTTCCAAACCAAATGGTAATTAAGAGGGGATGCATTTTTAGACTGCTGTGGTCTGGTATTCTTCTGGCAACTTTTGAAGGCTGTCAAAGCTCTGCAAAGATAAAGAGAAGGAACTCCTATTTATTGGTTGAGTGGCTATGATGTACTGGGCACTCTGCTAAGTGATCTACATACATGGTGACATTCAATCTTAATAATATCGCTGCAAAATAGGACCTTCTAGCCTCATTTTTTTAGGATGATGATATTATAATAGAGTTTGGAGA
This sequence comes from Piliocolobus tephrosceles, assembly GCF_002776525.5. NCBI lineage: Eukaryota > Metazoa > Chordata > Mammalia > Primates > Cercopithecidae > Piliocolobus > Piliocolobus tephrosceles. The sequence goes on along the minus strand of NC_045447.1, from coordinate 30,828,275 downwards.
TAAGAACTGAATTGCTCAAGGTCATCCACCTAGGACACACAGCTTTTGGAATTTAATTCTAGATCTGCCTATCTTCATAACCTATTCTAATTCTACCACCACATCAATTCTTGTCAGTCCATGGAATTTTAATGCACATGGAATTTCTCATGTGCTCTAGGTGCTGGTTCCTCAAGAAAAGACATGGAAACAACAGAGGCCCAGGCATTCTAAATTAACAATGCTAATTCGTTTGTTCTTCAAAATTCAACATGTACCTGCTCCTTTAGGATAGTGTCCCTCAGTATGTAATTTATGGATGGTGCTGTCTGTAAAATGTTACTGATTGATATAGTTTGGCTGTGTCCCCACCCAAATCTCATCTTGAATTGCAACTCCCACAATTCTCACCTATTGTGGGAGGAATAGGGTGGGGGGTGATTGAATTATGGGAGTGGGTCTTTCCTGCACTGTTCTTATGATAGTGAATGAGTCTCAGGAAATCTGATAAAAGTGGAGTTTCCCTGCACAAGCTCTCTCTTTGCCTGCTGCCATCCATGTAAGATGTGACTTGCTCCTCCTTGCCTTCTGCCATGATTGTGAGGCCTCTCCAGCCATGTGGAACTGTTAGTCCAATGAATCTCTTTCTTTTGTAAATTGCCCAGTCTCAGGTATGTCTTTATCAGCAGAGTGAAAACAGACTAATACAATGATCCATTATGATATAGGAACACAGATTCAAAGTACATAAACATTTATAGCTATTGACAGAGCAATTATTTTTGTAATCAATCAAATAACAAAATATTTGGGTTTATACTATGTATGTTTTTAAAATTTTCCTTTTCTAGTAATTTATTTTTATTGTGATTTACAAAAGCATCAGTATGTAACACACTGGAAATTAAAAAAATAAAAACTGATTCTTCAAGTTTGAGAAGCACTGTACCCAAGTGTGAGAGATCTTTGAAAGCAGGGGCCATCTTTTAGTGTCTGGGTAAGTGAGAAATATTCCACGCAAGGGATGAATATTTTGCTGAAAACAATTTCTGACCTATACCACTAGCTGCCTCTAGCATTTCTGATCTGAAGGGACACAAACCAGGGAGGCAATTAAAAATACGGACACTGGAGTCAGCAGGAAGTGGATTTGAATCCTGTGTCTGCAACTTAGCAACTACATGATCTTGAGTAAGTTACCTAGTTTTGCTGTGACTTAGTCTCCTCCTCCATGAAAAAAGAAACATACATTAGGGAAATGCAAATCATAACTACAGTGAGATACCACTTCCCACCCATTAGAATGGCTACTACTTTTTTTAATGGAAAATAATATGTGTTGGTGAGAGTTTGGAGAAACTGAAACCCTGATGTATTGCTGGGGGGAATGTAAAATGATGTAGCTATTATGGAAAACAGTATGGCAATTCCTCAAAAAGTTAAACATGGAATTATCATATGATCTAGAAATTCTACTCTTAGGTATATACTCAAAGAATTTGAAAGCAGAAACTCAAACAGATATAGACATTTCCAAACTGATGATAGTTTAACTTTACCATGGTGCAAAAGTGGTACACATTCAGTAGAGACCATCCTTCAAATATCCATACGACCATTCTTGTACACAATCTTCCATACGCGTATGGAAACTGTACACATTTCCTCATCTTCCATTGAAATATGAAGAGATCTGGGTGGTACCAGAGACTAACTATGTCAGACACTTCTCTAGAATCGTTACAAACCTGTTTGGGCCCACTACTTGCTCTAGCTGCTACTGTGGATTTTTTCTCTTTCAGTACAGTATTCAATAAATCACATGAGATATTCAACACTTTATTATACAACAGGCTTCATGTTAGATGATTTTTGTCAACTATAGGCTAATATAAGTGTTCTGAACACATTTAAGGAAGGTGAGGCTAAGTTATGATGTTCTGTAGGCAACATGTATTAAATGCAGTTTTGACTTATGATTTTTTGAACTTATGGTGGGTTGAAACCCCATCGTAAATCAAGGAGCATCTGTATTTTTACACCAATTTAGCTTTACACCAGCACTATTTATCATAACCCAAAAGTAAAAACAGCCCCAGTGTCCTTCAACAGATGAATTAATTTTAAAAAGTGATACATCCATACAATGGAATATTATTCAGCATTAAAAAGTAATGAAATTCTGGATACTCTATTAAATGTCACAAAGATTATGCTAAGTGAAATAAGCCAGACACAAAAGGACAAACATTGTATGAAGCACTTATATGAGGCACCTAGAATAGGTAAATTCATAGACACAGAAAGTAGAATAAAAGTGACCAGGAGTTTGAGGGAGAAAGAAATAGGAGGCTATGGTTTAATGGATGTAGAGTTTCAGTTTGGGATGATGAAAAAGTTCTAGAAACGGATATTGGTGGGACTGGTTGCACAACATCATGAATGTATTTAATGCCCCTGAATTGTACACTTAAAAAAGTTAAAATACTAACTTTTATGTTATATGTTTTGTTTTTGTTTTTCTATTTTTTATTTTTATTTTTTCCACAATGAAGGGGAAGGAAGGGAAGGAGAGAGAAAGAGTACAAGACTACCTTATAAGTTGTTGTGAAGATAAAATGAGAAGATGTCTGCAAAATGGCTAGCTAAGAGAACACATTTTATACATATGTAAAATTTTATTATAAAATTTAAAACCAGAATTTACTTCTTACAGGTAGTGAATTTATTTTTTATTTCAATAGGTTTTGAGAGAACAGGTGGTGTTTGATTATACAGGTAAGTTCTTTAGTGGTGATTTCTGAGATTCTGGTGTACCTATCACCTGAGCAGTGGAACTTTACCCAATGTGTAGTCTTTTATCCCTCACCCCCTACCACCCTTTGCTCCAAGTCCCCAAAGTCCATTGTGTCATTCTTATGCCTTTGCATCCTCATAACTGAGCTCCTATTTATAAGTAAGAACATATGAAAGTTTGGTTTTCCATTCCTGAGTTACTTTATTTAGAATAATAGTCTCCTTCTCCATCTGGGTTGCTGCAAATGCCATTATTTCATTCCTTTTTATGGCTGAGTAGTATTTCATGGTAAGTGTGTGTATCTATATCCATATCTATATCTATCTGACATTTTCTTTATCCACTCATTGATAGATGGGCATTTGGGTTGGTTTTATATTTTTGCAATTGGGAATTGTGCTGCTATAAATATGTGTGTGCAAATGTCTTTTGTGTAATGACTTATTTTTCTCTGGGTAGATGCCCAATAGTGAGATTGCTGGATTAAATGGTAGATATACTTTTAGTTCTTTAAGGAAACCCCATACTGTTTTCCATAGTGGTTGCACTAGCTTACATTCCCATCAGCAGTGTAAAAGTGTTCCCTTTTCACCACATCTATGCCACCATCTATTATTTTTTGATTTTCTAAAATGTAGCTGTTCCTGCAGGAGTAAGGTGGTATTGCATTGTGGTTTTGATTTGCATTTTTCTGATTATTAGTGATGTGGAGCATTTTTTTATACATTTGCTGGCCTTTTGTATATCTTCTTTTGAGAACTGTCTATTCATATCCTTAGCCCACTTTTTGATGGGATTATTTGTTTTTGTCTTACTGATTTGTTAGTGTTCCTTGTAGATTCTGGATATTAGTCCTTTGTTGGATGCATAGTTTGAGAACATTTTCTCCCACTCTGTGAATTATTTGCTTACTCTGCTGATTATTTCTTTTGCTGTGCAGAAGTTTTTTTAGTTTAATTAAGTCCCATCTATTTATCTTTGTTTTCATTGCATTTGCTTTTGGATTCTTGGTCATGAGGTCTTTGCTTAAGCCAATGTCTAGAAGGGTTTTTCCAATGTTATCTTCTAGAATTGTTATGGTTTCAGGTCTTAGATTTAAGTCTTTGATCCATCCTGAGTTGATTTTTGTATAAGGTGAGAGATGAGAATCCAGTTTCATTCTTCTACATGTGACTTGCCAATTATCCCAGCACCATTTGTTGAATAGGGTGTCATTTCCCCACTTTATGTTTTTGTTTTCTTTGTCAGAGATCAGTCAGCTATAAGTATTTGGCTTTATTTCTGGGCTTTCTGTTCTGTTCCATTGGTCTATGTGCCTATTTTAATACCAATACCATGCTGTTTGTGTGACTATAGTGTTATAGCACAGTTTGAAGTAGGGTAATGTGATGCCTCCAGATTTGTTCTTTTTTCTTACTCTTGCTTTGGCTATGCAGATTCTTTTTTGGTTCCATATGAATTTTATAGTTTTTTTTCTAGTTCTGTGAAGATTGATGGTGGTATTTTGATGGGAATTGCATTGAATCTGTAGATTGCTTTTAGCAGTATGGTCATTTTCACAATATTGATTCTACCCATCCAGGGGCATGGGGTGTGTTTCCAAATATTTGTGTCATCTATGATTTCTTTCAGCAGTGTTTTGTAGTTTTCCTTGTAGAGGTCTTTTGCCTCCTTGGTTAGGTGTATTCGAAAGTATTTTGGTTTTTTGTTTGTTTGTTTGTTTGTTTGTTTTGCAGCTATTATAACAGGGATTGAGCTCTTGATTTTATTCTCAGCTTGGTCAGTATTGGCTTATAGCAGTGGTACTGATTTGTGTACATTGATTTTGTATCCTGAAACTTTGTCAAATTCATTTATCAGTTCTAGGAACTTTTTGGAGGACTTTTTTTTTTTTTTGAGGCAGAGTCTCACTCTGACGCCCAGGTAGGAGTGCAGTGGCGTGATCTTGGCTCACTGCAAGCTCCGCCTAACAGGTTCACGCCATTCTGCCTCAGCCTCCGGAGTAGCTGGGACTACAGGCGCCCGCCGGCCGCCACGCCCGGCTAATTTTTTGTGTTTTTTTTAATAGAGACGGGTTTCGCCGTGTTAGCCAGGATGATCTCGATCCTGACCTCGTGATCCGCCCGCCTTGGCCTCCCAGAGGGCTGGGATTACAGGCGTGAGCCACGGCACCCAGGCTGGAGGAGTCTTTAGGGTTTTCTAGGTATATGATCATATAATCAGTGAACAGAGACAGTTTGACTACTCTTTACCAGTTTGACTGCCCTTTATCTCTTTCTCTTGTCTGATTGTTCTGGCTAGGACTTCCAGGTAGTGCATTTATTATTCAGTCTAATATTGATCATATTAAAGGTGAAGGTAAAAGTTTGTGGTAAGGAAAAGGTGAATATAGGTTGGGGGGAAAACGCCATCCACCAAGAGGCAGAGTGATTCATTTGAAGAAACTAAGCTAGTGTCTTGCACTTCTGTATGCTCTTATCGCCAATGTGCTCCCTTAGGCATAGGGAAGCCTCAGTTTTCTCATCAGTAAAGTGGACAGAAGAGCCATGTTTTCAAAGAAAGCACCAAGCTCTGGAATTTTTTCATTCGATTGTTTTGAAGACAATGGAGAGAATAGATGGAGCAGTAGCAGGAGCCAGCTATTTATTGAGTCCATGGAATATGAAAACTGCTCTTACTTTCTAATCTTCCATTGGAATGAGAAGAGATCTGGGTGGTACCAGAAATGGACTGTGTCAGAAACTTCCTGTGCATCATTTCAAACCTGTTTGGGCCTACCACTTCTTTCAGCTGCAACTGTGATCAGCTCTGAGCTGGTGTCTACTAGCTTAGTTCAGCTGCAACCAGTCTGCAATATACCCAGGGCTTTTCAGTTCCCTCACTTCCTTCCCTGGAACTCCCATGGTACCATAACATGTGATGCCATAGGCACCCACCTGACCTTCACACATGAACATCTGGGAAGTAGAGAAGCACTAATATGTGCAGGTTTTCCTTTAACCCCTGGGAAATGGGGTTGATGGATCAATGGCTTCCTCTTTCATTCCCCAGGAAGACCTGAGACTTATTTTATAACACTCCTCAGAAGCTCCCAGAGGCATCTCATCAGTGATCATCAGTAGTTTTGACCTACTGATGATAGTAGATGTGTAAAGTTTTATGCAATTTTAATCTAAGTTTTGGTTGGAAATTGCCACATTTATTTTGATTTCAGTGACCAAATCACTCACATATACCAAGATGCTCTACTTAACCCAGCATTGTTAGGGGACTCCTATCTGCCTTGGATACTTGAAAGTTGACATGGATCTTCTTTCTGCATATTTCTTATCTGTGTATTTCTGATCTAACATCATGGAATCTCACCCAGGCTGGATATTTAAGACTCATGTTCACTCTAGTCCATAGTCATGGAGTTCTCACTTCAGGTATATGTGGAATAGGAGGTCATTAGGGGAGAGTGTGTGCACCAAAGGTGAGAGGATTCATTCTCAGCAGGCCCCCTTCTCTCTGACCCCCAAAGCTGAATTAGAGGTCTCTCACCCTCCCTCCTATCTGCCCCTATGATTGTGGTAAAATATACACAACATTAAATTTATCATCTTGACCATTTTTAGTGAACAGTTCAGTGGTAAGTTCTAATGTCCAATCTCCAGAACTTTTCTCATCTTGCAAAACTAAAACTCTACAGAGTGAGCTCTTCATATACATGGGCTCCACATTCCCAGAATCAACCAACCATGAATCAAAGACACTAGAAAATATTTTTTTAAAATACAGCAAGAAGAATAATACCAACAAAAAACCAATAGAATATAATAACTTCCTACATAGCATCTACATTCTATTAGGTATTCTAAGTAATCTAGAGATTATTTAAAGTGTACAGGAGGATGAGTTATATGCAAATATTATATCATTTTATATAAAGGGCTTGCTTATCCTTAAATTATGGTAGCCCCTGAGGGTGTTAGAACCAATCCCCCCTGGTTACCAAAGGACAGCTGTACCTATTAAACAACAACGCCTCATTCCCCTCTACCCTGACACCCTGTCAACTACCATTCTACTGTCTCTGTAAATTTGACTACCCTGGGAACTTCATATATACGTAATCATACACTATTTGTACTTTTGTGACTGGCTCATTTCCCTTAGCATAATGTTTTCAAGGTTTTCCACATGTCAGAATTCCCTTCCTTTTTAAGGTTGACAATATTCCACTGTATGTATAGACGACATTTCTTTTATCCATTCATCCACTGAGGGACATTTAGGTTGCTCTCACTTCTTGGCTATCGTGAATAATGGGGCAATGAATATGGGTATGCAAATATCTCTTCATGTCCCTGCTTTCAATTCTTTGGGGTATAAACCCAGAAGTGGTATTGCTAATGCTAATTCTATTTTTAATTTTTGAGGAAGCACTACACTGTTTTTTGAATTGGTTGCACCATTTTATATTTCCACCCACAGTACACAAACATTCTAATAGTTCTCTACATCCTCACAAACACTTGTTATTTTCTGGATTTTTGATAGTAGATACCCTAATGGCTGTAAAACCCTTATGCTTTTGTTCTGTCAATGATAAATGCCTTGAAAGCTGGAAATAGCCCAGGGCCTGGCACCAGTTATATGCTCAGCCCAGGATCACTAAATGAATGAAAAAGACAACCAGGTATGGCCTGACTCTGACTGTGGGCAAGTCACTTTCCCGTTCCCAATCTCAGCATCCTCATTCCTCAGGTGGAGGAATATATCAGGTCATCTCTGATGACTCTGCCTGACCTCAGAAGATCAGTATTTCTAAGACATAGAGCAGAAGGCAGACTTTGACCACTTCATTCTTTTTGCCAAGGCTCAGTCTCTCTCAAGGGTAAGACACCACAGGAAACAAAATAATCGTTGCACTATGTTGCTTTCTAGTTCACAAAACCCTGCCACAAAATTTTCCCAGAGAGCACTCACCATATGCACAAGTGACCAAAGCTCTACTTTGGTGAGATGATGTCCTTGCACCAGTAGGACTTTTTTTTTTTTTTTTTTTTTTTTTGGCATATCCTGAAGCTACATGCTTAAGATTTAAGTAATCTCAAACATTTATTTAAATAAATAATTTAAATTATTATTTAAATAATTTTCTTAAGCACATATCTTCACAGATTTTCACATTTGAATACATTGATATAACCATGGCACAGATCAACACACAATATTTCTAGCACCCCTAGAGATTCCCTCATGCATTTTCCTAGGCAGAAATCATCCCACATCTACCCGTGAGGAACCACTATTCTGATTACTACCATATCAGTTTTATATGTTCTTTCATAAAAGTGGAGTCATACAGTCTTCATCCTTTTGAGTCTTGATTTTTTTGCTTCATATAATTTCTGAGTGATCTATTCATTTTATTGTATGTAGCAACAGTTTATTCTTTTTAACTATGCAGTGTCTTAGTCCACTCAGGTTGCTATAATAAAATATTACAGCAATTTGTAAACTGGGTAGCTTATAATGTCAACTGGATGGCTTATAAACAAGTTACCTTTTTGCTGTGTTCTCACATGGCAGAAGGTGTGAAGGAGCCCTCTGGGCATCTTTTTTTTTTTGAGACGGAGTCTGGGTCTGTCGCCCAGGCTGGAGTGCAGTGGCCGGATCTCAGCTCACTACAAGCTCCGCCTCCCGGGTTTACGCCATTCTCCTGCCTCAGCCTCCCGAGTAGCTGGGATTACAGGCGCCCGCCACCTCGTCTGGCTAGTTTTTTGTATTTTTTTAGTAGAGACGGGGTTTCACCGTGTTCGCCAGGATGGTCTCGATCTCCTGACCTTGTGATCCGCCCGTCTTGGCCTCCCAAAGTGCTGGGATTACAGGCTTGAGCCACCGCACCTGGCCATCTGGGCATCTTTTATAAGGACACTAATCCCACTCATGGGGGACTCTGCCCTCATGAGCTAATCTCCTCCCAAAAGTCCTACCTCCTAACACCATTACATTGGTAATTAGATCTTAACATATAAATTTTGGGAAGACACAAATATTCACACCATAGCATGTACTATTCTATTATATTAATATATCATAATTTAATTATTCATTCTTTTATTGTTGGCATTTGGGTTGTTTCCACTTTGAGGCTACTGTGAATAAAACCACGAACACTCTTGTGCATGTCTTTTTGTACACATATGAACTATATTCTCTTGGGTTTAGATCTTGGAGTAGTTTGCTGAGTCACAGGGTAAGCTTGTGTTTAATTTAGTAGATACTGCCAAACAGTTTTCCAAAGCAGTTGTATGAATTAAACTCCTGTTGAGACTTTAAAGATTATATACTTGAACATACAGCTATATATAGAGAGAGACAGATAGATATAGATATATAAATATGTAGCTATAAATGCAGATGTGGATTTTCCTCCTTTTCCTAACATGAGAACTTGAAACTCAACAAAATTTGTATCTAAGATGTTGGTCACAACATTTGTATTTACAGTTGTGAAAATTTTGAAATGCCAAACAATTTAAAAATTATTAAATATTCTCCATCCAGAAAATGTGACTGAATCATTGGTAACATTCACTAACATAAGGTTTTTAAAATATGGGTGAAATGTTTTTGATGTAGAAATTAAGGGAAAATAATTTTTTTTTTTTTTTTTTTTTTTGAGACGGAGTCTCGCTCTGTCACCCAAGCTGAAGTGCAGTGGCCGGATCTCAGCTTACTGCAAGCTCCACCTCTCGGGTTCACGCCATTCTCCTGCCTCAGCCTCCCGTGTAGCTGGGACGACAGGTGCCCGCCACCACGCCCGGCTAATGTTTTTTATGTATTTTTAGTAGAGACGGGGTTTCACCGTGTTAGCCAGGATGGTCTTGATCTCCTGACTTCGTGATCCGCCTGTCTCAGCCTCCCAAAGTGCTGGGATTACAGGCGTGAGCCACCGCGCCCGGCCAGGAAAATAATTTTTTAGAATGCAGCATTGCCTATCCAGTGAGATCTCCCTGATATTTGTTTGCCTAGAAAACAAGCCCAAGACACGTCGTGCATCAGAACATTAATAGAGTATCTTTTGGGAGTTGGATTATGGGTGACAGGCATTTCTTTCCTATCTTTTCCAAAATTAGAATATTTTGTTTCCATAATCAGAAAAAAGTAAAAATATATGCAAAAAGGCAAAGCTCTCTTCTCAGAGTCTGGAGGGCTACTTTGATAATTCTCTGTATAAAAAATAATGGCAAAACGACTGCATTTCCCCGTTCTGCTTCTTCCTAATTCTGCTGTTAGCATGAGTTGGATTGAGAGAGTAGAAGGAAATATGCCAAAACATTCGATGAGGCTCTTTGCAATTTTCTGTACTTTCCAAATGTTCTCTAGTAAGCGAGTATTCATTTCATGACTGGAAAATAAAGAACATGTAAAATAGAGTTTTTTGTTTTTTTTTAAGTAGGATTGAAAAAGTGATTTTTCCCCCCCTCTATCAGATCAGAACTGAGAGAGCTTTGTCTTCCCTTTGGGATCAGACCATAGAGCAGCTATTTTTATCCATTGACATCACCACAACCAGCTAAACCTAGCCCACATTTTGTGTTTGTTTGGTGTGTTATGGACTATTTTTCAGAAGTCTAGATGATTGGAGAAACCCAAAGGCGCTTATCTGGAAGATGTTTGCCCTTAATTCCTAAGGTAAATTTAATGCACATGTATTAACCACCTCCCTCCAGTCCTCTCCCTTTGAAGTGGGCTTGCCACTGAACTCAACTTCAAGGTTTCCCGTGACGCTTCCTTGGTCTCCCTAATTCACTTAATGCGGGTGGTTGGTGGTAGAAATGCAGACAGCATTTGGAGAGTGCAACTAGATGTACTCATTCAACAAATTCCAGCGAATGAGCCATGCTGTCCCAGGCTCTAGGGATGCGTGGAGCACTGAGGGAGGGTTTCTTCTGAGGAAGAGCTTCCAGTTGACCAGGGGAGACAGAGGAATAAACAAATAAATAAATGAAACAGGACTGCCTTAATTTTAGAGCTAGCAGAGAGATGTGAGATTACAGCCAGAGACTGAACAATTCAGGAGACCCCCCTGTAGCTACTCGAATGAATGTGGAAGTGTCTGGCAGCCCAGCCCTCTCTTTTTCTCCCACACCCATCTGTCCTTGAATGTCACATCACCTTATATAACGTCCTTCACTGCTAAAGCTTAAACCAGCCATCTTATTTAGTTGTTACACTGCGATGGCAGCTCCAGGAGTTAGGACGCCTTGTTTCTCCCAGTCACTGTTATGTCCCCGATCAGAACCGAGGTTAGCACTGGACAGTGACACTTCCAGAATTCCTGCCCAGGAGCTGTTTAGAGATAGCAACCTGAGCGGAATGAGAGTAGTACTGAAGCTCCATTTTCATAGCAAGTCCTGTGTTGCTTGTTTTGACACCCACAAGTTTATCTGGCACGGCACTGGTAGGAAGAATGTCAGAAATTAGGGAAAAGCAGCTCGAAACACTCCTAGCCACCCCTTGAGACACCTCTGTCCCGTAGCCCCTTAGAAGTTCAGAGATGCCCATTTTCACTTATTTTAAACTTGTAATGCAATTTTAAGATGAAGCAATGCCAGAAAGAGATTACAAAAAATCATACTGTTTTAAATATTTGTACATACAAATTAACATCTTAAACAGAACACAATTTTATCTTTTTAATCACAGGATAATTCCGTATTTTAAAAAAACTGAATTACAGTGCACCTTGGACAGTATGTTCCAGTAACGAGACACAAATTTAAAATTGTAAAATAAATGACTTGTCTTAATTTCCTCTCCTCTGTTCCTCTCTTCCCATGTGAGATGCTTTGCCTTAGACATTAGACTCCAGGTTTTTCAGCCTTTGGACTCTGGGACTCGCACCAGCAGCCTCCTGGGGGCTCTCAGGCCTTCAGCCTCAGACTGGATGCTGCACTGCTGGCTTCCCTCGTTTTGAGGCTTTGGGACTTGGATTGAGCCACAATACCTGCTTTTCTCATTCTTTACCTTGCACATGCCCTATCAAGGGACCTTTGTAATTGTGTGAGCCAATGATATAAACATTTATATAAACATACATCCTATTTGGTTCCATCCCTCTGGAGAACGCCGACTAATACAGATTTTGGTACTGAAAGTGGGGTCTACCTATCCATGTGAAGTCCAGCCAAGCAATCCACATGTCCCATCCCCACCTCGCCAATCTCTGTATAAACTCTTTCTGACACATAGTAAGTGCTTACCAAGTGGCTTATGCATAAATACTGAACAAATCTGCAAATAAAGGAATGAATGAATAAAGTTGGAAAAGAAGGGCACAAGAGTTGAGGCTACAAAGATGAACAGTAGCCCCAGAAACTTTGTGGTGGGAAGATAAACAGCCTGCTAAGCCCAGGAGACAGGTGTGCCTACGGATGGGATTGACAAGTAGAACCATGTGTTCTGGGAACTGCAAACAAGACAGAGCTGCAAATGCTGCTGGGGACATACTGCAATCTTCAGTGTGAGAGGTGGCAAGGAGCCAGATCCCACAGGGCTTTGAGAAGAGCTTGGAGGTGATGGGGAGGCACTGAAGGCCTTTAAGCAAGAAAGGAGTTGTGACTTGACTTGCCTTTTAGAAAGATTACTTTGGCCCTGATGTAGATCAGGAGACGTGAACCTTGGTCTGTGGGACAAGTCTGGCCCTCTACCAGGTTTTGTGAATAAAAGTCTTGTTGAAACAGAGTCACACTCATCCATTTGTGTATTGTCTGTGGCTGCTTTTTCACCACAACAGCAGAGTTAAGTAGTTGTGATGGAGCCCATCAGCAGGCAAAGCTGATAATATTCACCACCTGGCCCTGTAGAGAAAAACTGTTGACTGCTGGTCTGCAGGAAAAGGGAGAAGAATTCAGAGACAAGGAGATCAGTTACAGCTTGCCAGTAGCCAGTACAGAGAGAAGGGAGAGGAGGGGGAGACAGGAGAGATGCTAAGAGGTAGAAACATCAAGACTTAGGGCTTGGCGGGAGATAGGGGACGGGTGTTCAGGATGACTCCCTGTTTCTCTCTTGCATTACTGGGTACATGTTGTATCATTTATTAATATAAGAAAGGAAACCAGGTTCAGGGATGGGGAAGGAAGAATTTGTCTTTCAACATGTTGAATTTGAGGCTCCTTAAGGATATTCAGCTGGAGATGTCCTCCAGGTAATAGAATAACCAACACTGGAGCATCTTGGAGACACAACTCTCAAGTCGTCAGAGGAGGTGATTAAAGAGGCAGGAGAAAGGATATGCAAAGAGAAGAGCTGTGGACTGAGTATAGGGCTCTGGGAACTTTCCAGAGCTCAACTAGGGGCAGACAGAAGCCTGAGGAGCCCAGGGCTCTAGGGAAGGCTGTTTCCTACACAGGAGCCCAGAACCCTATGTTCTTCCTCTCCCACCAAGACAAAGCAGGGCTGGCAGCTGAGGGGACGCCCCTCTCTGCCTCCACTCTGGGAGCTGTGGGAAGTTGTAGGGAGCTCCCATCTGCCTCTCTGTTCTAGGGAACCCACCATTCCCACCTAATAATTGCCCCATTCTGAGAGATCCACAGGATCTTATCATTTTCCATATAACAACCTGAGCATTGCTGCCAGGTCACAGCAAAGTGCTGCCAAATGCCAGAATGAAAAGTGGACTAGCTTGGTAGCCTGCAATGCCAGATCGACTTTCTCTCTTTTTATATTATAGTAAATGTTATCAGCAAAATATTATCAGTGGGCTTTTGCTCTATCTAAGGAACACTCTATCCATTTTTTTTCAGGAACATTTCAGCTGGCTTTTCTCCCCAAGATCATCACCTTAGCTCTGGGCTTAGAAGAATTATATACATGAGACATATATACATATACACATATGAGCTATGTATTATATACACATATATATGATATATATGACACATACACACACATTTTTTTTTTTTTTTTGGCTCAACTGACAAACTGATGACCAAAAGAAGACGTAGCTCCCTAGAAGCTCAACAAGCTTATGACAAAGCTGAAAACATCCCATGTCTTTTCACTCTAAACTTGATGCTCATTTTCCCCCTAACTCCTCATCCATGTTCCACCAAAGGCCTCCACCACCCCAATGTGTCTTTTGAAGGCTGTTTTTCTCTTCTTTCCCCATTTTGCACTCAGGCCCTCCCTTGCCCGGAATGGTGTCACGTACACACACAGGTAGGCATATTGTTAAGGTTTCAAGGGGTGGAAAGCTTATTCTCCACACCTCTGAATTTTCTTGAGCATTTTGGCATCCTGCCCTTCCCTGACTCCTCCCTTCGGACGTATACTAAGCTCTCTGGCTAGAGGAACAGCTGTTGTTCGACAGTTCCCTCTGGGTGTCTTCATCAGAAACCCTGAGCCTGGGGGTTTGCTTGACTTCTCACCTCCACTCCCACAGTGATAATAGCTTAGTGGGTCTGCTCTGCAAACTTGAACTTTCTCACCATTTAACCGCTCTGAGAGCAGATGCATTTGACTCTAAACACCATGCATTTCAACAAAGTTTTATGGTATTGAAAGTCATATTTTCATATCCATCTTACTTACTTCTTTGTCTACCTTTCACTTTGTTCCAACCATAGGTGGAAATCAGAGAGGGTATCCCCTTTTCAGAAAACAAAACAAAACAGGGAAGCAGAGATTTTTCAAAACAAAACCTGTGTCTGTGTAAGGTGTGGAGAGAAGGGAGGTTGGCTCTGACATTTCATCTTCGTGGTAATTTATGTGACTTTCACGTGCTTTGTCCCTCCAAGAAAGAGGAAGTCCAAAGCTGAGGCTCTTCTATTTTGTTGGGAATGAGTACAGTCTGGCCCTGGACTACCTATCTAGACTCATTCACCATGACTGGCTGTTCTGCAACCAGACTCATTTTTTCCCTAAATGTGATCCCATCCTTCCAGCCACCAGGCCTTGGCTCACACGGGGCTTCCCACATCTCCACTCTCAGTCTCAGTATGAGACTCGGTGCAGCAGGGCTTGACCCTGGTCTGCAGGAGACATAAAGAAGAATGGGCCATCACAAGACACAAACTCTCTGATCCTAGTTTTCTAGGACTGCCAGGACAAAGTGCCACGAACTGGAGGGCTTACAACAAGAGAAATGTACTTTCACATAATTCTGGAGGACAGAAGTCTGAAATCCAGGTGTCTGCTGAACCATGCTCCCTCTGAGAGGTAGAATTCTTTCTTGCCCCTTTCGAGCCTCTGGTGGTGGCCGGTAATCCTTGGTGTTCCTTGTGCAGCAGCATCGCTCCCATCTCTGCCTCCATCATATCGTGGTGCTCTTCCTTTGTAGGTCTGTGTATCTCTGTCTTCATGTGGCATTCTCCTTTTGTTATAAAGACACCAGTCACATTGGATTAAGGACCCACCCTAATGACCTCATCACAACTTGATTATATCTGCAAAGACCCTATTTCCAAATACAATAGTCCCCTCTTATACATGGGGGATACATTCCAAGACCCCCAGTGGATACTGAAACCATGGATAGTACTGAATCTGCGATCAATTGGAACATCTTTCTGTTTATGTCTTCCACTCATAAATGCAATGCCTTTTTCATCTTAACTAAACACATCACATTCTGTGGCCATAACTTCCACAGTTTGAGTTATAACAGTAAAACCAGTGTGAATTTCTTTTTTCTTCCTCATGATTTCACTAATACACGGGTTCTTACCATAGAGTTTAGCGATCTCAGCGTACAATTTTCTTTGTTTCTTTAATAAGTCAAGAACTTTCACTTTTTGGCTTCTGTTTGGCATATCCAAATTGCCAGCCTCATTCTCTTCCCCACTGGGGCCATGATTAAGTAAAGTAAGGGTTACTTGAACACAAGCACTGCAATACCATGACAGTCAATCTGATCTCCAAGATGGCTAATAAGTGACTCATGGGCAGGTAGCTTACACAGTGTGGATATGCTGGATAAAAAGACATTTCATGTCCCAGGTAGGACAGAGCAGGATAGTGCAAAATTTCATCGAGCTACTCAGAACGATAAACAATTTAAAACTTAGGAATTCTTTATTTGTGGATTTTCTGTTTCATGTTTTTAGATCGTTGTCGCCTGAAAGTAAAGGAAACCAAAGAAATCAAAATCGTGGAAAGGGAAATCTCAGACAGAAGGGAACCCCTGTAGGGTCATATTCATGTGTATCAAGAGTTGGGACTTCTGCATATCCTTTCGGAAGATAGAATTCAACTCCTAATGGCTCTCATTTACTTTTCAAGGCTCAGACTCCTAACAGTGGGAAATGCTCCCAGAGGCTGCAACCAGGTAGGACCTTTCCTTCCTCTACTGTCCCAGGCATTGGTCTCCATCTTTTGATATTTGTACCGCATTCCCTCCATTGATGTGGTAATTTGGAAGACATGACAGAGAAATGAGGTGTGCAGGGAGAAGAAAATGCTATGTTGGGTCCATAAATACTCTTTTGTGCTTTGCATAGCCTCTCACAGATTACGGTTTCTGTCATCATTCTTTGGCCTGACCTGAAACTGTGGAGGGATCTGGCCCCAGGAAGCCTCTCACAGAATTCAGGATTGAATGAAAGCACTGGCACAAACTCACCACAGCTGGCCAGGAAAGCCCTGACCAACGGGCGTCCCCAGGTCCCTCTGTGGTGTGTGCCTTAGCCTGCTGCCAGCTGAGGAGTGTCCCCCCACTGATTTCTCCGGATAGAGCTGAATCCAGAAAGCAGGCTGTTCAAGAGCGGCATGTGGCTTGGCTGAGTCAGGCCCACTTCCTTTCCCTACTCTGGTATTTATGGCTCCCTGCAGCAGCCTAGTTGGCAGGCCTGGACTGCTTCTCCACCTACATTCCTAAGCCACACTGCTTGGCCAAGATGCATACCTACAGCCTTGCCTCCAGTGTTGGACGGTGTTTGTGGGAGTCTTGCTGCTCCTTTGGAGATCAGCACCTGGTGGCTGGGGGTGAATTTTGGATACCCACAAAGCCTCCAAGTTGCAGCCAATATTTTAGCCCAGGCCAGAGGGCAGGAGGACTTTATGCATCAGAATGAATAGATCCATGTTCCAGATCCCAGCTCTGTCCTTTAGGGAAGGCTGTGGCCTCAAACAGGTCATATGCCTCTCTAACCCACTGTGATTGATCTCATGTTGAAAATGGGTTCATTGGCAATTTCCTTGCAGCATTACTGGAAGGCAGCTTGGTGGTAAAGGACAAGTGTTCTAGGATCAAGTAGCCTACATTCAAACTCAGGCTACAAACTTGGAGCAAATCACTTACTCCATCCAGCTTTAGTCGCCTCAGTTGGAAAACCGTATTTGTTTCCGACGGCCATGCTAATAAATTTTCATAAGTTTGGTGGCTTAAAATATGCAAACTTATTTGCTTACAGTTATGGAGGCCAGAAGCCCGAAGTCAGCTTTTTACTAGGCTGAAACCAAGGCATTGGCAGGGCTGTGCTCCCTCCAGAGGCTCTAGGCAGAATCCATTTCCTGGTCTTTTTCAGCTTCTAGAGCTGCATTGCTTGAATTATGGCCATTCCATCCATCTTCAAAGCCAGCAGTGTAGCATAGCATGTTCAGAACTCTCTCTGCTTCCATCATCAGAGCATCTTCAGCCTTCTGTGTCAAATCTCCCTCAGTCTCCTTTTTTCTTTGAGACAGAGTTTCACTCTTGTTGTCCAGGCTGGAGGGCAATGGTGCAATCTCAGTTCACTGCAACCTCCGCCTCCCAGGTTCAAGCGATTCTCCTGCTTCAGCCTCCCAAGTAGCTGGGATTACAGGCATGCACCACCACACCCAGCTAATTTTTTGTATTTAGTAGAGACGGGGTTTTACCATGTTGGTGAGGCTAGTCTCAAACTCCTGACCTCAGGTGATCCACCTGCTTTGGCCTCCCAAAGTGCTGGGATTACAGGTGTGAGCCACCATGCCTGGCCTCTGCCTCCCTTTTCTAAGGACACCTGTGATTGCACTTACAGCTCACCGGGATAATCTCTCCATCTCCAAATCCTTCACTTAATCACATCTGTGAAGTCTCTTTTGCCACCTAAAGTGACATTTACAAATTCCAGGAATTAGAACCTGGCTGTCTTTGAGGACCATTATTAGGTCTATAACAACGACATTAAAAATATGTATCAACCAGTATAGCATGACACAGATCCCTCAGCATGGTCCTCTGCTTTCCTGCCTCATGAGAAGGCAGAGACCACTTAGGGAGCTCACATTAGCAGCCTTTACTAACCAGGTTTGAACTATTTCAATATTTTAACACCCAGGCATACCAGCTAATTATGAACACTGCTATTAGTAAATGCCTCAGAGAGCAATTAGCATGATTAGATGCCACAATCTATGTCAAGAATACTAAACACAATGCCTGGCATACAGTAAATACTTAAGAAATGCTAGCTATTAACACGGTTATCAATAGTGAGCTGGTGCCTCCCAGGGGCCTGAACTCTGTTCTGAGTGGATTAATTTCACTGAAAGATGAGAGCTCCCCTTCCTCCAGCTGCGTCTCCACTGTCCCTTCAGGCAGCATAGATATTCCCGCATGCCTGGGCCTTGCCCTCCTGGGTACCAGTCCTGCTCATTCTTCTCTATTTCCTCCACCTTCTCCCTGGATATGCTCTCACTCTCAGCTCCCCCAGATTCAGGACACAATCTATCTTCCGCACTTGGCATTCTAATCAGAAAGTTGGGTCAACACACCCATTCACCAGCCCCCAGTTTGCCCCAAGAATAAATTATGCTTCCCACTTCCTCATCTACATAAGATGTGCTGTGGCCAAGAATGCACTGGATGCTTCCAGCAGCCTGGGAGGTGGCCAAGTATCCTGAGCCTGGAGTGTGTGCACTGGAGCCAGGCTTTGACAGCTGCAAGAAGTCCCCTGCTGGAATATCCATTACTCGGAGCTGATTGGCCAAGCCTGGATGAGGGTGCCAGGCCACACCCATTCCTGTGAGCTGACTATAAAGTTAGTACTCTAAAGCAACAGTCTTCTCTTGAAGTCAAGTAGATGAGGGCCTATTGGAATCCTCTGTACACGGAGGAAGGTTCCAGGCCACCCTCAGTACCGATGGCTAATTAATCTTTGAAGATTGGCTGTCCAATCACCCTCTCCAATTGTATTTTTCCACCTTTAATTTAAGAGTGTCAGTCCTGGGTCAGAAACCTGGCCAGGCTCTAGAAATTCAAACTCAATGATAATAGCTATTGCTTATTAAGTGCTTATTCTGTGCTAAAGAAGGGGCTTACAGCAACCTTCCAATTGTAAGAAAATGATGCTTAACATAGGTTAAGTGATTTGTAAATGGTGCTGCCAGGTCTTCAACCCAGGATGTCAAAGTCTTACTGTTGTTGTTTTTTTCCCCCATGATACCATACTTCCTGCGAATGAAAAGCAATCCTGGCTCTCGGAAGGTTCAGTCCAGTGGGAACATGCTCCATAATTAAATAACGGCAACCTCCTATACCCTAAGCAAGATGGTAGGAGCAAAAAGAAAAAAACAACCTCTTTCCTATGCCAGTGAAGTCCCTGGAGACTATCTGATTCAACCCCTCACTGCGCAGATGGGGAAACTGAGTCAAAGGCCTCACAGTGAATATGTAGAAGAGCTAGGACCAAGCCCAGCCTCCTGCTGCTGGGGTCACACTACGCTCCCCAGTGGCCCTTCCTGCTACCTGGGCCCCCAAGGAATGAAAGAGTTGGGATTAGGGTTGTTAGATTCAGCAAAAACTAAAACAGATGCCCAGCTCCATTTGGATTTCAAATAAACAACAAATAAAGGACTTTTTTTGTACTTATGTATGTGTGTGTGTATATATATGTATATATACATACATAAGCTAATATCATAAGCAGTAGCTATCACCATTTACAAGTGCGTCCCAAATATACTTGTAATGTCTCATATGCACACACACATATATATATCCCCAAAAATATTTGGGACATACTTATACCAACAAAATATTTATTGTATATATGACTATTTTCTTCATTTGACAATTCTGGTTGATCTGGATCCCGGTCATTCAGGGCTCTAGGAAGGAGGATAAGCTAAGCAGGCCTGGGTTGTGGGGGAGTAGCATCCACTCTTTGGTTGACTTATGGCTGATTAGGTGAAATTCAAAGAAATGGTCTATAAAGCCAATGCAAGAGGAAGACAAGAGACAGACTCCTGTTATGTACAATAGGAACCTGCAGACTCCAGCCAGTCAAAAGGGCCATATTCACATAAGAACCATTCCAGGAAGGGAGAGGGGAAGGGGTGTAGGAATGACTGGCAAAGCAGCTACAGGAGCTCAATGAGGGCAGCGCAGAGAAGGCAGAGAGGGACTCCACCTGGGCAGAAAACCTCTAGAAGTGGAGCTTCTCCAAGAAGTGGTGATCACCAGGAGGATAGGGTAGTAGTAGCAAGGGGACATTCTACACGTTTTTATGCCTGCCCTAGCCTTCTTCATGTCTGGTAGCTTGGGATAGTGCAAAAAATGCCTAAGATTTGGTTTCAGAATTTCAAGTCACATTAGCCCATGTCCCAGCTATGTGACCTGGACGCACTTACAGAGCATTTCTGAATTCAAATTTTTCCTTTATAAAATGGGATTCACTGGGCTATTGTTCAAATCAGACAAGAAAATGAGGATATGACTTTATAAAGTGCTTCTATAAATACTGGCACTTATTGCAGTAAATGCTCAGTGTCTACTGAATGAATGTTGTTTTTGTATTTTCTCTCTCTCTCCTCATCAAAAACATGTCAGGATCTTAAAACAAATCCCATTTGTGAATTCAGTCCTCTGTGCTTTATCATTCCCTTGCCCTTCCAGTTGGAGAAGAGGATAATTGAATGATTTGAAGCTGTGAAGAGGCCAGATTCCCCTGGCTTTGGGTTTCCATCATCATTTGGGGGAGTTGCTTTGGCTCTCGGCAGCACACTGGGCACTATTAAATAATTTCCTATAGCAGGAGCTTGTATGAGATGGTCCCTTAGTGCATAATAGTTTTGAGGATGAGGTCAAGCAAGTATTATGGGTGTTAAAAAGTAATTATGTGGAGCCACAGAGGTGGAGGCCTAGACAGTGGGGAGCCAAGATAGGAGGAGGAGGGTAGGAGGGAGAAGGGGAATGGGAGGAAAGAGGAAAAAGAGATAGGCTGTTGCAGGATCTGGTTACTCTCTGCTTGCAAGTTCACCTTTGGGGATTAAAGCAAATCACTTGAACTTCCTGAATCATTTTCCTGTTGTATAAAAAGAATAGACCCTGCTTACAGATGGGTTGAACTGATAATTAGCAGAAAGCACTGGACATTTTACTATATGTATGTAATAATGTCTTATGGTACTATAGCATCCTACTTGAATCTCAAATGACTCTGAAGTGGGCAGAGGAAAAAGCATAACTGAAAGCCCTAAGGTACAAAACTGCAAGGGCTCTAGTGTGGCCAGGATGTATTTTTTCAAGTGGGGGGGGGAGGGTATTGTGAGATTAGATGGAGCATCACACAGAAAGCAGCTTGGTGGCCCTCAATACTGGCTTCACCTAAAAATCACCCAGTGGGGTTCTGGGTGAGGGGTGGTTGGAAAAGGATCAGTGTCCAGTACTCACAGGTAGAGATCAGAGTAGTTGGTGAGAGATGTAGAGGCTAGGACTGGGGCTTCAGCGGATGGAGGTGAAGAAAATTGAAAGGAGTCATGATGTATTTGGGAGGTAGATTGGAGAGGTGATGGGTTTGTGTGAGAATCTTGGAGACATGATTCTCAAAATTATGGTATTTCTGAAATAATCTGGATGGATGGCAGCACCATTTATTGAGGCAGAGAGAATTGGAGAAGGAGCATGTCTCGTATGGTTTTGAATCTAAGTTTAAGATGCCTGTGAGACATTCAAGTGGAGCTGTCAAAGGCGCAGTTTGATGTCCAATCCTAGAGCTCCAAAGAGGTCTGGGCTGGAGAGGTGAACTTCAGAGTTGTCAGTAGGTAAATAATCTTTAAAGATCCACATAAGTAAATGAGATTACTTGGTGATTCTGAGAAGAATGAGAAGAGATCTTGGAACTGCATCTCCTAGGATCTCTAGTGTTTGGTGTTAACCATGTAGGAAGACCTAGGAATGCTGACTGGTGGAGCTAAGAAGAGGGAGAGGGGACATATCTGTGGGAATGTGGTACAACCAGAAGCAAAGGACAGGAGTGTTTGAGGAAGGAGGCGTCTAAGGCTGCTGGGATGGCAAGCTGGATAGCAGGCTCCATCCAACACATTCCACTGGATGCTGTAGCCAGGAGAATTTCAACGACTTTTAAAGGAGCTGTTTTGGAGAAGTGAGGGGCCAAAAACCAGCGTGCAGTGGATAGGAGA
The DNA here is from genome assembly GCF_002776525.5 of Piliocolobus tephrosceles. Taxonomy (NCBI): domain Eukaryota; kingdom Metazoa; phylum Chordata; class Mammalia; order Primates; family Cercopithecidae; genus Piliocolobus; species Piliocolobus tephrosceles. Next base: position 30,806,122 of record NC_045447.1, on the reverse strand, counting down.
GTGAATGGCACCCTGTGATTCAGCATGGCCACTGATAGTCCATGGGAAACCCTCGCCCACAAGCACAAAGACCTATGTGGAAGTATGTTTATCAAAGCAGTGGTTGTAACCAACTTAAACACCCATCTAGAGTAGAATGGAAAATTAAGCCAAGCCAAGGCAAGAGAGGCAGCTAGAGGGTGCAGTGGTGAATGGCAAAGACTCTGGAGCCAGATTACTTGGTTTGAATCTTACATGTTCTTGTTACTTGCTGTGTGCCCAGGAGCAAGTTACTGGATCTCTCTGTGCTTTAATTTTCTCCTCTGTAAAATGGGGGTAATAATACCTATATATCTCATAAGGATATTGTGAGGATTAAAATAAGATAAAAATATAAAATTAGTTAACATAAGCATCTTGGGCCAGGCGCAGTGGCTCACACCTGTAATCTTAGTACTTTGGGAGGCTGAGGTGGGCAGATCACTTGAAGTCAGGAGTTCAAGACCAGCCTGGCCAGTAAGGGGAAACCCCATTGCTCCTCAAAATACAAAAATTGGCTGGGTGTGGTGGCACATGCCTGTAATCCCAGCTACTCAGGAGGCTAAGGCAGGAGAATCGCTTGAACCCAGGAGATGGAGGTTGCAGTGAGCTGAGATCGTGCCACTGCACTCCAGCCTGGGTGACAGAGTGAGATTCCATCTCAAAAACAAAACAAAACAAAAAATCTAGAATTACTAAATACCATGGCATAACGCAAAGGGTCTCAAGATAATTTTTTTACCTCCCCATTTTACAGATGAGTGAAAGACAGTTATACAAGAGGAAAGTGGCTGGTTTAAATCATGGAAAGCGAGGAGGAGGCTTTTCGCCAGGTGCTTTCAGTACCCAGCCCCTTCACCACACCACTCTGCTCCCAGACTGCAGACTCGCGTCTTATGAGTCTTGTTCAAGGCCTTGGTAAGGCAAAATGCTAAGGAGGCCACACAAATATGGCAAAAAAAGTCTTAGTCTGGAAACACAATTTTTTTTTTTTTTTGTCCTTTGTAGTTATTTAAGCTTGAGAGCATTTACTTTGGTGGCCCACTTGCTTGCTTGTTGGTTAATAAAGTCATCTGGGTTCAGCCTAAATTAAAGTGAGTTCATCCCCTCTTTCTTCATCTGCCTTTTACATTGCAGTGGTCCATTCTACTTCCTGATTCTCTCCCCACGCTTAGAGCCTCAGTTTGCCTATTTTGGAGCCTAGCAGCCTTCTATCCTTTCTTCCTTTCCCCAGACTCTGCCTTTTAATGCACCCTCCACACGGAGCACAGATACATCTTTGTAAACACAAATCTGCCCATACCTCTTGTCTGCTTACTCCCTTCAGAGGTACTCTGTGGTCCTCAACTTGAAGTTCTTAGCTTGGCTGCTAAGACCTTCTGTCACCCTGCTTCTAGCTACCTCTTGGGTTCATACTTCACTTGTTGCTGTGATTCTCACCTCCATCACACCTTATGCTCCCACCACACAGAGGGACTCACCATTTCTTCACTAGGCTCCTTCTCACCTCCAGCCCAGGTACAGGTTTCTGTCTCTGTTTTTCCCCTGTCTTCACATGTGTAACTCCAGCTCGTCTTTCAATCATGCCTCCCATCTTCAAGGAAGCCTTTCCTGGGACCCTAGCTGGTACACCTCACCCACCCCTCCAGGAGCTGGCTGCCCCCATGAGGCTCCCATAGCAGCACCCTGAGTTTGCATCTATCTTTAGCACTTATCACACTCAATTATCAGTGGTCTGTTTATATGTCTCTCTTTCTCTAATAGCTTAGGAGCTCCTTAAGGCTGAGACCCTTTCTTATTTCTTTTTATGTCTCTAGTAGGTCTGGAATTTGCTATGCACAGACATCACAGACTAGATACACAACTGAACTTTATTGCAGAATGAAGGAATTTGCTTTGTAACTGGGAAGGGACCCGCAAAAGTCATGGCTTCCTGCTTCTCAAAGATTTCTGATTATACCAGTTACGCACTGCACTTATACTTGCTAGACATTGTGGAGGTGCTAAGAAATTTGTTTTGCCTGTAACTGCATTTTTTAAAAAGCCTGTGTTTATGTTTTCTAAGTAAGATAATTAGAAAGGCTTCACATGGTATAATTCCATAGATATTATGCTGCTTGCTAGTTATAAAAATAATCAAGTATGTCTCATAAAGATGACTTAATTTCATGAATGAGTTGTACTCAAGTAAATATTTACTTCTAAATGCAATTTTGTTGAAACTCCTTTCAGAACACTTTCATTAAACTTGTATGATGCATAGGCTGTGTAGTTTATTAAGTCATTATTCAAAGGATAATTTTTAAATAAAAAGAAACACATGCTGTCAATGCATCAAACACTTATTTAGAGCTACTCACATGCCAAACCTTGAGGTGACCACAATTCCTTTGATTTCTGGCATTAGTCTTTATTTTACACACACACATAAACACAAACACACACACACTCCATAAGCAAATCCAAACCAGAGCAATGATCTCTTCCTTCTCTCCATTTTATTGCTCCAACTCTGATCAATTACCACTTAGATAGATCTTTGAAGATTTCAATATTTCCTAACTCAATTTTTGTCATCTTTTAATTCATTTTCTGCATAACAGCCAAGTCAACTTTGTAAAAATTAAACCATATTATGACACTCACTTGCTTAATACCTCCCAGTGACTTCCCAAGATATAATTTGTTGTATAAGGTAACTTTGACACACCACTAATCCCTGAAGTTCTCTGTTTTCCAGTTGCACTGGGCATTTCTTTATGCCTTCATCATCCAAGCCGGTTCTTACCCCAGCAATTCTGCAATCACTATTCCTCCTCTCTAGAATACCCCTTCCACAGATCTTTGCATGGCTGCCTCCCCATCATTCGGGCCTCTGAGAGTTTCCTTTCCTCCACTCACTGTCTTCATCACATAACCCCATTTCATTTCCTTCAGAACAACCACTTTTCACTGTTTGCAGTTAGCTCACTTCTTTGTTAACTTTTTATTGTTTGACTCCCTCCCTCCATCTCTTTGAATAAATATTTCCATAAGAAGAAGGATCTGGCTTGGCTTGTTCATAGCAGTACCTCCAGAGTTTAGAAAGGTCCCTGGTCTATCACAGATGTTCAATAAAGTTTCTTGAATGAATAATTGAAGATATGATCCCAGCCTGAAAGATCATTCACTTTTAAAATTAAATTGAAAAGAAGGCAATCTGCGACTAGTGCTGGAATGGGGTGAAAAAGCCCTGGAGCCTTTGTCTTCTCAATGTTCCTTCTCCTCCCTTGTTTGTTATGAGGTCCTCTCACAGCCTCGCTGCCTCCAGTCCTGCCTCCTCCAGCTCATTCTCTGCAATACAGTGGGTACTCCAAACTATGCTCATCGTCCTTAAGGATAAAGTATAAACTCATTAGCACCTAAACAAGGTATCTCAAATTCTGGTTTCAACTGAGCTCCATAGTTTTCATTTTTCATCCCCTCCTTAAACATGTCCCTCAGTCTTCTGAAAACCCAGCACTAGCAGATGACAATCACCCTCTGTTGGTCTTCCTTTTGTTATAAACATGCTGTTCTCTCTACTTTCGATTCCATTCTCCATGTCTTAACCTGGATCACCCCTATTCCTTGTTCAAGGCTGAGCCCAGATGATTTCACTTCTAGAAAATCTTTACTGTTTCCTCACTTCTCCTCCTCTTTCCTTTAAAACTCCTGGTACTCACCTCACCTCCATCCCCATTCCAGGACTCAACCTGCCTCTTTTTTTTTTTTTTTTACCTTTTTGTGGCTCAGTTTTAACCACCAGACCGGAAACTACAGGAGGCAAATTGATTTATCTGATTTATCACAGTATCGTCCATGTCTAACACAATATACAATAAATATTTACAGATTAAGTATTTCAATCAATGAATGGGTAAAATAAAATTCTCAAGGGCAAAGAAGGAGAAAGCACTGAGAAGAGAAGAGGCCAACTCGGGGAGGCTTCCAGAAACAAGCAGAGCAGGTCTCTAGTCATTTATAAGCGATTCCAAATTCAACAGCTCTAAAAACCAAAAGTCTTTCTTCTCCCATTAGGTGGTAAAGCCTCACTTGGCCTACTGTGTCTTTACTTATTCCACTTAGTGTGAGTACTCATATGTTTTGCTGCAAAACATTAGTACCCATTATTGCAAGGTTGCCCTGGAGTACACTGAATATATTTTGTAATATACAGTATATGAATTCTATTACCTTTCTTAAATCCAAAAAGATTCTGGGCTCCAAAACATGTCTGGCCCCAAGGGTTTCACATAAAGAATGATGGCGCAGGATTTGAACTGTCTTAGAGGATGAATAGGATCCCAATAGGCAGAACTGTAGAGGAACAGAAAGCGCAAGGGCAAAGCAGCCAGTGTAACAAGGAGTAGTAATTTATCTGAAGTCATCAGAAGGCAGAATCTTTAAATTTACAGGAAATTCATGCTGGAAAGATGTTTTGAGTCTGATGGGGTCTTGAACATCAGGCTAAGGTGGCTAAACTTTATTCTGCAGGTGATAGGAAACTAGCAAATTGATTTTCTTTTTCTTTTTGAGGCAGGGTCTTGCTCTGTTGCCCAGGCTGGAGTGCAGCGGCATGATCACGGCTCACTGCAGCCTTAACCTTTTGGGTTCATGTCATCCTCCTGCCTCAGCCTCTTGAGTAGCTGGGACTACAGGTGTTCATTACCACTTCTGTTTACTTCCTTAATTTTTTTTTTTTTTTTTTTGTAGGGATGAGGTTTTCGTGTGTTGCTCAGGCTAGTCTCAACCTCCTGGGCTCAAGTTGTCCTCCCACATGAGCCTCCCAAAGTGCTGGGATTACAGGTGTGAGCCACTGCACCCAGTCAGCAAAGGATTTTTAACAGACAAATGAGAGCAGGTAAAGCAGATGTGATGAATGGGAAGCAATCTGCACTTAGCTTCTTAGTTATGTGACATTTAATTGCTCTGAGCCTCAATTGCTTCATTTGAAAAGTGAGGATAATTTAAAACGAAAATCAAATGAAAAACGCATGTGAAAATTTTTTCTAAAATGTACAATTGTTTTAAGATATAAAGTGTAATTATTAACTGATAATGAAAACCGAAGAGTAGGGAGTGGGGCAGGGTTTAGGAGTTGAATGTTCCCCGTGCTGAGTTTGTGCGATATCTAAGAGGCAATGTTCAATAGCCAGGTGGCAATGTAGTTCTGGAAATAGGTGAGAGCCAGAGTGATAAGAATTGGCAGCTGTGTGTATAGAGGAATGAGTGGAGCGTACAAGAGTCAATGCATTGAGCCTAAAGTAACTGGGATTAGTCATAAAAAGGCCCCTCCTAAATATCAAAAAGAAATGAAGTGTCCCTTTTTTCATTTACATGAACTGTGACATTTGTGTTTCCAAATTTTAGTTTCTTTTGAGAAATGGGTAAGGAAGTAATAACTTAAAAATATAAAATCTTTGAAAGGATATACTATGAAAAAGCTGGAACATTGAACAGGGCAAGCCCTTCATGCAGAGCATTTGTTGCTAAGTCATTTGCATTTTATTGAAAAAATATAATACAGGAAGTCACTGGATAATAAAGTCACTGCTGGAATTTGTAACTGCATTTTTTCCCCTAAGTGAAAGTACTGAGGGTTTGGTTTGCTTCTGAACTCTTTTCTTTCAACTTCTTTTTAAATTTTTTCTTCCAAACTACATTTGCAAGAACACATTGAAATGTAACAGATTGTGATAACTGGAAGGACTCTTACATATCAAATCCCAGCCATTTTATAGATGGCGATCAAGGTCTGGAGCTGGGGTGTAACTTGCCCATTATCACACCATTAGTCAGTATAAGAAAATGGTCTCATAGCCAACTAAAGCCTTTTCCATTTTCAACAGTGCCAGAATCTATTGCGCAGCTGGAGAGGAAAGCATGAGTTTGGATAAAAAGAAACAGATGATGTCAATCATCCTCTTCCCCAAATCGATGAGGAGGCAGGTGTTTCTCTTTTTTCCCCTGCATCTTCCAGCCTCACCTGGCACATCGCATGACCATGCTTCTAATTGATTCTTTTCAGCCTAGTTGTTGTTTTCTTCTGAACAGCTTCTCCATGTTCAGGTGCCCACCCCTCCCAGATCCAACACAACCACCTGCTAGCAACAATGATGTCCTAGAGGGGACATCTAGGAAAATCCGAGTGCATCTTCATTTCCTGCTATCAAAAGATATATGCTTAACGGCGACTTATTCTGTCCTGCACTGCTCTGATGTGAATATTGGAGGCTCGGGGTTCCACATGCATGATGATAACAAGTTCAACCAGTGTCCCTGAGGTTGGATACAGAGAGATTTGGGGTGTCTGGTAGGATGAATGAATGTGCCTGTGAGAGACCCACCCTGGTGGGAGAGACTGAGCTGATCCTAATGAGGGGAGCATGTGACAGCTGGTGTGCAGTCATGACAGGCAAATCTCAAAGATCCATGATCATGCAGGGAGGCATAGCAAGATGGTGGAACAGAAGGCGCCACTGGTCATCCCCCTCCCCCAACCCTAGCAAGGACACCAAGTTAACACCTTTCTACAAAGAAACAACAGCTTCATAAGAACCCAAAATCAGGTGAAGACTCATAATACCTGGTTTTAATTTCATGTAGCTGAAAGAGGCAAAACAAATACAGAAAAAAACATTGTGAATCACCAATGCCATCCCCTGCCCCACACACCAGCAGCAATGGTATAGTGCTAAGAGTTTGTCTCTGGGCATTGAGGAAGGGAGAACACAGCAATTATGAGGAATTGAACTCAGTGCTGTGCTGTTAAAGCAGAACAGAGAACAGAACCAAACTCAGCTGACACCCACCCATAGAGGGAACATTTAAACTAGCCCTAGTCAGATGGGAATTGCTGATCCTAGTGGTCCAAACTTGAGTGCCCACACACCTCACCACTGAGGGCTACAGTGCTCTGTGTCTCCAAGAAAACTTGAAAGGCAGTCTAGGCCATAAGAACTGCAACTCTTAGGTGAGTCCTAGCACTGAACTAGGCCCACAGACAGTGGACTGGGGTGGACACACAACATACTGAGACACCAGCTTGAGCAGCCAAGGGAGTGCTGGCATCAACCCTCCCCTAACCCCAGGCCTCACAGCTCACAGCTCCAAAAGAGACCCCTTCCTTTTGCTTAAGGAGAGGAGAGGAAAGAGTAGGGAGGTCTTTGAGCTGCCACAGCAGGATAGGGCACCAGGTAGAGTTGTGAGCCCCTAGCTCTGAGGGGACATTTCTAAACACACCCTGGGCCAGAAGGGAACCCACTGCCTTGAAGAAAAGAACCCAGCCCTGCCAGCATTCATCACCTGCTAACTGAAGAGCTCTTGGACCCTGAATAACCAGCAGCAGTGATACCCAAGTATTACATCAAGGACTTTAGTTGAGCCTCTGAGATATGCTGGCTTCAGGTGAGACTCAGTACATAATTAGCTGTATGGCTACAGGGCAAAATTCCCTCAGTTTGAGAAGAACAGAGGAAAAGTGAAGGAGACTTTGTCTTGTACCTTAGGTACCATCACAGCCACAGGAGAGGTAGAATACTAATTGGGCTCTTGTGGCCCCCAATTCCAGGGCTTGACTTTTGGATGGCATTTCTGGACTTTCCCTGTGCCAAAGTGGAGCCCACTGCCCTGAATGGTGAGTCCCAGGCCAGGCAGCATTCACAACAACCTGACTTAGAGCCCCTGAGCCTTATGAGAGCTTGGCTGGTAGTCTGGAAGTACTCCTCACAGCCTTGGGTGGCAGTGGCTAGAGGGAGAGGCTCCTCTGCCTTAGGAAAGGGGAGGGAAGAGTAGGAAGGATGGCATCTTACGGTTTGTGTGCTAGCTCAGCCATAGAACAATAGAACACCAGGTAGACTTCTAAGATTTTTGACTCTAGTCCCTGGCCCCTGGACAACACCTCTGGACCAGCCTAGGTCCTGGGGGTACTTGCCACCCTGAAGGAAAAGACATACTCCTAGCTGGTTTTGCCACCTGCTGATTGTAGAGCCCCAGGGCCTTAAGCAAACATAGGTAGTACCAAGGGAGTGGTTATAGCAGACCCTGGGCAAGACCCAGCACTATGCTGGCTTCAGTTCTGACCCAGCACAATCATAGTGGTGATGTCTGCAAAGGTGCTGTGTCATTCTTCCCCCAGCTTTAAGTGGCTTAGAACAGAGAGAGGATTGTTTGTTTGAGAGAGAGTAAGGGAAGAGAACAATAGTCTGTGCCTGGTAATCCAGAAAATTCTCCCAGATCTTGTCCAAGATCATCAAGGTGGTACCTCTACAAATCTGCAAGAATCACAGTGTTACTGGACTTGGGGTGCCCTCCCAAGCAGATACAGCTTAGATCACAACACCCAAGTCCTTTCAAATATCTGGAAAGCCTTCCCAATAAGGACTACTACAAATAAATCCAGGCAGTGAAGACACCAATAAATACCTAAGCCTTCAAAGCCCAGATACTGAAGAACATCTACTAGCATCAACAACATACAGGAAAACATGGTCTCACCAAATGAACTAAATAAGACACTAAGGACCAATCTGAGAGAAACAGAGATATGTGACCTTTCAGACAGAGAATTCAAAATAGCTGTGTTGAGGAAACTCAGAGAAATTCAAGATAACACAGAGAAGGAATTCAGAATTCTATCACATAAATTTAACAAAGACATTGAAATCATTAAAAAGAAGCAGAAATTCTGGAGCTGACAAATAAAATTGGCATACTGAAGAATGAATTACAACACAGAGAAGGAATTCAGAATTTTATCAGGTAAATTTAACAAAGACATTGAAATAATTAAAAATAATCAAGCGAAATTCTGGAGCTGAAAAATAAAATTGGCATACTGAAGAATGCACCTGAGTCCTTTAATAGCAGAATTAATCAAGGAGAATAAAGAATTAGTGAACTTAAACACAGGCTAATTGAAAGTACACAGTCAGAGGAGACAAAAGAAAAAAGAAAAAAAAACCATGAAGCACACCTACAGGATCTTGAAAATGGCAAACTAAGAGTATTGGCCTTAAAGAGGAGGTAAAGAAAGAGATAAGGGTGGAAAGTTTATTCAAAGGGATAATAACAGAGAACTTCCTAAACCTAGAGGAAGATACAAATATCAAAGTACAAGAAGGTTATAGGACACCAAGCAGATTTAACCCCAAAAAGACTACTTTAAGGAATTTAATAATCAAATTCTCAAAGGTCAAGGATAAAGAAAAGATTCTAAAAACAGCAAGAGAAAAGAAACAAATAACATACAATGGAGGTTCAATACATCTGGCAGCAGACTTTTCAGTGGAAATCTTATAGGCCAGGAGAGAGTGACATGACATATTTAAAGGGTTGAAGGGAAAAAAATTTCATCCTAGAATAGTATGTCCAGTGAAAATATCCTTCAAACATGAAGGAGAAATACTTTCCCAAACAAAAGCTGAGGAATTTCATTAATACTAGACATGTCCTACAAATGTTAAAGTTATTTTTTGTAGGACAGGTCAGAAATAAAGGGACATTAATGAGCAATAAATAATCACCTGGAGGAACAAAACTCACTGGTAATGGTAGGTACACAGAAAAACACAGAATATTATAACACTGTAACTGTGGTGTGTAAACTACTCTTATTCTAAGTAGACTAAACAATGAACCAATCAAAAATAATAACTACAGCAATTATCTAAGATGTAATACAATAAGATATAATTATACACAACAAAAAGTTAAAAAGCAGGGGGACAAAGTTATGGTATAGAGTTTTTATTAGTTTTACTTTTGCTTGTTTGCTTATGCAAATAGTGTCATTATCAGGTTAAAAGAATGGTTTATAGGATAGTATTTGCAAGTCTCTTGGTAACCTCAAACCAGTAAACAGAATGGATACACAAAAAATTTAAAGCAAAAAACTAAATCATACCACCAGAGAAAATCACCCTCACTAAAGGAAGACAGGAAGGAAAGAAGGAAGGAAGAGAAGATTACTAAATAATTAGAAAACAAATAATAAAATGGTAGGAGTAAGTCCTTACTTATCAATAATACACTGAATGTCAATGAACTAAACTCTCCAATCAAAAGACATAGACTGAATGGATGAAAAAACAAGACCTATTAATTTGTTGCCTACAAGAAACACACTTTACCTAGAAAGACACACATAGACTGAAAACAAAGGAATGGGAAAAGATATTCCATGCCAATGGAAACCAAAAAAGAGCAGGAGTAGCTACACTTGTATCAGATAAAGTAGACTTCAAGACAAAACCTATGGGAAAAGACAAAGAAAGTCACTATATAATGATAAAGGAGTCAATTCAGCAAGAGGATATAACAATTTTGAATATAAATGCACGCAACATTGAAGCACCCAGACTTACCAACAAAATATTATTAGAGCTACAGAGAGAGCTAGGCTCTGATAAAATAATAGCTGGAGACTTCAACACCCCATTTTCAGCATTAGACAGATCTTCCAGACCAAAAATCAACAAAGAAACATCTGACTTAATCTGCTTTAAAGACCAAATGGATCCAATAGATATTTACAGAACATTTCATCCAATGGCTGCAGAATGCACAATCTTTTTCTCAAGGACAGAACATATGTTAGGTCATAAAACAACCCTTAAAACATTCAAAAAATTGAAATAAGGTCAAGTGTCTTCTCTGACCACAATGGAATAAAACTACAAATTAATAACAAGAGGAATTTTGGAAACTATACAAATAAATGGAAATCAAACAATATGCTCCTGAATGACCAGTGGATCAATAAATAAATTAAGAAGAAAATTGAAAATTTGCTTGAAAAAAATGATGATAGAAACACACATATCAAAACCTATGAGATACAGCAAAACCAGTACTAAGAGGGAAGTGTATAAGTACCTACATCAGAAAAGAGGAAAAACTTCAAATAAACAATCTAATGATGCATCTTAAAGAACTAGAAAAGCAATAGCAAACCAAACCCAAAATTAGTAGAAGAAATATAAAACTCAGAGCAGAAATAAATGAAATTGAAATAAAAAACCAAAAAAGTTGTTTTTTTAAAGTTAAACAAAATTGTTAAACCTTTAGCAAGACTAAGAAAAAAGGAGAAAAGATCCAAATAAATAAAATCAGAAATGAAAAAGGAGACATTAATACTGCAGAAATTCAAAAGATCATTAGTGGCAACTATGAGCAACTATGCGCCAATAAATTGGAAAATTTAGGAGCAATGGTCAAATTCCTGAGCCAGGAAGAAATCCAAAACCTGAACAGACAAATACCATGTAGGCTGTAATAAAACGTGTCCCAGTAAAGAAAAGCCTGGGACCTTTTCACTTCACTGCTAAATTCTACCGGACATTTGAAGAAGAACTAATACAAATCCTATTCAAATTATTCTGAAAAATAGAGAAGAAGGGAATACTTCCAAACTCATTCTATGAGGCTAATATTACCCTGATACCAAAAGCAGACAAATATACATTTAAAAAAACTGTAAGACAATATTCCTGAAAAATATTGAGGCAAAAATCCTCAACAAAATACTAGCAAACCAAACTCAACAACATATTAAAAAGATCATTCATTATGACCAAGTGGGATCCATCCCTGAGATGCAAGGATGGTTCAACATACACAAATCAATCAATATGGTACTCATATAAACAAAATGAAGGATAAAAACCTTATGATCATTTCAATTGACACTGAAAAAGTATTTGATAAAATTCAATATTGCTTTATGATAAAAACCCTCAAAAAACTGTGGATAGAAGGAATACATACCTCAACATAATAAGAGCCATATATGACAGACACACAGCCAGTATCACATTGAATGGGAAAAACTGAAAGCCTTTCATCTAAGATCTGGAACATGTCAAGGATGTCCATTGTAACCACTGTTATTCAATATAGTACTGCAAGTCCTAACTAGAGCAACTAGGCAAGAGAAAGATATAAAGAACATCCAAATTGGAAAGAAATACATCAAAGTATCCTTGTTTGCTGATTATATGATATTATATTTGGAAAAATCCAAAGATTCCACAAGAAAACTATTAGAACTAATCAATTTAGTAAAGTTGCAGGACGCAAAATCAACGTGTAAAAATCAATAGCATTTCTATATGACTATAGTCAACAATGTAAAAAAGAAATAAAAAAGTAATCCCATTTACAATAGCCATACATAAAATTAAATACCTAGGCATTAACTTAAAACAGTGAAAGATCTCTATAATGAAAACTATGAGTCACTGATTAAAGTAATTGAAGAGGACACCATAAAATGGAAACATATTTCATGTTTCATAGATTGGAAGAATCAATGTTGTTTAAATGTCTAACTACCCAAAGCAATCTACAGATTCAATGCAGTCTCTATCAAAATGCCAATGACATTGTTCACAAAAATAGGAAAAAGAATCCCAAAATTTATATGGAATCACAAAAGACCTAGAATAGCCCAAGCTATCACAGGCAAAAAGAACAAAACTGGCTGAATCAATTACCTGGCTTCAAATTATACTACAGAGCTATGTAATCAAAACAGCATGGAACCAGCATAAAAACAGACACATAGGCCAATGTAACAGAATACAGAACCCAGAAGCAAATCTATCGCCTACAATGAACTCATTTTTGACAAGGGTGTCAAGAACATACACTGAGGAAAAGACAGTCTCCTCAATAAATAGTGCTGGGAGAACTGAATATCCATATGAAGAAGAATGAAACCAGACCCTTATCTCTCACCATATAAAAAATCAAATAAAAATGGGTTAAAGGCTTAAATCTAAGACCTCAAACTATGAATTCTCTACAACAAAACAGCATAGAAAATCTCTAGGACACTGACGTGGGCAAAAATTTCTTGAGAAATACCCCAGGCAACCAAAGCAAAAATGAACAAATGAAATCACATCAAGTTAAAAAGCTCCGGTACTGCAAAGGATACAATCAGCAAATTAAAGAGACAAGCTAAAGAATGAGAGGGAATATTTGCAAACTACCCATCTGACAAGCAATTAATAACCAGAATATGTAAGCACCCTAAACAACTCTATAGGGAAAAAAATCTAATAATCCGATTGTTTTAAATGGGCAAAAGATTTGAATAGATGTTTCTCAAAAGAAGACATACAAATGGCAAACAGACATACGAAAATGTGCTCAACATTCATAATCAGAGAAATGAAAATCAAAACTACACTGAGGTATCATCTCACCCCAGTTAAAATGGCTTATATACAAAAGACAGACAATAACAAATGCTGGCAAGGATATGGAGAAAAGGAAACCCTCATACACTGTTGGTGGGAATGTAAATTAGTACAACCACTATGGAGAACAGTTTGAAGGTTCCTCAAAAAACTAAAAATTGAGCTACTATATGATCCAGCAATCCCACTGCTGGGTATATACCCAAAAGAAAGTGAATCAGTATTTTGAAGACGTACCTGTATTCCTATATTTATTGCAGCATTGTTTACAATAGCTAAGATTTGGAAGCAACCTAACCGTCCATCAACAGATGAATGGATAAGGAAAATGTGGTACATACACATAATGAAGTACTATTCAACCATAAGAAAGAATGAGATCCAGTCATTTGCAACAATATAGATGGAAGTGGAGATCATGATATTAAGTGAAATAAGTCAGGCACCAGAAAGACAAACACTGCATGTTCTCACTTACTTGTGGGATCTAAAAATCAAATCACCCGAACTCGTGGACATAGAGAATAGATGGATGGTTGCCAGAGGCTGTGAAGGGTAGTAGGGGGCTGGGAGCGAGGTAAGGATGGTTAATGGGTATGAAAAATAGAAAAAATGAATAAGACCTACTATCAGGTAACAGAAGAGGGTAACTATAGTAAATAATAATTTAATTGTACATGTTAAAATAGCTTAAAGATTATAACTGGATTGCTTTTAACTAAAAGGATAAATGCTTGAGGGGATGGATTAAAAAAAGATCCATGATCAAATATCACTGCAAGGAAAGAGAGGACACAGCCTACACTAATACAGCAGGATGGGCAAAACTTCTGGAGTTACCTTCAATGTGATCACCAAAGAAACATTTAGAACATGTTTAGTCAGAACTCTGGAGGAACACAGTGAAGGCCTGGTTGAGTGGCCAAAGGAAGACAGAGGTATGAGCAATTGAAAGATGGCTCAGAAATAGAGCTCCTGACTTTAATTTGCTATCTTGAGGACTTGCTGTCTTTTATGGACTTTGGGACTATTCTTAATGCAGCAAACCATGTGGAAGAAAGTGAACAGAAACCTGTTGTATTAGTCAGGGTTCTCTAGAGGGACAGAACTAATAGGATAGATGTATACATAAAGAGTTTATACAGGAGTATTAACTCACACAATCACAAGGTCCCACAATAGGCCATCTGCAAGCTGAGGAGCAAGGAAGCCAGTCCAAATCCCAAAACTGAAGAATTTGGAGTCCAGTGTTCGAGGCCAGGTAGCATCCTGCATGGGGGAAAGATGTAGGCTGGGAGGCTAAGCTAGTCTAAACTTTTCATGTTCTGCCTGCTTTTTATTCAGGCTTCACTGGTAGCTGATTAGATTGTGCCCACCCAGATTAAGGGTAGGTCTGCCTTTCCCAGCCCACTTGACTCAAATGTTTTTTTTTTTTTTTTTTTGAGATGGAGTCTTGCTCTGTCGTCCAGGCTGGAGTGCAGTGGCCGGATCTCAGCTCACTGCAACCTCCGCCTCCTGGGTTTACGCCATTCTCCTGCCTCAGCCTCCCGAGTATCTGGGACTACAGACGCCTGCCACCTCGCCCGGCTAGTTTCTTGTATTTTTTTAGTAGAGACGGGGTTTCACCGTGTTAGCCAGGATGGTCTCGATCTCTTGACCTCGTGATCTGCCCATCTCCGCCTCCCAAAGTGCTGGGATTACAGGCTTGAGCCACCGCGCCCAGCCGACTCAAATGTTAATCTCCTTTGGCAACACCCTCACAGACACACCCAGGATCAATATTTGGCAACCCTCAATCTAATCAAATTGACACTCAGTATTAACCATCACACCTATCAATGTGTCTTTTTTCTCATCCAATCTCCTTTTCAAGCAGTGATCAAAGAAAGTCTACCACAGGCGGCGGGGGTGGATGGAGTTTACTCTTCAGGTTACACAAAAATCAGTGCTGAAACTAAGCCACTATTAGTATCATGCTTCCCACTGCTGGGCCAAGCAGAGCAGACCCTCTCTGCAACTATGTTCATTTCCACATATTATACACATGACACCTGCCCCCACATACTTTTTACATGTGCATATACATGTATTTGCAGGTCATACAATAAGTCATTCATTCATTCACTTCATCAATATGTATTTAGAAGCCAAGTGCGGTGGCTCATACCTGTAAATCCCAGTGCCTGAGGTGGGAGGATCGCTTGAGCCCAGGAGTTCATGACCAGACTGGGGAACATGGAGAGACCTTGCATCTACAAAAAATATAAATAAAAAAAAAAAAAATAGCCGGGCATGGTGGTGCACACCTATAGTCCTAGTTACTTGGGAGGCTGAGGGGAAAGGACTACTCGAGCTCAGGAATTCAAGGCTGCCATGAGCTGTGATTACATGGCTGCACTCCAGCCTGGGCAACAGAGCAAAAGCAAGACTGTCTCAAAATGTGTGTGTGTATGTGTGTGTATATTATATATATATTTAGTGAAATATACTGGATGCTCAGAATACAAAAATGAAAAAGTCCTAGTTGAATATTTACTATGCTGTATTTCAATCTTAAAGAAACTTAGAGGGTTTTGTTGTTGTTCTTTGTTGTTTTTTGTTTTGTTTTTATTTACCTTGATGGGCTAATGGAATTAAGCTCTTAATTACCTACTGCTCTTTATTTCTTAACTAAGAGTGTCCTTTGTCACATTTCACAATTTCAGGTAGGCCCCTTACTTTGTCCAAAGTTGGTTTAGTTTTGCATTTTCCAAGTTGCTTTATCAGTGCTGTAATGAATTTTCCTTCCTTCATAGAAATATCAGTCTCTGTGAAACTTTCCCTGCTTTTGCCCATCTCAATATTAATGACCTCAATATTATTTCTCACTGGGAATTTCTTCCTCAATGCCCCATAAATACCCCCAGACATTGCATTTCACTCACTTGATTGACATGCATTTGCTTCCATGTCAATTGTGAAAATTAATTTCCCTCTAAGCTTCAGTGCTTATTCCAGGGTTTGACAGACAGTAGGTCCCCAGTTACTGTGGTCCTGAATAAATTTAACCAGGGACAAATGTACTTGCTCCTATTGAAGTCATTGCCTAATTCAAAAGAGCAAATCAGGTTGTCTTGGGAACAGACTTGTGCCAGCTTGTTCATCACCTCAAAGTGTGGGAAGGTCCTGAGCCTTGGTATAAGAACCTTGAAGAGATATAAGACCTAGCAGCTATTGATGTTTTGAGCCTCAGTCTTAGTCATCATGGGAAGGACCCTAAATGAGCCCCAGACCAGAGTGAGTGGAATGAGAGGATGTTAATGAGTAGCCGGGATGAATTAGGCAGGTCTGGTTTGCTTCATATTCAGCCTGATCCAGTTTCCATCATCTTAGAAAAATAGGACAAATATTTAGGCAATGTTGCAATCCAAATAAAACAAAAATGTTTTGTGATGTATGTGGGGTCAGCGAAGGAGCATATAGAGTGCATACCAAATGCCCATCTGGGGGATTATTCGCAGGAGTAGCAAGATGTCTTGGAAGACTTGGCAAGAAGACAGCTAAGAGCCGTGTGCAGCCCATCCATGCACCACGATTCTGTTTCTCAGCTTATGTAACACAGTGGAAACAAGGTCCTCGCCTTCCTCACAGAGGAGAGCAAGGCTGAAAGGCATGAGTAGGAATCACTTTGGCACTACTTAGTATTCCTGCCACTCCTTACCACTTCTAATAAAATCCACAAGCTGGCAGTTTGTTTGCCATCTCACAAAAGGCGATCTCACCAGAGGAGAACAGCACATGGCCAATCTAACATTTCCTTTGCTTTAACTTGGTAAATATTAGGAACCTGAAATGAATCAGAGAAGCAAGAGCTTAATTAGACACATATTGTTCCACCAACTCATTGTTTATTCAATGTGGCTCATTCAAATGCAGGGAGAAAAATACTGAAAGGCAACCAAACAAAAGCGATCCTCCCTCTCCTCCCCCTCATTCATTCCATTGTACTTCTACAGAAGCCATGAGTGAAACAGAAGAGGGGCGACAAGTGTGTTTTCTTGACTGCAAGGAAATACACTGAGGTGTTTTCAATAGTAGAGTTGAGCAGTAGGCACATGGCGCTTTATTTTTTTTCTCCTAACTGTTATCCTTTGTGTTTTTTTAAAGATTTATTTATTGTGAGATGATATATGCACATAGATAAAGTGATTTAAACTTATATAGTATTTAGTGTTGAAGGAATAACCATTACCCAGACCAAGAGGCCATCACCGGTATCTCAGAAGTACCTTTCTGAATTCCGACGGCTGTCTACAAGCAGCAGCCCTCTGGCTCTCAGGGTCATAATTTCATCTTTACTGCTTTACCACTTTTCCATACCTCCTAGAACAACATGCTCTTTGTCTATTTTATTGTTATTTTGTTTTCATTTTTGTTTTTTGAAATGGAGTGTCACTCTGTCACCCAGGTTGGAGTACAGTGGCATGATCTTGGCTTGCTGCAACCTCTGCCTCTTGGGTTCAAGCGATTCTCGTGCCTCAGACTCCCCAGTAGCTAGGATTATAGGCATGCACCACCATGCCTGGCCAAATTTTGTATTTTTTTTTAAATAGAGATGGGGTTTCACCATGTTACCCAGGCTGGTCTCAAACTCCCGACCTCAAATGATCCGTCCACCTTGACCTCCCAAAGTGCTGGAATTACAGGCATGAGCCACCGTGCCTGGCCCTCTTTGTCAATTTTAAAGCAAGATTTGCTCTGTCCTTACTAACTTTGTGGCCACGGGCAATTAATGTCTCTGGGCTTTAGTTTTATCATCTATAAAATGAGAAAGGGAGTTAATAATAGTACTTCCTTACAGGGTTGTTTTGAGAACTGTGTGTGTGTGTATGTGTATGTGTGTGTACATATATATATACACATATATACTGCTTAGTGTGATCTTGACATATATGTATGCAATATGTTAGCTATTTCATTTGTTACTGCTGTTACCTCAAAGATAGCTTCAGATGCCCGTGTTCTATATTTCCGCAGAAGTAATGAGCAGAGCACAGACTTCCTTGACAAAGACTGTGGCCTGCATTCTAGTTGCTCCATTTATGAACTGCGTAAGCATAGGCAAGTTCCAAGGCTTTCTGAGCCTCAGTTCCCTCTTCTGTAAAAGGGGAACGGTCATAGCTCTGCCAAATGGTGGCTGGGGGGACCGTGGGGTAAGTGATATAAAAAGCGTAGCGTGATCTTGGGATCCAAATGGCCTGGGTGCCCTCCTTGCTCCTTGGCAAGCTACTTAATTCCTGTGAAATTTTGTTTCCTTTTGATAAAATAGGCCTAATGATACCTGCTAAAAATTAACAGGTAAAGCTCTTGGCACAAGGCCCAGTCTGTAGTAGGGCCTCAGAGTTTTTCTTTCCTTTCTTGGCCTTTGTTCCCCTTGTGGTGAAATGGAGAAAGTAGTGTCAGTCTTTCTGAACTCATAAAATTGTTATAAAGATCAGATAATACAATGGACATGAAATCACTTTTTAAATTGTAATGGCATGACAATAAAAACTCAAGTTAGTACCTAAGTTACCAGGCCAGGATTCATATTGCCCAACTTCAGCTGACAAAAATGAGTATGAATAGAAACAAACATTCAAGAGTCCTCTAAACAGTGTATTCACTCATTAATTTATTCAACAATTATTCAGTGAGCATATACTACATCAGAATTTTTGCCAGCAGGATTCTTTTTAAAAATTATTCTGATCTAGTTAAACAGGTAGTCTTATGTCAATAATTAGAGAAAGATGGATTAAAAAATAGGTAACAGAAGAAATTGGGGTCAAGGAAAAATAAAGACAGAAAAATAAAATGAGGCCAAACATAAAAGTAGCTCATGAGAACTAAGATATAATTCTATATACTGATAAAGATGGGCTAAATTTGTACTCATAGGAAACAATGCAAATAGAAAGACAACCAATTACTGAGTGTTTTTCAAAGTGTCATCCACGATTCCTGCATCACCATGATCATAGATGCCTGTTTCCATCTTCTATCCCCTGGCCACCTGAAATTCCACGCCTGAATGTCTGGGAACATTTTACAAAAGCTCTAGTGCCAATGTAAGGAAGTCCTGCTACTTGAAATTAAGGATGTAAGTAATGGTACCTATAGTAACACCTGGCAAAACTCTTTTAGAATATAATTTGGTAGATGTGGTAGCAGTGTTAACCAATTTTCAAGATTTTTAAAATCATATTTTCTAAGAAAGTGATTCAATCAAAAACAAAGCAAAAAGGCCAAAGGATAAAGATGGTCGTTGCAGTTTTATTTATGACTGGTTATAATGAAAACAACCTAATTATGCAAAAATGGGAAAATAATGAAGTAAACTACAGAAGAGTCTTTCTTCCTTCCTTCCTTCCTTCCTTCCTTCCTTCCTTCCTTCCTTCCTTCCTTCCTGCCTGCCTTCCTTCCTTTCTTTCTTTCTTTCTTTCTGTCTTCCTTCCTCTTTTTTTTTTCTTCTGTTTTAACAGAGTTTTGCTCTTGTTGCCCAAGTTGGAGTAGAGTTGTGCAATCTCGGCTCACTGCAACCTCCACCTCCCGGGTTCAAGAATTCTCCTGCTTCAGCCTCCCTAGCAGCTGGGATTACAGGCATGCGCCACCATGCCTGGCTAATTTTGTATTTTTAGTAGAGACGGGGTTTCTCCATATTGGTCGGGCTGGTCTTGAACTCCTGACCTCAGGTGATCCGCCCACCTCTGACTCCCAAAGTGCTGGGATTACAGGTGTGGGTCACCACGCCTGGCCTGGGAAGAGTCTTTCTATTAATTACTTTAGAGACATAAAAATGATAATCATGACTGCCAGTTGGCTCAGTTTCTTTCACAAAATTTGGAAGGTAAAATTCAAAATGATTGTGTGGATGTAAAATATATAAATGAAAGACAAGAAAATAAAAATAAATATGTTTTATTATAGATGGATTACAGATGATTTTGCTTCTTATTTTAAAAATATGTCTTTCAGTTTGGTTTGGTTTGGTTTGGTTTGGTTTGGGGGTGTATTTGTGTGTGTGCGTGCGCACATGCACTTTTCTCACCGAAAACAGGGCAAGTTTATCTTTATTATCATATATCATTAGAAGATTAAGAATAAAACTTTATTTCTAGTCATTTCTTTCTGGACAGGGTTAAAATGAGAGTAAGCAGTCAGGGAACTAGGTAAACCTTATAACATCACTGAGAGAACCAAGAAAGACCATGAAAATATAAATTCTGTTCAAGGGAGCCACAACTCTTGACTTCTCTTGGACATTTTTTTAAAGCATGCTTTTTTTGGCAGCTGCATTTATCAGCATATGTGAAAATATTATCCAGTGTGCATTCTGTATTTTCAGAAATGTGACATGATAGCATCTCTTAAAGAAAGGGATGTGGTGGTGAACATCCATCAATTTTCACTCATTGGACTCCCTGAGGCATGACCCTGTGTCATGTCAACATTTTTTTCCCTCTACCAGCAAAATTGGAAGATACAAAGAAAGATAGCACTGCAACATTCTGTCATCATTGCCTTCCTCTCCCTATTCCCCAGCCGCCTTCCCCTTGGTGCTGGCCAAAATGACGGGGAAAATCGTTGCTCGTATTGCCTTTTTCTTTCAGGGAATAATGTCAAAGATAAACAATACTTACAGATTTAACCCAAATGTTAGTCATAAAATGATCTTCCAATACTTGGATGTGTAATAAGGCACCTAGTGCCAAGTTAATACTGTCAACAGAAACCCCATCCAACTTTCTAAACTGTCTTCATCTGAATGAGGCACAGCTCTCGGGATACTATGAGGGGTAACCCCATAAAACAAATCAAAGGGAGCATTTGCCTAGGTTTTATACTGCTAGATCCTAATCTGCATTTCTGCTATGACAAGAGAGCTTAGAGTTCTCTGGAGGATGGTATGGGTGGAGTGGGGACACTTATTTGAGCTTCCTTTCCAGAAAGAATAAAGGATTTGCACTGGACTCCTCTTTTCAAGACCAACACCCTATTTGAAAGGCAAGTGAAGCTCTCTTTCTTGAACTACTGAAATATTTGACTTGCTGCTTGATAGTTATGTCTAATTGAGGATGGTGCAAGGAAAAGACACATACTGGGAACTGTGAGGTCTCAGTATTTCCAAACCTGGGGTGGACAATAGGGTTACAGAAACTGCAAGCTTCACTCAATTTTTGGGGGGCAGGAGCCTGAGCTGAAGTGACTGCCCTTTCCCTAATTAACCAGGCTTTTGTAGCTCTTTTCCCACAAAGAGGTTTCCATTGGCCCAATTTGCTACCACTCAGTACAAAATGTCCCCATTGGTCAAAGTTCCCAGGAAGACATCCCAGAAGTAGCTGGCCTCCCTCCAGCCCAGTGATTTTTCCAATCAGTTGTGTCCAGGAACAGAGTCAGTATTTCTCAAAACACAATGGAAGACTCATAGTCATTTATGTAGAAAATATTCCATTTAAACACTCTTTCATCCTAGGAAATACGGGTACATGCAATTTTGTGGCTCCACAAACTCTCCCTAAAACCTCTTTATTGTAGAGATGGTTACATAGGTATAAAAGGATGCTTAGAGAACTTGAAGGATAGGTTATATTGCATACCCTCCCTGGTATACCTGTAAGGGCTTCCTATAACCTGTGTTGCACTGCTTGTAATACAAAAAAGGGAATAAGGCTTGGATCCCACTGGAATGGTGGGAGACAGTTTTAAAAGCTTCTTAAAGCAATTATAATAATAATACAGACTGCTTTTGTTTTTTCCCAGTCTAGTAGAATGAAAACAATTTATCTATAATAGAAGCGACATTTAAATGGATTCTTTCACTTATGTTTGGACTAATCTTATTGATAGATACACTAAATAGGCACCCAGAGAGAAGAATATGTAAAGCTCTAAAAGCCTTCTTCATCCCCAATACATGTTTTCCAGTGGGAGGTGGAAATGTACACTCCTTTTCTTTATTTCTCTATAGTACTTAATACCAAGGAAGATGGTAACTGGAAAAGAGGATGTAACTTCTCACTTCCTACATCTCTACTGAAATTATCAAATTATTACCTTTTTTTTTTCTTTTTGAGACAGGGTCTCACTCTGTCACTCAGGCTGAGTGCAGTAGCAGCTAACTGCAGCCTTGACCTCCTGGGCTCAAGCGTTCCTCCCACCTCAATCTCCTGAGTAGCTGGGACCACAGTCGCCCATCACCATGCCTAGCTAATTTTTGTATTTTTTTTGTAGAGACGGGGTTTGGCCATGTTGCCCAGGCTGGTCTCTAACTCCTGGGCTCAAGTGATCCACCCTCCTCAGCCTCTCAGAGTACTGGGATTACAGGCATGAGTACCATGCCTGGCCAGATCATTTTTTAAGAATTAGAAAAAAGGCTGTATTCATGGAGTTCCAGGGGCAATCCCATCTCTATATCCCAGACTTCTGCTAGATGGGACTAAAATTGGAAGGAAATTGGTGAGAAGTAACTGGTCAGTCCTATGTTGGAGAAAGCAAATAAATGAAGGCGATTGATGCAGGCCCCCCACATTTCCAAATGGAGAAAGGCAAGAAGGGGACACAGGATACACAGGAAGCTTTGTATTCAGAGCTTTTGTGGGAATTGTCAGAGTTCTGAGGCAGCAGCTTTACCAGAAATTAGGAAAGGAGATGACTTTTCCTCTATTCACAAACCTGTGGTACCTGGCTACTGCCACACCTTGTACCTGGACAAGAAACAAGATTGAATAAAAAAACAGATGCAAAAAAGGTGACCTTTGGATCAATGATTTAAACAAACACAAAGAACAAGTGAAGATGAGGTGGCTCAGGGCTTCAGCTCTTTTCCCTTTCCCCTCTGTCTACTTTAAACATTGACTGGAAATAAACATGTCCACTCACCCTGCAGCCTGTGATGTGAGGAACCAGGTGAAGAGTCAGGGGAACCTGGGCCACTCATTCACCTTTGTTCGAGGATGAATGGGAAGCAAAGGTCTCCATTCACCCATATGCAAGGTTGAATAAATCAATATTGGGAATGTTCCCAGTGAAATACAAATTGTAGGGATAATAATAGATAATTTAGTACTACAGAGGCAAAGAAAGCACATATACTTGAGAAAAAATGTTTTATATATAAAAAAAGAACTGTATCTACTTTGTACTCTCAATAAAATTCTAGAGAAACTTGGGCTATAAAGTAAAAGATACAAGATGAGACCACAGTAAAACAGTCAAATACCTGTTCTAAATTTGGAAAAATTTGTCACCTACAGGAATCTCCTCTACTTAATTGCTTTCTCAGATATGGGTTCAGAGTCAGGCATAAATAAATGGGAGCTGGATAAAATAAGAAAATTCTAGAAAAAAAGTAAAATGCAATCGTAGCCTTAAAATTTGCTTTAGAAGCAGTAAAGGACAAAATCGAAATTGTGTGAATTCCGGGCTGTAATGTAGAAGGCAGAGGAAAAACATCTCTTGAAAAATGCAGAAGAAATAAAAAGGGGGAAGTGAGAGAAGAATGAGGAAAGAAAAAATGGTACATCTGTAAGACAAAGAACAGCGACACTTCATTGGTGTTTCTGAATAAAACAAAAGGGAATAAACACATCAAGTTATAATGAAAGAACTGAAGTCATCAGCATACTTAATGTGGAAAAAACATACACACTTCTATCAAGGGAAAAACAAAGCCTGGGGAACGTGGTTAGACCCCTTCTTTACAAAAAAAATCAAAAAAAATTACCAAGGGTGGGGGTGCACACCTATAGTCCCATCCACTTGGGAAGTTGAAGTGGAAGGATTGTTTGAACACAGGAGTTCAAGGCTGTAGAAAGCCGAGATCACGTCACTGCACTCAGCCTGGGCGACTTTGAAACCCCTGATGGTTTTGAGACCCTGTCTCACAAAAATAAAACATGTAAAAAGCAAGACAAAGATATACCTCTCACGGCTTTTATTTTATTTTATTTATTTCATCTCTCTCTCATTTCACTTGTTTCCTTTTATTCCTACATCCAAGTCCCAATCCTCTCCCTCCTATAGATATTTGTTTTTTTTAATTAGCTTTATTAAGGGGGTAACTTATACACAGTAAAATTTACTGTTTTGAAATATACAAGCCAATGGGTTTTGACAAATGCACACAGTCAGGTGGCCACTAACAAAATCAAGATATAGTACACCTCAGTTACCCCCCAAATTCTCTTCCTTTCCTGTGCACCCAACTCACTCCCCTACTCTGGCTCCTGGAAGCTGCTGTTGTGCTTTTACTTGCTACAGATTAGCCTTTTCCAGATTTAATTTACGTGGAGTCACAGAGCAGGTAGCGTTTTGTGTCTACTGTCCTTCATTTAATAAGATGCTTTTGGGGTTGGCATAGGTTGCTGTATCAGTAATTAAGGCATCCCTTTTTGCTCTCCATCATGTTTGTGCTTCCTCATTTCTTGAACAGCACCCCACTCTCTTTCCTTATACGTCATGGCATTCACCCTGGGTTACAGGCAACCACCTCCTCATCGAGTCTATTGATCCCCTGCCCCCAAATCCCCACCCTTTCTGGTAAACCCCTGCCTTTCCTTTACCACATGGCTCAAAAATCCCTCTCCTTATTGAGGCTCCCCAGATTCCCACACATGCCTTCTTCCATAGGCTTGTGCCCTGGGTTTCCTCTTTTACTACAGTTATCATAAGTTGTTTCCATGCCACTTTCTTTACCAGGCTGTGCCTGTGTTCTGTCCCTGAATCCCCCACTGTTGCACAGTAGATGAAGGCAGCACGCCTTGCCCTGTGTTGCTGTTCCTGAGTGTTCACCGTGACTTCTGAATGTGGCTTTGGACAGAAGTAGTCAGATGAAGAACTTGAGACTCAGAGATGTAGAATCTTGCTCAAGATCACACAGAAACCCAGATCATCATTCTTACACATATAACCCAGGACATCTTCCAGGAGCATAACTTTATCTCATATGTCCTGAAAGAGAATTGGGTATTGGCCAGTAAGAGTTGAGAAGGAGCAGTGAAGGAGTAGAAGAAAAATGTCTTTGAGCACAGGCCTGAATAGGTCACCCTAGGTTTTGTTGGTGGTAAGAGGTAGTGAAGCATGTAGTCATGGATTAAACAGTTTTTCTCAACCAGGGTTTGGCAAGAGAATTAAGCCCAACTGCCCTAAGGCATCCATTGTTTGTAGTGAATGAACTTCTCCCTAGTGTATCTAGAATGCCCTAGATGCAACCTTGGGAGAATGGAGATAATAGCTATTCAATTTATGTTCTCTCTCTCTCTTTTTTTTTTTTTTTTTTGAGGCAGGGTCTCACTCTATTGCCCAGGCTGAGTGCAGTGGCATGATCTCAGCTCACTACAGTCTTGCCTTCCCAGGCTCAAGTGATCCTCCCACCTCAGCCTCCAGAGTAGCTGGGATTATAAGCAAGCACCACCACGCCCAGCTAATTTTTGTATTTATTGTAGAGATGGGCTTTTGCCATGTTGCTCAGGCTGGTCTCAAACTCCTGGCCTCAACTCTTCAGCCCGTGTCCGCCTCCCAATATGCTGGGATTACAGGCCACCATGCCCGGCCTCAAATTATTTTCTATATTTTGTGGTTCTAATGAGAAAGCCCAGTCACGAAAAAGAGCCTAGAGAGATGAGTTAATAACAGAACAAAAATAATGCATCAAAAAAGCCAGGAACCTATAGCTAGGAGACCCTGGTTTGAGGCCCAGTTTTAATATTCTCTGACATTAACTTCTCTGAGCCTCAATTTCCTCATCTATTAAATCTGATAATTACTACTACTGACCTCAGGAGGTGTGTTCCAAATGAGATAACATTTCTGAAAGTGGTTTGTAATCTGTCCTGTATGGTTCAGATGTAAGCATTGTCCCTGAACTAGAAGGAATCTCAATGATTAGGCCAACAGCCAACTCCCAAACAACTCTTTTAATGATCAGGAAAATTTCACACACCTTCTGATTTCTTCTCTCCAACCTTACAACTCCTACAACACGCTCACATCTGAATACATTTTTCTGCCCTAAACAAAATACTGAGAGATGACAGATTTACCTTCTTCCTTGTTCAGGGAAGCAATGAAAATGGGGAAAAGGAGCTTATTTGCTTATTTTGGGAGGTGTAGCTTGTTAATGAGCAGTTACTTTGTCAAAGGCAGAGAGGGCATTGTACATTAGAAAGGGAAACCACAAAAGGCAAGGCCACCAGATAGAGTTGAAAGGTTGTGTCCTACACAAGGGTACCCAGCCAAGACAGTGAGAGGGCACTGAAATCCAGCCCATGTTCCTCTTGCCAAGCCATGTGCTCTAACTTAGGGCCACATGCTTTCAGAGGAATGGAGAAAGAGTTGCCTTTTTCTCTGGACAAAGGTGCCACCTGCTACCAAGACTTACCCTTAAGGTGGTATGGTCCACTCAGGGGCGGGGGGGCGGGAGGAAGGGAACACACATTATTTTATTTTACAAAAATGGGTTACGGCTCCAACAAAAGCCATAAATCAGGGCTGGGCATGGTGGTTCCTGCCTGTAATCCCAACACTTTGGCAAGCTGAGGCAAGAGAATGGGTTATGGCTCCAACAAAAGCCATAAATCAGGGCTGGGCATGGTGGCTCCTGCCTGTAATCCCAACACTTTGGCAAGCTGAGGCAAGAGGATTGCTTGAGGCCAGGAGTTTGAGACCAGCCTGGGCAACATAGCAAGATCCCATCTCTAAATAATTAAATAAAAAGACATAAATCTGCAGGAAAAAGAGAGAGAAAGTTGAACAGAGACTTTAACAGTATTCCCTGACGTCCAGTTGGTAGCTAAAAATCAGCATGGTGAAATGTTTACATCACGGAAACAGGCAAAGGCTACAGATCAGTGGTCCCCCTCTTACCCTTGGGAGAGGCAGTCGTTAAGTATTTGCCACCACTGAATTAAAAAGCAAGCTCTAAGAGGAAGAGGAGAACTAAAATGCATAAAGCACCTTTGTTGTGATCCCTGACACTCATGCAACCTTATGATATAGTTATTATTACCTGGCATTATAGAGCAAGTAGCTGAAAGTTTTAGAGAAGTTAAAATATTGTCTCAAGGTCCCACCCAGTTAGAAAGAGGCAGAACTTGGACTCAAATTCAGCTTTCTCTGGCTGACTCTGAAGCCCATGGTCTTTTCACCACACTATGTGGTTTTGCTAAAACCCCAAGCCCGTGATTCCGAGATGGCTCACCGACAGCACTTGCCTATCACATTAATTCTCCTTAGCGTTTTTATTTCCCCCAGTGACATTCAGGCATTTGAAAGGCCACTGCGGCACTTCCAGCACATTCATCAGACTTGCTCCCATGGCTCCAACGTCAGCCTCCCCATTAAGATTCATCTTCAAAGAAGCCATCTGAGAGTCAAGCAAGTTGGAGTTCAGTAACCACTCTGCGCTTTCTGACACCGGGAAGATATATTACTGTACTCGGGTGACTGCAATGTTTAGAACAGCTTTGGAAGAGTATTGTATCAATTATATTGCCCCTGTGGGAGCCCTGTTAACATTAAAATGTCTTATGAGATGAGCTAAACACTTGCACAAAGAAAACCTTTCATATGAAGGCTTCTTCAAATTTATAGTTGTTAAAGCAAAAAAAAAGAAAAATCACCTTGCCTCTCCCTTGACACATGACACAAGGATAGATGACTCTTCTTAGACTATTTTAAGCAAATTATCTTAGAAAATGAGAACCCATCTCAGAATATATTACTTCAGGCCAAAGGCAACACCGTGTAGGAGGAGACAGCATGGATTAAAATCACACGCATTATCTGGGTTCAGATTCTGGCTCTCCTACTTAGAATATCAACCAAATGATGACAACTGTAGTAATAATTTAACAAGCAAAAATTGGAGACCAGGGGCTTTCTATAGTCCAAGTTGTTAATTTCCACAGTAACAGTGCAATGGGTATATTATTCTGACTTTAAGTATGGGGAAACCAAGGTTAAAAGAGGTTAAGTGCAATTGCAACAAAAGCAAAAATTGACAAATGGGATCTAATTAAAGAGCTTCTGCACAGCAAAAGGAAACTATCAAGAGAGTGGACAGACAACCTACAGAATGGGAGAAAATTTTTGCAAAGTAGGCATCTGACAAAGGTCTAATATCCAGCATCTATAAGGAACTTAAACAAATTTACAAGAAAAAAAAAAAATTCTATTAAAAAGTGGGCAAAGGACATGAACAGACACTTTCAAAAGAAAATATACATGTGGCCTACAATCATATGAAAAACAGTTCAACATCACTCATCATTAGAGAAATGCAAATCAAAACCACAGTAAGGTACCATCTCACACCACTCAGAGTGACTATTATTAAAAAGTCGAAAAATAACAGATGCTGGTGAGGTTGTGGAGGAAAAGGAATGCTTTTACACTGTTGGTGGGAGTGTAAATTAGTTCAATCATTGTGGAAGACAGTGTGAGGATTCCTCAAAGACCTAAACACAAAAATACCATTTGACCCAGCAATCTCATTGCTAGGTATATACTCAAAGGAATATAAATCATTCTGTTATAAAGACACATACACATGTATGTTCATTGCAGCACTACTACAATAGCAAAAACATGGAATCAGCCTAAATGCCCATAAATAATAAACTGGATAAAGAAAATGTGGTGCCTATATACCATGGAATGCTATGCAGTCAAAAAAAGAATGAGATCATGCCCTTTGCAGGAACATGGATGGAGCTGGAGGCCATTATCCTTAGCAAACTAATGCAGAAACAGAAAACCAAATACTGCATATTCTTATTTATAAGTGGGAGCTAAATGGTGAGAACACATGGACACGTAGAGGGGAATAACAGACACTGGGGCCTATTGGGGAGTAAAGGGTGGGAGGAAGGAGAGGATCTGAAAACATAACTATTGGGTACTAGGCTTAGTATCTGGGTGATGAAATAATCTATACAAGAAACACCTATGACACAAGTTTACCTGTATTACAAACCTGCACATGTACCCCTAAGATTAACAGTTAAATAAAAAGTTTACATTTAAATTTAAAAATGAGGCTAAGTAAATTCAACCAGCTCAGACAGGATGGTAGGCAGCTTCTGAAATGACCCTCAATGACTTCTGCTTCTTGGTATTCACACCTTTATGTAATTTGCTGCCCCTTTGTGTAGGCTGGACCTAGTGACTTTGAGCTAGTAAACAGAATACAGCAAAAGTGATGGGATGTGATTTCCAAGATTAGGTTATAAAAGACTGTGACTTCCATCTTGCTTGTTCTCTCTCTTGTCTCTCTCTTCCTCTCTCATTTGCTTGCTCACTCTGTTGGAACCTGCTGCCACGTTATGAGCTGTCTTATCAAGAGACCCACATGGCAAGGAACCGAGGGTGGCCTCTGGCCAACAGCCCATCAGGAACTAAATCCTGCCAACAACGACTGAGTGCTCTTGGAAGCAGATCTCACCTCCTTAAGATGTCCATGAGCCTTAAGATGTCCATGACACCTGGGTTCCAGCCTTGTGAGAGACCAGAGGACCCAGCTAAACTCTTTCCAGATTTCTGACCCACAGAAACTGTGAGATAATACATGTGTGTTCTTTTAAGCTGCTAAGTTTTTCAATAATTTGTTACACAGCAACAGAAAACTCATACAGGTGGTAAGACACAGAGATGAGGTTTCCAGCCAACCTTCCATCTTCAAAGCAAAATCTCATTTTCTTGTCCTAAATTAATTCTTTACAAACCATATGACCTTGGGCAAATTACTAGAACTCGGAAACCTCTTACCTACATTAATAAAATAGGAATGATGCCCATAGCACAGTGATACAGACCAGCTTAAATGAGGCGATATATCTCATTTCATGAGAAGAGATAATGCCTTTGGCTGGCCTGCCAGTTGAAATACGAAAGAGGAGAAAACAGGAAAATGTTGCCACAGGAGAATGTCTTAATAATGTCAACTATATACAATGGTGAGTTTTGAAGGGCAGCATCCTGGGAAGCAAAAATTTGGGAGGCACAGTAGCTACATGACCATGGTACAGGCATTCTATGTCACTGATCTTAATCTCATTGGTAGAGTGATAATCATGCCCACATCGCTGGGATATTCTGAAGGCTAATAAGACATCATGTTTGTAGAATACTTTGGACAGGACCTACATATAATAGATACTCAATAGATTCTAGCCATTATTGCAGTAATTTTCTAGATAGTATTAGTTTTACTAATAAGGATGGCATTCAGGAACCTGCTGCAGGTGAGTAAAGAATTTCTGGTTTGAGGCCTATAGTAACCCTCATCATATTTTGCGGTTCTTCTTTACTTCTTAAATGCATCAGCTAAGTCCAAGTATTTATACTTTGGTTCCCCATCTCAATCTCTTTTCCCCTACCTATATATCAGATCTTTTGTCTTTTTTTTTTTTTTTTTTTTTTTTTTTTTTGAGACAGAGTCTTGTTCTGTCACCCATGCTGGAGTGGTGTAGTGGCGCGGTCTTGGCTCACTGCAATCTCCACCTCCCAATTTCAAGTGATTCTCCTGCCTCAGCCTCCTGAGTAGCTGGGACTACTGTCATGTACCACCACGCCCAGGTAATTTTTTTTTGTATTTTTAGTAGAGACGGTTGGCCTCAAACTCCTGACCTCAAGTAATCCTCCCACCTCAGCCTCTCAAAGTGCTGGGATTACAGGTGTGAGCCATGGCATCTGGCTATGTGTCAGATCTTATTGCATAGTTTCTCTATCAGTAGCTATGCTCTACAAAAAAATTTAAAAAGAGAAAGCCTCCATTTAAATTAAGTGCTTGATTGCCTACTCAGAGATGCTTCTGAGGGATCAAGCATCAAACATCTGAGCCACTGCTAATATCTACGACCACTATGAATAGAAAACTTGATAGAAAACATGTGGCACTTAGTAGGCACTCACAGTGATCTCCTTAACTAGCAAGAGTAACCACATCTGTCTTGTTTATTTTTATGCCTCCAATGTCTAGCAGAGGGCCTAGCTTACAGTAGGTAATCAATCAAAATGTGCCATGCCAATAAATACAGTGGACAAACAGTATGTCTTCTTATTCTCCCTACACAATCCCTATTTGGTTTTCTTTCTGTTTTTTTTTTTTTTTTTTTTTTTTTTTTTTTTTTT